>NW_019174321.1:916992-917479 GCF_002260705.1 Seriola dumerili
ACACACACACACACACACACACACACACACACACACACACACGCACGAGCACACACTGAACACCCCATCGCTGGACTGTAAATTTAGCTTTTTCCGAGAACTAAAGTACAAAAGAATTTTTCAGCTAGCGTCAGTTATTTCCTAGAATGAAAGCCGGGGAGGGAGGGGTGGCCGGGTGGGTGGTTTGGGAGGGGGGGAATTACGCACGGCTTACGCACGTCAACCTGTCTTCGGTGTGTTTTCTGCGTGCTCGTGCGCGCACCCCCACTGTCTGTTCGTCTCATATCTAATAGGGTTTGCATGGAGGAAGAAAAAAAAAAAGTTCAATCATCATCATCAGTGAGGATAGCTGCCATTGATACACTTGTTATACAGCTAGGAGCCTGTTATGTGTTACATAGGCTAGTACAGCCTACATCATAGCCTCATGGACTGCCTCCTCACTATATGCACCCCACTATAGGCTCGAAACATATCTACCGATGGT
>NW_019174321.1:917504-931581 GCF_002260705.1 Seriola dumerili
ATGGTTTCCTCTGCAGCTCTCTGGAGTTGGGTGTTTTGTAGTTGGAGCACAGATTCAAACCTTTTTTTTTTTTTTAATTTATTACCAGACTAAAAAGTTTCAAACCATCCACTTTAAAAAATATTCAGACAAGGTTAACTGGCCACAAGGAGGGAAGTGCACCAGACATCACATTAGAAAAACAGTTCTCGATCAAAGAGAATACAAAATAATTTGCCTTAACTTTTCTGGTGAAGGATTTTCTGCACAACAACCTCTGAATGATATTTTAACTCAATGCCACCATTCACACAACATGTAGGTGTGTGTTCACATACAGCTACTCTGACACTTCTGGTGACAAAATAGACTCAAGACGTCAACCTCAACCCCAGGTACATGTGCCGACTCATTTTGACATTTTATTTGTATATTGTTTTAATCCGTCAGATCGATGAACTACTCTCCACTCGCTCCTCTGGACCTCTTCGTTCTTGCTGAAGCGCAAAGACAAACAGAAAGAGAGAAACGGGGAAAGAGGGAGATGCTCGTTACTTCAGAAGACGCGTCAGCTTTCAATTTCAGCCGGTGGTCAGTGAAGCTGCTGCCACATGATGAGACAAGTGAGGGAGGAGGCAGAAGCAGCAGGTCCCAGCGTGGTAGGAACAATACGTCACTGAGCAACATTAAATAAACGCAAATGTTGTGTTAAATAAACCTTAAAAGGCTGCACCCATAAAGGCTCATACAACAGGCAAAGGCAAAAAGCCATTTATCACAGATGTTATTGTGTTTAAATGATGTGTTTGTAAGATTGTGCGCTTTACTTCCTGTCTCTGTTCTCAGGTTTGTTTAATCGCACTGCGACCTCTTTAAAACCACCTCCTCCCCCTCCTCCCCCTCCTCCTCCGAGGTTGATGTCTCTGCCCACCCCGGCTAAGAATCCTCAGCTCTACGCGGTGTGAATGGATAAACGGTGGTGTATTCACTGACGGGGGGGGGAGGGGGGGGCAGACTGCTCAGCAAAAGGTGAATGGGCAGGCCAGGCTGTCACGGAGCTAGAGACCTCTCAAATTCTGGCAGATTTTCATAAGAAAAGGCCATTAGTATGAGTGCAACGCCAAGCACAAAAATTGATTTGGCCTTTCGCTCCACAACCTTGAGCACCGACCTTCGAAATACCTGAGGGGGCGACTCACAGTTAAAGAGGAGGGAGGGGGGAGGGAGGGGGGTGAAATTTTGTAATGGAGGACGGGAGCAGCAGTGGAGGGGAAGGGCAGAGAGCGCTGCAATTAGAAAAGGAAGGGGAAATAAACACACTCTCTTGAGGCAAAAGGAGGAAGGAGGTGTTGAGTCTTTCACAAGGACACTTGAACAGGACGTATGGACACACTGTCCAGATCTAATCTCTGACCTTTCATTTGCAGGATGGTGGATTCTCATAAAAGCTGTTTCCTAAGGTCATGATCTTGTTCTCTGTTCAAGCCTCTTTTCATCTCTGCATCTCTCTCTAAAAAAAAAAAAAAACACCTCTATGTCCTCCATCTCTCCTCCTCCTCCTCCTCCTCTCTCTTCATTATTCCTTCCCTAACACTTCACCCCATCCTTCTGGCTTCCCTTTTTTTTTTTGCCCACGCTGTCAACTCCTATTGGCTCTAATAGGAGGCCCCGCAGCTTACAGTGTGACAGACATAATCAGGTTTGGGTGAACAGCTTTCGTCTGCGGGACAAACGGAGAAGGAGGGAGGAAAGACAGAGGAAGAGGTGGAGGCAGAGATGGAGAGGGTGAGAGGAAGATGAGTAGCAGGATTAAAAATAATAATAAATAAGGAGAAGGGGAAGAGGAGGAGGTGGAGGTGGAGGAGGAGGTGTGGAGCATGACTGCAGTGTGGCAGGTGGAGACAGATCAGGAGGAAAAGAGTCAAGAGGAGAGGTGATGAGATGTGATGACAAGCGAAGGAACAGAGGGAAGTATGTGTGAGGAGAGAACAAGAAAAGATCAGAGGAAGAAGAACAGGCTTCCACAGTAGTGGTTACATTATAAAAACTAACCTCCACAGCCTCGTTTTTTATCTGCATCTCCACAAGCTTACATAAGCCGAGCGACTGACCCAGTGGGGTTTCATGTCAACCGTCGCATGAAATATACATCATGTCCCTTTAAATTCCCAGACAGAAAACACACGCCGCACGCCGTGTGCCAGGGAGGCTGAAACTTCTGCAAATAGCCTCTTAGTTCACCCGTGTAAACTGGATAAAAACATTTAAGATGAGTGAAGTTCCTTCCCCAAAAAACACAGCCAGACACACCCTTTGGAAAGAGACAAAATAACTGCTGCTGATGGATCTTTTCGCGATAGCAGTTACATCTTTCCGCAGAGTTTGTGCGTAAATGATCCGGGTCTTCTAATGGCAGTTTCAAGTACGAGTTGTATTTTCATGCTGCTCGTCACTGGGGAATTTGATTGATATGATCTGATGTGATTTGACAGGGGTGGAAGAAAGGAGCAAGGGGAGGAAGGGATAGGGAGGGAGAGATAGGACTTAAAAGCAAAAAAAAAAAGGGGATGGAGGCCAGGAGGAGAGGAGAGGAAGTAAGCAGGCAGGATATGAAAGGCTGGAATGTGATGGAGGGAGATAAGGGAGGAGATGATGATGAGGAGGAGGAGGAGGAGGAGGGTGAGAGAAGATAGGGGGTTTAAAAGTGAACATGTGATGAAGAAAAGGAGAAAAAAGAGGGAGGATGGATAAACAGGAAGGTGGGAGTGATGGTTGGATAGAGGAGACGGAGATGGTGTGAGGAGGGGGAGTGTACGATATTAAAGGAGAAGAAGGGGTGACATGAGGAAAGGAAGGATGGGAGGACGGGGGGGCTGAAACAGATAATGTTGGGTGTGAAAAAAAAAGTGTGTCTGGAACAATCGGGGGAGGGGAGGGGAGGGGAGGGGGGTGATGGAGAAGGATGAGTTCAATTTGTAGCTGGAGGTAAAGTCTGAGAGGGTGGTAGGAGGAGGAGAGGAAGATAGAGGGAATTAATAAGAGAGAAAAGAGGGGGAATAGGTGGGGTTAGGAGACGGAGAGGGAAGAGATAGACAGAGTGTGTGTGTGTGTGTGTGTGTGTGTGTGTGTGTGTGTGGGGCTACATACATTATAGAGAATTGGTCATCGTGGAAAATGCGGTGCAATTAAGAAAAAAAGGGCGTACTGCTCTGAATGGCTTCTGATGCTCGTTGCCTCGGGGCAGGTTTTGAGCGATGGCGCACGCTCGCATAATTTCACTGACATATTTTCTCTTTTTGGGGGGAAAATGGCTCCTTTCTGATTGTTCTTGGAGTTCATCTGGAGTCAACCCACTCATTTAGGCTGAGACACCTCGACAACCCCCCGTCCCTGTCCCCCCGTCCCCCCTCCCGGATACTCGTCTCCAGTCGTCTCCATGTGACTGTAATCATGGGTCGCTGATATGACCTCAAAGTTATATCACGGCATCTTTCTGGATAATGTAAGAGAACATATCTCCACCGATGTGTTTACTGGCTAAAAGAGGGATGGGAATGAGGCCTACATGTGTTATGGGAGGAGCCTGCCCTGTAATGCAGGTTAATGAGTAAATGTAACGTGAGTCAGTGGTAAGAAACCTGCTGCTGTTTCACGCTGTGACTGAACTGTACAGCTGAACAACCTGATCTGAGTGATAAAGAACACCTGGGGGGGGGGGGCTGTTTTTTCTTCACGTTTACGTTTCTGTTGTTTTATAATTTCTACGTTTTGAAATAAAAGTGACACGTCATTTGTGATCTGACAAACAGCACCTGTCACGCCGGGCGGGAATCACATCACACTGAAAGAAAGTGAAATCTGACAGAACATTTTACATCTTCACCCACATGAAGAAAGTTACTCTCGGTGACTCCTGAACACAAGGAGCCAGATACTGCTCTGTAGATCACACAGTATGACAAACCATCAGCCAATCAGGACAAAGGTCTGTCGTCACACAGGTGCTTCCCAGTCGGTGCGGCCGCCCTGCTCGCGCGAGGTTTCAACGTCATGTGACACGGTGACATTCTGTAGCCACGTAAAAATTTCTAACCAGCATGCATCACGTCCGGTCAGCGCTGTGCAGCGACACACGAAGTTGAACGAGCTTGCCTGTTGCCTGGTACGTATCCTGTGTGTGTGTGTGTATGTGTGTGTGTGTATTTTTACTCAGTAATTCCCCTCCCAAACCTAAAAACACCCACCAAAATCTCTGTGGGTTTCTGCGATGGGAGTCGGTTTGTTCATGAGGGATGTGACAGCAGGTTTGACCTCTCCGAACCCTACGTCAATGCTCTACGTCTGCTTCTGGTGCCTTCATCAAATGTGCGGCCAGTTTGTGTCAAAAGGAAGTGTAACCGCTTTGATTCTTTTCTACAGGTTCAGAAGAAAACGATCAGAAGAAAAAAATAGATTTAAAGGGAGAAATTGAATTGACTTTGCCGCAGTGGCGTCTGCGGGACGCCAGACGACGACTAATTTTACCAAAAACACAAGAGCTAATGTGGAAAATATACGGCGGCGAAAAAACAAGCTGGTGATGCTGAGGACTCACCTTGACGATATCACCCAGGTAAACATCCTCCATCTTGTTTGGCACCTTCATCTGAAAGATTCGACCCACCACTGCTGAGGAGTCCGGGAAGGCAGTGGGCGCCGCCGTGTTCTGCTGAGTCGCCGCCGTCTCGTCGCTCTGCGCGGCGACGGCGGCCTCCATCGCCCGGATACCTTCCGTCACCTCCTGGAAATTCCGCAGGAGCGAGGACTGCATGGAGGCCTCCAGCTCGCTTCTTCCACCCACACTCTCGCTTCGTTCACCCGCTTCCATTAGCACCATCTCGCCCAGCACGTCGATCTCCACCTCTGCGCACACCGGCGGATGGAGCCAGCCCGCCGCGGCGAGAAGCAAGCCCAGCAGCAAGGCTCTAGTCCTGGGTAGTCTCACATCCAGGCCCCTGCTCGCCCCGAGGCATCCCGAACTTAGTTTATTGTGCATTCTTTTGCCTTTTGTCGGCCTGTCACTGCAAAAAAAAAAAGAAGGAGGAGGATGTCCAAGTCGGAGGGGCGGACTTAGGGGGGAGCATGCACCCCTGACAGATAGAGCAAATCCTTCCTTTCAAATCTCCCTCCCTCCCCTGTCCTTCTCCGCCCACTCTTCTGCCCAAAGGCTCTTCTTCTCGCCTGGCGCCGGGCAAAGAATCTTCCCTCCTTCTTCTGTTCCACCTCCTCCTCCTCTTTTGTCCTCCTTTATTCGGCCTCTTCCCCTTCGGTCTTTTGTGCTCACCCCTCAGAGGTTTAGGAGTCCCATAGCGCCGGGCACCTTTGAGACCTGTAAGGAGACAGAGAAGAGGAGAGAGAGACAGAAGCCACGGTTAGGGGAGTTGCTTGCGGAGAAAATTGCAGCTTCAGTTTCATCCTAAAAAAACGAAACACCTCGACTTTTAAAGAGCCTCGCACTGAATCAAAAGTCAATCCTCTCGATAAGTTCAGACCCTTAAACTGATTCGTGCCACGCAAATCTCATTGTCTATAGAAATCCATCATGAAGGGGGAGGGGGGGTGGTGGTGGTGGGGGGATATTATCAATGCTGTTGGGTAATCTGATTAGTTACTTACAACAATTCTGGCTCTCTCTTCCACCCTCTCTCTTTCTCTCTCTCTCTCTCTCCTCTCATAAGCTCACATATCTTTTCTTTCTTAACTGACGTCAGACTAGAGAATGAAAGAGAGAAGAGGGAGAGAGACGGATGTAAAGAAAGGGAAGTGATGGAGAGAGAGAGAGAGAGTAAGATGGATAGATGGAGGGAGGAAAGAGTGAAGGTGATATACGGTGGGACCTTGGATTAGCCGAACAATGCCGAACCAGTCAAAGCTTTCTTGGAACCGCTAATGAATGCATGCCTTCGCTATTGTGAGAGGGGTCAAACTCAATGTGTGTGTGTGTGTGTGTGTGTGTAGGTGTGAGTGGGGGGAGGATGAAGAGAGAGAGAGAGCGAGTGAGCATGTGTTGATGTGCAAGCTACTGAGTGCGTTTGAGTCTATTGTGAGTGAGGAGGGCTTGTGAGTGAGGGGTTTGTTATTCATTCAGCTCTTTCATGGAGGAGAGGATCCCTGTGTGTGTGTGTGTGTGTGTGTGTGTGTGTGTTTGTGTCACAACACAAATGATTTCCCCTGAGGGCTTTCGTTAGGGAGAGATGGACAGAGAGCAGGAGAAAAAAAAAAAAGAATGATAGAGAATGAGAAAGAAAAGAAGGCAAGAGAGAGACCCCCACTGTGACTCCATTTTGCCCCGTAGCAGATGCCCGCTGGAGAAAGTGAAATCACCGCGGGAATTCCCCCGGCAACAACAACACGGCCTCCCAGGTAGCTTTTGACCAAGTAGAAAAGACTCTTTCTTGCTGCTCCCCTCGCCCTTGCTGCGCTTCACCTTTGGACAAAACTTTGTTTTTAATCACGAGCACCGCTGTGCTGGTTTCCCTGCTGCTACAGCTTTTATCCCAAGAGTCAACTTTCAGGAAGCTTTGACTCAAAATAATGTTCCTTCCTTCCTCTACTACTTTAGTTTTTTTTTTTTTTTTTTTACCTTTTTAGCTTTCGTGAAAGTCAAGATTTTTTTTTTTTTTTTTTTTTTTTTTTCCCCACTCTTTGAATTTTATTTTTCATTGATGTCACCTTGGAATTTACAGAACTATTTACAGCGTTAAACTTTTACCAAGCCCTCTCAAAAGTAGTCCAAGATGGCTGCCAGGGATAAACTCCATCCCTTTCATGTCGACTACCTTCAACTGCATTGCCACGGGCTACATCCCTCCTATTTCCCCTTTCCCCTTATTGCTTTTTCCACTGTTGTTCAGTCTGTCATCTGCTTCCCTTTTCTTTTTAAGGCTTTCACTCATCCTTTCATTGCTTCTCTCCGTCTCTCCTGCTGTCAGGATGTTTTTCTAGTTCTTCTCTTTGTCTTCCATCACTCGCACAGCTTTTCTTTTTCCAAAAAACATTTTCTTGCTTCTTCCTGTCCTCCTTCCTCCAGAGTCCTAAGGTATGCCACACCTTCTCTCTCTCTCTCTCTCTCTCCACTCTCTAAAACTTTCAAGGCCGTTTTTCTCTCTCTCTCTCTCTCTCTCTCTCCCTCTCTCTCCTCCTCGCACTCTCTCACCTATCAAAAACACAGCCCTGTCTATTCATCGCGTGACAATAGGGCTGATGATGGCGGAGGAGTGTCGCTATGAAAGGGCCCGCTGAGCTGTCTGTGCCGCTGGATAAAGAAGCACTGTCATCGCAGAGAATGAGGGACGGACACGCGCACACACACACACACACACACACACACACACTTTACAGAGAAGTAAAGAAAAGGCTGGGAGAGACAAGAAATCTTCCAACTCGAGAGCAGGACAGAAAGCTGTCATTAACTTGACACCTACAGCACCCCCCACCCCCACCCACCCAAAAATGCTCTCCACCCACCTGGCGCCACTGATCACTCTGACACAGATGGAGAGAGAAAGTAGAAGAGTGAAGGTGAAGATCTGTTTGGTTCGAAAAACATCAAAGCATTACCAATAATATTGTGTAATGTGCGAGTGTGTGAGTGTGTGTGTGTGTGTGTCCATCACCCACGGCTAAAAGATCACCATTTAGCCTCGGGGCGCTGAGGCCAATTGTGGGGAGTTGTGTGTGTGTGTGTATGTGTGTGTCAACTGAAACTAGTTCACCGGGTGCCATGGTGACACCTTTGTTCCGAACAGGCACTTAACGATGTCCGTGTGACTCACTCCCTATTGGTCAGGCTTCTTTCGGGAGCCTCTCTCTGCCCTGCAATTACTAAACCAGCGAGTGCTGAGATTTATGGCGTTGGAGGAACTTCCCCACATGTTGATCATGTTTGGGAGCTGAGTGGGCGGGAGCATGGGCAGGGAAAATTAAAAGCCTTATTTATTCTGGCTGCCGAGATGCACTAAACTGCTGCTCGTGGAAATATCCAAGCTTTGCGCCGATGTGATGTCTTTAGGATGACTGATTTATTGATACGGGTCACACAGAGTAACTCTCACTGACACAGCGAGCTGAGCAGTGTGTTCAAAAACTAAATCTTTTCATAATTGTCCGCACGTTATCTTTGCTTCACAAAACCAAGGGTAATTAAATAGGGGGGGGGGGGGGGGGCTTATCAGACTAATAGTGTAGGTGTCTGACTGAATACAAAAGGTAGTGTGTTCACTACAGGAGCTCAAAGTCACTCCCTTACGCTTGGTTTTTATTAATGCAAAAGTTAATGTGAGTTTAAGGTCGATGTTTTCTACTGCTTTTTTTATGTGAGCTGATGATTTTTCTTTCAAAAAATAAATAAACAAGTAAATAAAAAATCCTGGAGGTTAATTTATTCTCTCTCGATCAACAGCAGCTGCAATAAAAAAAGAACGAAAGAAATGAAGCAATGCTGTGCAAAACGAGCCAAAAGTAATGGAAGCGTAATGACAGCAGGCTGGTGGGGTAAATGAGATGTCACATGAAATCCACTTTTAAATGTAAAGATGAAGTCTCAGACTGTTATATGTTGGTTTCTATCCAAAGAAGGTGTCACGATGTTCTTTATGAGAGCCTCAGTTATTAAAAGTCCCATATTATATAAAGTGAGACATCCATGTGTAGTGTGATTATAGATCAGCTCTAGCTTCTATATTAATACTGTGAAAGTATCAAAGCCTCAGTCCACAGAGAAATGCACACAGCCTGTATTCAGAAACTGAGCCTTAAAACCAGCCGTCAGGACTTCTGGTACTTTGTGATGTCACAACAAAGAAGTCACTGCTCTCAGTCACGCCCCAAGCCCCGCCCTCCTGGACCCACCATCCACCAACCTTGCAGGATTTGGTTTCTCTGAGTGTTTTTACCTGAAATCGGCTATATTTCTATTTGATCAGCCAGAAATCAGTCAGCCAATCAGATGAGAGGCTCAGAGCCTCCTCTCTTCTGATTGGCTCACTGACCTGTTGTCACTAGAGCTCCAGAGAGAAGCCTGAGAGAGGAGATGTAAAACTACACTGAGATGGTTTTTATATCTTCTTATGGATCAACACTTTAAATAAACCACAGGAAAAGTGTAAAATATGAGACCTAAACATCAAAGATCACAGCTTCTGTACATAACTGGTCTTTTGTTGGTACACAGTATTCCTATATCTCAGCAGAGTAGTCAGAAAATATTGAAAATGTCTGTGACAAGTTCTTAAAGCCCAAGATATCATCTTCAGATTGCCCAGGCAACAGTCCAAACCCCAAAAGTACTTAATTTACAACAAGAGAAAACAGAGAAAATCAACAAATCCTCACATTTGAGAGTTTCCAAAGGTTCCAGAAAACGTTTGGCATAATACTGAAGAAATAAACTTGTTAATAATTAATAAATTGTTTGCTAACTTTCAGTTAACAGTGAAAAACGATTAACTAATCACACAGCAGATATCCTTTGCAGACTGGCTGCAGAGATGGAGAGCAGCCCAGCAGACTTTTATTTGGAACGGTGGCACAGATTATTACTGCAGGATGAACAGGGTGTGGTATCACCATTGCCAATTAGCGAGACATTTTGCAGGCTGTAAATGTTGGTGGGTAACGAGGCATAAAACACACTTCAGCTATCTTTGGGGATGAAAGGAGGGGGGGGCGCAGCATTTAGCCTGTTATTAACAGTATGAGTATGAAATGCATCTGCACTTCGGTAACTATAGATTTCACACAGCAGTTTTCACATTGTGTCCTGTAACTGATAAGAAATCATCGTCTCGCAAACCTCCCATTCCTTCTCCACTTTTAGCCCCAGTATCTCACCCCCCCCCCAGCCCCCTTTTTCTCTTTTACCTTCCCACCACCTATCATGTCTCCTCTGCCCTCTCCCCCTATTTCCCCGTCCAAGCCCATTCAATAAAAACCCCGCAGAGGAAGAGAGGCAGTAAAAGCACGCGAGTGTCCGGTGGACTGTTTATTTATAAAGATGTCCTCGCAACCTGAGAGCGGAGATGGGGTGCAGGGGAGTTGGTGTCGTGTCTGGATATTTATTTTTATCGCTGAGCAGCAGCTAGTGTACGACAGTCTGAAAGAGAAAGATGAAGAGATGTTTTAAGGTATCAGTTCGGGTCGACCTGATGATAACAGACAGTTGTGGCATATACTGTATGTAACCCGCTGCTGTACACCGTAGTTACGTTTCAAACTAACTCAGCCTTTGGAAAATTTTCAAAACTCAAAAGTTCTGTTCGGGGGGTTTTAACTGTATAACATAATACCACTGGTTCCCGGCCATTTTGCCTCGTGACCCATGAAAGCAAAGCTATGTCCAGTTATTTCCAACCATATGCCACACATTTCATCCTTCTCAACAAAGTGGTTGATAGTCTCTGCTCTTTTCTTTTCTTCTTTTTGTTTGGATGGGGGATAAAGGAGACATCCTGGGCGGTACCATGAGGCTTGTGAGAGACTTTAATGCCGTCGCTGGGGTATGATGAAGAAGGAGGTGATGGAACGGAGGACGAGGACAGGAGGAGGGAGGTTTTGGAAGCACCAAAGGTAAAAATTCTGGAGAGGCTTTGATTCCTTCCCATGGGAGGAAAACACACACAAAAAGGCTCTACCCAAGGTAGGAGGAAATTCATGTATCAAACACACACACACACAAACACACAGTTTCTGATTTAATAAGCCGAGTACACTGTAAGGATTTAGCGTTTTCTCAACAGAAGGCACAACAGCAAGACGTCCAACACCTTAAACAGCCGCTACAATCTAAACACAGCAACATAAGAAGTGCAGCAGGGACACAACACCATCCTGAAACAAATACAGTAACAAAACCCTCAACATATTCATCTGCTGACTGATCCCTATGAATCTGTGGTGTCTTGTGTTGGTCAGACTGCGGTAATAAAGTTTTAAAATTACACAGCACGGCAGCTACGAACTTTATAACCCATGTTGTGTGCTTTCACTGGATTCCATACACAAGTACACAAGTGGCACAGCGCAACAGAGACTGTTTAAACCTCTGAGGAAATTCCTTCTCTGGAATTCCCCTCATCAGCCAATAAGGAGACAGAGACGCCACTCAGAGGCCAATTAAAGGAAAGGAATTCCCCAGGTGGTGGCCAATCAGAGCGATAGACATCTCGTCAGAGGAAAGAAACATTAGCACTTCAGTGGCACTTTAAAGTTCTGTTACTCCCTCCTTCAATCTCGCTTTCACTTCACGCTCCTCTGCTTTCTCTCTCTCCCTCTCTCTCCCTTCCTCTCTCCTCCCGTCACCTTTCAGTCGCCCCAAAGTCACAGCTGATGCCTCTATTATTGGCTCAGACAGGACGAGAGAGGCCCGGGAAACTGAAGGAAAGGACGGGGAGAGAGAGAGAGAGAGAGAGTTTCTAAAAATGGTCGCATTCCTGAGGAAGCTCCACCAGACTGACAGGTGACACTGACGCCATGCAGCACACGAATATTACTGCTGTTGCACACGCGCACACACACACACACACACACACACTGATTTCTAATGCTAATCTGCAGATTCACCAAACACACAAAATAAATTTCTTAAATTTCTTTCGAAGAGGAGCGGGGTGCGTCTGCGTTAGGAGCAGTGGATACAGAGTTCCCCCGCTGTGACACACCGCAGGTTGTATTTGCATTGCAGCCATTGAGCCAAAAAAAAAAAAACTGGGATTACAATGCGGTCTACCTTTACAATAAGATTTAGATATTTAGCACGGAGATTAGGCACTCTTCAGGCATTTAGCTGGCTCTCGCACCCAGAGTGATTTGCAAATGTGTAAATAGGAGAGTGAGATTATTCTTGCGGTGTGAGGATAGAAAAAGTCAGCATTGTTCTTTTATAGTGAGTGTGAGAGAGAGAGAGAGAGAGAGAGAGAGAGAGAGAGAGAGTGTGTCTTTGTGATGATTTCGACCTCATTATTGGAAACGCATGGATGAATTTCAAAACCACAGCGTCAGGAACAAAACTGTTAAACTGTGACCTCAGTGACTGCACAATCTGTGCAAACTCATGTTCGCTCTAAAAACAAACTTATTGTGGATGAATTCAGATTCCTCTGTATTCCCACTCATAATGACATTTCTAATTAGCTTGGCTGCGTTCACGAACGAAGACGATCCAGCTCCAGTATAATGCAATACAGTCCCAGAAATGCAATCAATCATAATGCGAATCCACCATCCAGTCTTGGGGGGTGGGGGTGGGGTGCACTCACTGTTAGCAGCTACTAAGGCGAGCGGATGGGCCATATGTGTGAACATAAGGCGGCGAGGAGAAGGCCTGTGTGTCATGCCAACACTGAACCAGCTCAGCCTGAAAACACTCCCAAACAACCAAGTGAATTAACAAACCGCGTTCACAGAGGAGAGGAAACGAGGAGAGGAAAACAGGTAGTGGAGGGAGAGAAGATGACTGGAGGGGGAGGAGGAAGGAGGAGATAACAGAAATACTGATAATGAAATTATAATTACATGTTAACTTCATTTTCTCTCCCATTTTCTAAGCGGTAAAAACAGATCCACTTTCTGATTAAGCTTGGGCGATATCCAAAATTTAAAGGTCCAATATTTTACACTTTTTCTGGTGTTTTATTTCATTACCCATAATGATGATATGTTGGTGGTTTTAAGGACCAAAAACCTACTCAAAGTAGTTTTACATCTCCTCTCTCAGGCTGCTCTCTGAAACTCAAGTAACAACAGGTCAGTGAGCCAATCAGAAGAGAGGAGGCTCTGAACCTCTCTTCATCCTGCAAGGTTGGATGGTGGGTCCAGGTGCTTTTTTTGTGACATCACAAAGTTACAGAAGTCCTGACGGCTGAATACAGGCTGTGTGCATTTCTCTGTGGACTGAGCGCTTTGATACTTTCACAGTATTAATATAAAACCTAGACCTGATCTATACAATATGAGACCTTTTAATCCTTGTGATATTGTCAAGCCAAAATGTCACGATATCCAAAACATATCGTGATATTCAATATTGTTGAATATCGCCCGAAGCCTATCGCTGATCCTGTGAGTTTTTGAATAAATTGCAAACCACTCACTTATTAATTCTACAAAAAAATGAAAATATCTAATGACACAAATAGGCCAGAGACGAGATAAGAGCAGAACAAAAGAGCAGAGTGGTGGGTGTGAGGAGAACAAACACATGTTACGGAGGTTGAAAAACTAAAGTCTAAAGACTAAAGATAAACAAAAAAAAAAAAAAAAACCCACAGAGTTCTGAGAAATTACAGGAACGGCAACAAGAGAACCAGCGGAAATTTCCGGCCACTCCTCAGTCGGTTCTGGCTTTGATACCGGAGTTACTGAAATCTGTGTGTGACACGACAGTTGGAAACAGATGTGAACCTGCCTCATGAAACACAGGGGGTTCTGGGAAAAAGACACGGAGTGGGGGAAAAAACATGACAGAAGGACAAGAAAACATCAACATCACCTCAGACCAGACTCTTGGGTGGGGGGGCGAGGGGTGGGGCGGGCGTTCGGTGGCTCAGATGTAAATATGATCTATCTTGAAATTAACACCACACATGAAGGTGTAGCATCCATTTTGGGACATGCAGATGTTGGATCATGCTGGATGATGAGAGGCACAGATGTATATGCATATGTATAAGAAATCTGAGCCAGTGGAAAAAAAAAAAAGAGAAAGAAAAAGGGAGCCGACGTGAAACGAAAGTCTCGTTCATGTTTATTGGAACGCCAAGCATATGAAAGTTACATAAGTGAGGCAAAACCATTCACTGTTTTTTTTGTTTTGACTTACTTCCTGTGTTATCAGTTCCACTCTGCTGCAGTAGATGTATGTAAACAAGTTCGGGTTTATTTTTTTCAAGAACTAAAAGCATCATTTAGGCGTGGATGCTATTTTGAACTCCAGATGTACAAAGACACAACAGGGAAACTGTGACCTGACATGGGTGTAGGTGGGGCAGCTTTTCCGGACCTCCCAGTGTTCCCAAAAACACAACGGGGGGGGGGGGGGGAGTTTGTTTTTTAAAGTTAACAC
>NW_019174321.1:931606-1247659 GCF_002260705.1 Seriola dumerili
GTATTCTAGAGTTACACAGACGACCCGCAGCGACTGGGACGCCATTTATTATCTTCAAAAACAAGATCCTTATCTATCAAATAATCCTTTTCATCGCAAAACAGGATTGTCTTTCCACAGTCGGCGTGGCAACCAAGCCCCACTTTGTTGTTTCAACTGTGACATTAGGAGGCAGTTCGATGCAACATGTGAACGTCGCTGAGATGAAAGAAACAGATCAACATCCCCGCTGTTTGAAAATATTAGTTCATATATTTTTGTGTAGGTTTCAGTTTCCTATAGTGTGGAGCTGTGTGTTCGCTCCTGTCGCTGCAGCACGTTTACAAAGCCTGTGTGTGCCCCGCAGGGCTCAGTTCTGCTTTAAGTTCCTCGAAATGAGGATTTAATTTGAGGTGAAGCAAAAAAAAAAAAAAAATTAAAAAATTAAAATGAAACCAGCAGGGCAGAATCATGGGAATTGCGGTTTCTTTTGCGAACGCAGCCAAACACACGTCCACTTTGATTAGAGTTGTGTTTTGGAACGTCGAAGCATCAGCGCTTTCGCTCGCTCGCTTACAAGGCTCATAGGCTTTTGAGAGAGAGGCAGTGCGTGTGTGTTTGAGTGTGTGTGTGTGTGTGTGTGTGTGTGTGTGTGTGTGTCCGTGCGTGTGAAGGCTAACAGCTCATGAGGGGAAAGTGCCGCGATGCTTTGCGCATCTCAGTAGGCTAATTATAACACTGCCATCGCTGCAAAAATGAAACATGAAAGAATTAACAGTCCGAGAGAGAGAGGGAGAGAGAGAGGGAGAGAGAGAGAGAGAGAGAGAGAGAGAGAGAGAGAGAACAGGGGGAAACACAATTGTTGTTAAAGAATGTGTAGGTAGCAGGAGTAATTACATTTCACTCCAATTAGACTGCTGAAGTTGTGTTTTCTCTCTCACACACTTATCTCGCTCCCTTTGTGTGTGTGTGTGTGTGTGTGTGTGTGTGTGTGTGTGTGTGTGTGTGTGTGTGTGTGTGTGTGTGTGTGACTAACCTGTTAACTCAGTATGTTTCTTGTGCAAAAAGTAGCCAAAAGATGCGTCACTCTCATATCGTGCTCCATAATTCAAGGTCTGTGCGTGTGTGTGTGTGTGTGTGTGTGTGTGTGTGTGTGTGTGTGACCCTTGTCCTACTGGGACCACCAACTAAGACTTGAGATACACTGACAGCTGGGGGCAGCTGGTCACGTGTGTGTGCGCTTGGTGTGTGCGTGTGTGTCTGTTAGATAGACAGCTGGGGACAGTTGCTAGTGTGACAGAAAATGACAGCCGAGCAACAAGAGAGTTTCTATATGCTCCAACACACACACTCTCTCTCGCTCTCTCTCACACACACACACACACACACACAGACAGACACACACGAATGCCCTTCCCCTCTTCAACTCCTCACCCCTTCAGACAGTACTGCAGACTTGCTAATCTGTGCCCTTTAATCCGAGGGTGCGCTTCAATCCGTGAACTTCCCCTCCCAGGTGCCATCCAATTCCCTCCGAACGTGCCCTGCCTTCCCTCCCTTTGACAGCTCTGATAGGGGTAAATAACCTAAGAGTGACTATTTTTAGACTTTGACTTAAATACAGTCGGAGGTTGGAGGAAGTTCCGGTGAAATAAAAACTCATCCCAGTTTGTAATTCACAAATGGAGCCATTTTTAAAAACTGACTGACCTTCGCTCATCATTCATGTCAGAGGCACAAGGAGCTCTCTGCTCAGATACACAGCTATTTCTGTGAGATGAGTAAGCTGATACGCTTTATTTTGATATTATGAATCTGATTATGGGGATATGCGTCTCATTTTAGATTAAACAGTCTGACACAGACAGAGTAATGCATCCTACACAAAGTTAAAACTCCAGAGGAGCTATGGACTCTCACTTTCACTTTATATAATGAAACTGTTGAATGAGGATAATTCAACTGGATCTAAAAGTTTGAACATTTGTTTTTTCTTTTTTTTAAATGTATAGTTCACTTGAGTGATCACTAGAGCTCTTAGCAAACAGCAAACCCACAAAACAGAAGCTGAAATCTCTTCCATGAGCCCTCAGGTGATCGGGGTGTGATCTCCCTCCCTGTCGGCCCCTGGCACGTTTTTACTTTACTCCATAATGTAAACACATCTCTCGTCTCTTCCTCTCAGATAAACAGAGCTAATCTGGCTCAGCCATGTGCAGGTACACTTCTGATGTTATAGTTCATGTCTGCACATGATGCATTGACCTGGATACTGCAACAACTGCTAGCTATGGCTCGTGTGAGTGTGTGTGTGTGTGTGTGTGTGTGTACATACAAGTATATTGTTGCTTTTCTTGTTTGCTGTGTGTCTCTTCACATTACGTGTTTGTCTGGCTACATGCATCTGTGTGTTGTGTGTTGTGTGTGTGTACGTGTGTGTGCACGATGGTGTGATGAGTTTGCAGTGATAGCCATCGCTTTCCATCCCCCGGTGATGCAGGTCATCAATTCTCATCTCCGTGTCTGTCCTATCCGGCTTACACCACCGAGTTATAAATACACAACCAGGCAGGAAACTAACCAGTCGGCAAAATCAGCTCATAAGGCAGTCGGAAAGGAACATTGATAGATACTGACCGTACTGCGAATTTGAACCCTCTTACAACATGTGTTAGCCAGGCGTACCATATGTTGTTATTTTCAGAAACGATATTCAAAATTGAATACCTGGGTACAGATATGGATGGCAAATATCATGATATGATAGATCTTTTAAAATATAAGTTGTTGTTTTTTTAAATAATACTTTGTGAAATTGTTGCATTTTAATGTGATTTTTTTTTAGATAATTAATATAATTATATAATTGTATTTTATGTATATTGGCCACATGCAAAGGTACAATGTACAGTAAGCGAAGCAAAAAACAAAACAGTTCCCAGATATGATGAAAAATATCACATATGGGGGGGGGGTATTGCAATATTCGATATCATTGAGTATCAGCTCAAGCATATGACTGTCCCATCTATATGCAAGTGAATTGTACTATACATGTTTTTAAAAAATAAAAATAACAGCAATTTGACATTTTTTATCTGCATGTCCCCAGGTTTTCAACACAGGCTAAATATCAGTATATGAATGGAGAGAGGAGAGGTGTCAGGGGTCCAAGAATTTAAGAACCATGTTGATGAGACATCCTGCACTTAAGGACTTATTTATAAGTAGAAATAGAAAAAAAATAAAAGATAAATAAATCGGTGGAAATAGAAGTAGAGTGCCATTTCTTTCCTGCCAACTGAGTCACTCTGTGGGAAGGGGTTACACACCGTCAATCAGAAATCTACTTCTCAGCCAGTCAGCCACCATCTTACTGCCAAGTGCCAGCAGCCAACAGGTCAGTAATCAGTACCAACGTTTCTTCATGTATCGAGTCAGCAAGGAAGCATATCATTCACACACTAAGCCAGTCAGTCTGTCAGCATGTAAGCCACTTATTCACTCAATCAGTCCGTTAGGCAGTTACACATTTAGTGTTACTGAGTCATACAGTAACAGCCAGTTGTGCTGCGAGTGATCCAGCCAGGCAGCAAGTCATTCACACCTACAGCATTTCATTTTCCTCTGCCAGAAGTTAGTCAGTAAGTTTTTTTTTTTCAAAATTTTATTTATGTATTTATTTATTTTTTAACCCACAAAGCACATAATTCACAGCAGCCAGCCAGTCAGTATCTGGCTCCCTCCAACTCTAAGTCCCTCCACGGTCACTGCAGATGTCTCAGCTCCGAGGCTCCATTCTTTATCTCTATGATAATAGCAGGCCACGGCTGATAGCCTTACGGACTGAGCAATGTGACCTCCAACTCACTGACAGGGTTTTAAAAGGTACCATGGCTGGGATCTTTCTTTTTTTTTTTTTTTTTTGCCAGGCTAAAGATGTCCCCCGTCTGCTAAATTTATCACAGTCAAATAGATCGAGACAGCGAGCGCCGCCGCCGCCGCTACGTTCAGCAGCCTCACTGAGCTGATATTTATCACTCGATTTTATTTTTCACCTCTGCGCTAAATGTTACTTAATGCTCCGCTGTAAAGGGATTTAGGTAAATGCCACGAGAAATCAAACTTGAAAGCCCTCTAAACTGTTGCAAATGAAAATACAAGAGGGAACACCGAGGTTAGTGGCTGTTCTGAGCACCTGGCTTTTTTTCTCTGCTCATGAACACACCATTGGTAATGACATGGCAACAGTTGCATATCATTAACAACGGTTATGAGGGTGAGAGGAGGAACAATTAAAAAGGTCCCAGGCTGAGATCCTCTCTTCTGATTGGCTGACTGTTTTCTGAGTGACTGAATAAAAATATAGCAGATTCCAGGTAAAACACTCAGAGAAACCAAATCCTGCAAGGTTGGGTGGTGGGTCCAGGTGGGCGGGGCTTGATGCATGGTTTAGAGCGGTGACTGCTTTGTCCTGATGACTCGTTTTAAGGCTCAGTTTCTGAATACAGGCTGTGTGTGTTTCTCTGCGGACTGAGCACTTTGGTACTTTCACAGTATTAATATAGAACCTAGACCTGCTTTATAATCAAAAAAGACATGGAAATCTCACTTTATACAATTTGGGACCTTAAATATCTTGATATAGTCCAGCCTAAAGATTGCGATATACAATATACGAAATATATTCTGATGTTCAATATTATTGAATATCGGCCCAAGCCTTTCACTGATCCTGTGAGTTTTTAAATACATTACTAGTTCCTCTCTTATTAATTCTAGAAAAAAATAATTTAAAATGTCGACTAAATCTCACTTTATACAATATGGGACCTTTAAAGGTTGGTTGTAATATTGCAGCTAGTTTGTTTCTGACAGAACAAAGAAAATGATAAAAGAGAAAAGTATGCTGCAAAACAAACTCAGGGAAAAAAAAATGGATGAGAAAAATAACTCTGCGCTTGTGAAAAAATAACAAAAATGTTTTCCAGTTAGGTCATTTTTCTTTGTCCCTGCAACCTCAGCTTTTATGCATTTTTGTGTGAAGTGCAAAAAAAAAGAAGCTTCTTTGATGCTAATGAGTCAATTAAAATGTGATAGTCTTTGCAGACTTACACAGTGTTTTCATCTGAAAGCACTGCGCTGCAGAAGGTCGTGTCAAGGCGACACTGCACTTGTGCTATTGGAAAAAAAAATGGACATACAAACAGAAGAAAGTGATAAGATTAAAGTGAATGGGAGAAGAAAAGGTGTAGACGGAGGGGAGAGAGAGAGCACGGAGAGGTTGAAAGCTCGAGTCTGAGTATCTGGAGTTTTAGATGCTCATCAGAAGAAAGGGAGGGGGGGGGCAGTGGGGTGCAGAGACTTAGGGCAAGTGAGGACAGAGATGCAGTTTGTACTGTACGTGGAAGCAGCTGAAGGCCCATCTACATTCAATCAACACTATCGCTGGCTAGTCAGATAACGCCAAGGATGGGGAAAGGATAAGCCGAAAAGGAGCGCATGGGGACATAGATGAGAGATTTAAGATAGACAGCGAGACCCGTGGAAGCCATGAAAAATGAGAATGGCGGAGGAGGGGGGGCAGAGAGGACGAGACAAGAGCAGTTTGACTAAGATTAATGCTAATGTGCCGCTAATATGCTCACGATTACAATGTTACCAATATTAACACGCCGGTGTTTTCGCAGCTACCTGTGTTCTCCATCTTTGTTCATCATATTAACATTACAGCCATTAGATTAGACGCTACATGTTGGCGGATACGTAACAAGATACTGCAGCACAGAAATACCAAAGTAGGTCTGAGGGCATTTAGAAACAGTGAGAGCACTAACAAGTTTATTTTTACACTGTAAAACATCCTGCATAGAACATGCCTTGGTCTTGATTCTTCTGATTTTTGAAAGTCAGTATTAACATCAAAAATCCTGCATAAGGTGGGCAGGTTGCATGCTAACATTTGCTATTTGGCCTGCTAGCAAAAGTACAGCTAGCAATGATTAAAAGTTTTGCAGGCATTTGATCATAAACCAAAGAGAAAAACCAAAAGTCACAGGACAACCACAGTCATTAGGATGCACCCTGAGGGGACAGACTTCCATCGATAGAGAAGCGCACGCAACAGTGGCTAAAAAGAGATGCACAAGTGGATGATGCATACAGGTGGGGTGCAACAGTGCTTCCTACCTGTACAGGCAGAGGAGATGAGTCAAACAGTGAAACCAGGAGAGAGACAGAATGAAGAAAAGAAAGATGTGAGAGAGGGGAGGTGTTGGTGTTTCTAGTTAACGTGCAGCAGCAGAGGGAGAGACGGGGAGAAGCCGAGGGATTCAAAGCATCAGGAGACTTCCTGCGGGCCCCGGGATAACAACGGTATTTAATATCGTGTAAAGCAGCGAGCCTTACACACAGACCTGCAGATACTCACACATGCATACATATGTAAACACACACACACACACACACACACACACACACACACACACACACACACAGGAACACAGTCTGTCTGGTGTCTTGAGGGACTGTGGGCGCGAGCCACGCAGTTTCAAACACACCACTGCTCAGCACGATAGCTCGCCCGCTCCGTCTTTTCTACTCTTGCTGCCCTAATGACTCTCTCCCTCGCTCTCTCTCTCTCTCTCTTGTGACTGGGTGACAGTCTTTTAAAATGCAGTCCTGTACCTTCTGATAGCACTGGGCAAACAATGAATGTATTAGCCATGCTAGCGAGTCCGCTAGCATCTCAGAAAACGAAACAGAAGGAGGACGCCATGGATGAATTACTGTACTTCAAAGAAGAGTTTAGCAGCCTCTCTCTCTCTCTCTCTCTCTTCTCTCAAAACAAACAGACTAAAAACAACACAGCACAGCGCCTTGTCTTCCTCCTTCACTTTACTTCTTCGGTTCTTTCCAAAGGATTTTTCATTCAATTATTCCATTCTGTACAGCAGCACGTAAAAATATTAGATTTGTTGTTCATTTTGAAATTGACGGCACCTTATCAATCCCTGCATGGATGATAAGTACAATTATATTTGGTCATGCTGCAATAAAGACAGAGAAGAAAGAATGTGTCAGTAACTAAAAATGGCATCCGCACCCGGTTCTCACTTAAAAGAACAGAAAAGCTCAAAAAACAAGCCTTATACTTTACTTCATCACAAGGCTGTGAGGGTCTGAGCGTCGTCCTGAATGTTCAAACAGAATTCATATCATTCCAGTCGAGCTCGGCTGATTACAGGCCGAGCGCTGCAGAGGCTAAACACCTGGTTTGAGGTGAACTTCAAGAGAAGCTGTGGCTCAGCAACAAATCCACCTGATGTCTCAGGACTTAAACACAGAGCAGATGATGGCAGAGCGCCTTCGGGCTCCTCCAGTGAGGCTTGCTTTTTTTTTTTCCTCTCTCTCGCTCTTTCATTTTCCTTGATGCAAAAGCATAACTCATTTTGAAGGTTATGAAAATGTTTTTCTCTGAGGTTACTCCTGGTATTTTTGTGGTTTTATTGCTGTTTTATTGACCATATTTCCACTATTTCTGCTGTTAAAAGATGCTGTAAAGTGACTTAAAGCATACCGTCTTTTTGACTGGTCATACATTAAAATTCAATTGGGCAAAAGCAGGAAAATAATCATCCTCTAAAATGTTCATATCCTGAAAGTGAGAACTCGTCAGACATAAAGAAATTCAGGGCGAGTTATCAAAAGAGAACTTCAGTCTCATCTTTTCGTGAACATTTCAAAGCAGCTGCGAGAAAATCCCCTGACACATGCCACCCACGAACGACCTCTGTGGACCCCCCAGGCCTTTCTAGAGAAAATCACATTTTCTTGACACCCTTGATGACTTTAACATTCTTACAGAAAGCACAGCTGGAAAGAGTCCATATCTTACATCCCATATTTCTCACACTAAAAAAGAGACTGAACCCAAATTGCACTTTGCAGTAACTTTGAATCTCCTGAAAGTGAACTTTGCAGGAGACGTTCACTGTAGACAAATTTAGTCTGTAATAACAGATTTTATGAGTTACTGTCTATAACCTGCAGGCGGCCGTCGCCCACAGTTAAGAAAAGCTTTCTGAGCTGAGGTGTTCGCCGTTTAACAAAAGGGACACCGACTGTTCTCATTTCTCTTCAGTTCAGTTCAAAACGCTTTGCATTCATCCCTCGAGTGGCAATTTGAGACAAGTTGAGATTGCAAACACAAACACACATCAGCAGTTCATTCACATAAAAACTGTCTGAAAATACAAATAAGTTCAAGTAAGAGAAGAGTTGAAACACACAAGGGTGTGTACAATATCCAACACCGTGAAGACACAAGACAAGTTTTACCATAAACTGTATATAAAGATGGACGTAGCCTCCGTGACGTCACCCATGGGTTTCTGACGAGCGGTTTTGTAGCTCAGAGTGAGCTCTTCCACCGTCGCCATCTTGGCTTTGCCTGACTCCACCTAACTCCCAGCTAATCCAATACAGTTGTCGTGAAGAAGGAAACCAGCTATACAGACGGAAACTGTTTTTTGTACCAGGCTGTAAACATGTTTATTTGTGCTGTAAAGTTGGACATTTTAAAATGGAAATCTATGGGCATTGACTCACTGTTGGAGCCAGACTCTAGTGGACATTAGAGGAACTGTAGTTTTCTGTGTCGCCTTCATTTTTCAACTGGTTCATTCATACACATGACATTTAGACCATGTCTTGTACTGTAGTTCTTCACCAGTGTAACATCTCCGTGAATAAAACCAAACCTCTTTTTGTTCGTTTTACATACTGCACAGGGAATCTAAAATCACACTCCTGGTGGCATGGAGGGCAGCATGTGACTGGTAACTGATAATCTTATTGGCTTTTTCCAGAACTTCAGTATAAACTTGTGTAAGGAATATTTTGGGGCGATATCCAAAAATATTGTGTATCGCCGTATTAAATATTATTGAATATTCAAGTCTGGTAAGGAATGATTTTGTTTTGTCAGTGATTTTAGAGCTGAGGTTCAAAATATCTCACAATCACCTCCTGTCCTTTAAACAAAAGGGATGTCAGAAAATTAAAAACTAATATTTTGAAGCAGCCCATGTGACATCAGAAGCTGCAGTAACTGAAAGCTGAGTACAATGTGTTGGCATGTAAACAGGAATAAGAGTTTGAAAAACTACAGCAATGATGTAAAATCAGTAAATCACAACTGGTACGTTCTCTAGCGTCTTTGAACCAGAGGAACAAAGTGAAACATCTCATCATTAGTGAGTCCAGCTGCTGTTAAGACGACAATTTGGATTTCACTCTTCAGCTCTGACACGTTTTGAACTCGGTGTGAACAACTACAGAAAAAGGTTGCAGCCTGAGATAAGAATGAAAAAATTCTGGAAAAGTTATTTTTAAAGCCTGTCTAATAATAAACTTCAGATGATTGTTACTTTTGATAAACAGCTTCAAGCCTTGGAAACAAACTGTTCCAGCTGCCGTCAGTGATGTGAGGCTTTCCAGTAGTTCTGCTGCTGTATTGTGAACAGCAGGGATCTGGGTGTGTTCTCCTTCTGCATCGCCGTCCATTTGCCCTTGAAGATTATTGCCTTATTAAATTGTAATGCTCTTTGAAGCACAACTATGTAAACAATACCCCCCCCCCCCCCCCTCTGAGGTCCAGAGCTGCGAATGGAGGTCAAAGTGAACACTTGAAGGACGTTCAGGAACAGTAAACTGCTCCATTTCTCCTACCTTTACTCACCTGTCCTTCTCTGCCCAGCTTTCTACTGTCCCCCTCTCCCTCCCCTCTCTCCCTCCCCTCTCTCCGTGCTCATTTTCTCTGTTGCTCTCACTCCCTCGCTTTCTATTAACCCCGTTTCTCTCTATCTCACCCACCTCCCCGTTTTCTCCCCGTCTCTGTGTATTTCTGCAGTCTCCAGTCCTATCAATCAAGACATCCCATTACTACATCCCCTGTCACTCCCAAATTCCTCCTGTCCCCACAGCCTGCACACACACACACACGGAAACACAGAGCCCCTCCTCTTGGCATCAGACGCACTCATACTAACACACACACACACACACACACAATCTCCCAGCTATGGCGTCTGCAGGACGTGAATCATCCGAGCACATTGGCAGACGACAGCCCTCGTCCCTTTGAATGACTGCCCATCAGAAAAGACAGATTGACGGATGAATGGGTGGGGTGAATAAATGGGCTTGATGGGTGGATGAGTGTGTGGATGGTCGGGTGGGTGGATGAATAGAGGGATAAATGGGTTGGGTGAATAACTGGATGAATGGGTGACTCATGACATCCTGATCCGTAACACAAATCTGCAAATAGGCTTGAAGATGAGCATTCATGCCCCGTGACACATTTCCTCGAGTGTTTACTTCCTGGTGCATCAGCTGTTAAGCAGCACTTTGAGCACTTGGAAGTTTTGGTTTTATTTTAGCTTTCACAGAGTCCTCGTCTGCTGCAACGTCTATATGAAGTTTGTTTCTTTATGTTTATCATCACAGAGGGCGATTTTCATGTTGCAGCCACATTATAACTAATTATCAGTGAGTTTAATTGATTTGGGAAATAGAAGAGCACATCACAAAATAATCATTACGTACTTACCCGGTGGAGAAATACAACCGAGTAATTGCTAAAGTGGTAAAACGATTAAGCTAGTCAATATTATTGATGAATGATTAATTATTCACAAAATCTATCAAGATGAAAATGCCAAAACTGACTGTTTGCAGCTTCTCTAATTAGCGGATGTAATGCTTCTCTCTAGTTTTATGTTACTGTAAAGTGAACGTTTTAGTTTGTGACTGGTTATGACTATTCACTGGGAATTAACCGACAGTTGTGGCTAATTAAAAATGATCATTAATTATAACTGTTTCTGTAACACGCTGTTTGACATATAACGCAAAAACATCTGTTAATTGGTAACTGTTTAATTGATGTTTTTGTGTTGATTGACACAAAAATATATATATTTTTAGATTTAAGTAAATTTTTTATGAACAGGATTCTCTGGTTTGCGATATGATATTATCGTATATAGTAATATCATTATGTTTTTGAATTTTATGTTTCAGGTTTTTTTAAATAACATAATTATACTAAAAAGTACATATATTACAAAAAATATCACATATGGCGGGAAATATCGCAATATTTGATAATATCAATATATATTAATGTTCCACATTATGAAATATCTGGCGAGGTTTCAGCGTCTCATATGTGAACATTTCCTGGTTTCGTTGGTCTTCAGCGACAGTAAAGTGAACGTCTGTGGGTTTTGTTGCCCCCAGGAAGTTGTGACCGATATTTTTCTATCAGCAAACATTTAATTAATCAGGAATATAATCAGCACATTGCAGCCCTATATCCAACTCTGTTGTCGTCCCATCGTGACTAATGTGATCAATCTCAATCTTCTCACTGTCGGAGGAATGTGTCACTGTTTACAAAACCTGTTGACTCGTCCGAACTTGTAGAATGTGTGTAACCTGAAGCCTTTTTACTCTTGTTTGTCCCAGATCCTATAGTGTGTGTGTGCGAGTGTGCGAGTGTGTGTGTTTGTGTTGACACGCACCACCCTGATGTACGTGTCTATGCCCCTGCTTGTGCAAGTGTGTGACTTCATGTGTGTGTGTGTGTGTGTGTTTGAATCCACGCCAGGAACAATGTCATCTATTGAGAATCTAACCCAGTGCCCTCCCACCTCCACCCACCCAACCACCCACACACACACACACACACACACACACACACACACACACACACACACACACACACACAGACCTGGTGATGTTTGACTGTTAGATTTAACATGTCAGGTTCTCTCAGGTCTCATTTCCTTGGCCTTCTGTATTTGTCTTCCACCAATGCTTCAAAAGCTCCCGGCCGGGTGGAAGGGCCAAGCTGTTTCCTGAGTCAACACAATATACACATGCATACACACAGAGACACGTGGAAGGAGACAGATGAAACTGTGTCCTTTCTGAAATAGCGACAAAGGTCTAAGGTTTTGCTTCCAGCTCGACTTGTGTCATTTCTTCACATCTCCAGTCTCTTCCAGTTCTTTGACTTACTCCGCTGTTATTAATTTTTAATAACGAGGCACGCAGATAGTTTTAAAAGCAGCAACACCATGTGTCAGATCAGATTTCTCTGTCTTTTTCATGTTTGTCGGCGTTAACGCCGCGTGGCAGGGACGCCAAAACAAGCGCTCAGCATTTTACTTTAACACGTCTGACTTATCAGACGTCTTCAGAACCGCACGCCAAGAAAGTAAAACCAAATATTATTCAAACATCTGTGAGCGTCTCACACTTTTATGTTGCCTCTTAAGCATAACTGCTTTAAAAAAAAAAAAAAAAAAAGACCCCCACCAGCCCCCAGTCAGTAAACCAGACTCAGAGTCTCCATGGTTACTGCACCAGTAATGCTTTGACGGTCTGTGGCTGTTGTGGTGAAGCCTGAATTCCTTCATGGATGACCAAGCAACATGCCTCTACATGCGAGTCTGTTTCCAGCGGTTGAAAAGAACTAAACACACACCATGAAACGGCAAATTTTAGAATAAGAGTCTGGACTCAGGCGCGTTGCAAACATTACTTCCAGTGGATCCCTCCTTTCTTTAACTGAGCGTAATGTTGAAGTACAATTGTTTCCTAGCATAGAGTCACAAAAAAAGTATATACAAAACAATCTGAAAATGCTGATAGGAGAAAAATGCTTTTAAAAATATGATGATAAAAAATGTTGTTTTGAGTCTCTTCATCATGTGTGGCACCGGGGTGAAATTCCTCCATGTTTGGTTAAACAAACCCAAATGGTTTTGCCATTTGGGGAAACAAAAATCTACAAAAAAAAAAAACCAAAGCAATAAACAGACTTTCAGGGTTTATTTTCTCCCTTCATACACAGACTGCTGGTTGTACTTTGGATTAAAGGACGACATCCTAACGCTGTAATGAGTGTTTAACATTTCACAGCATGTGGCTGCTCGCGACGGCAGTGAAGTCGAATCGCAGCTCAGCCCGGTCGTCCCCCTCGCTGCATTAAGGGGTTCTGGCGTTGCAGTGAAATTCCTCCATGGTTGACCGGGCAACTCAGAGCGCCATTTGGCTCCATGTCCAGAAGGCTAACCAGCCAAAACAAGGGGGCTAATAAAACTGTCCACTGATAAGCAGTTAATGCCCCAGAACTAATTACTGCACTGCCACCCCGTTTTCTCTCTCTCTCCCAAATCAGTGGTGTGACATGCAGACTCACACACACACACACACACACACACACAGAGCTGTGATATCTGCTTCTTACACAGTTTTAAACGACGTGACGGGACAACAGAGGAAAGCTTTAAGTAAAGGGGGGAAAGCAGAAGTAGAGACAGGAATTCTGGGAACTCAGTGGGGGTTGTGCAGCAAGAAAATTAAAGATAAAGTTTTAAGTTTAAAATGGGAAAACAGAAAAGCGTGTGGAGAGAGGAACTGAAAGAACTGAAAGTCAGAAGTTTAAACCGAATTCTAAAATATATCCAACAAATATGGAGCTGGTCCCAGTGTCAGTGTTAATAGCTAATACAAAAAAAAAAACAAAAATGTGTGAAAAGCAGAGCCACAGGTACCACCACTGAGCTGCGAGCATCAGAACAACAACAATCCCCCCTCACCGTCCCTGAGCTCCGGCGCTAAAATGGCCTCTGTATCAGTGACATACAGGCCTGATGCAGTTAGCTACACTGATCGCTCATAATGGCCCGGCCAGCGTGCGCCATCTCCCGCTGCAGCAGTACACAGCTATGTCTGCTGCAATTATACAGGAAAACTGCAACAGTAGGAGCAACAACACCCCAACGGCTGCAGAGCCATATACACATGGCGGAAAGTTTGTCACGCTCACCTCGTGTTCACCGTTTGAGTTCTGGATTTTACCCACACACACACACACACACACATACACACACACCGTCTGAGCCTGTGACGGTTGGCTGGTCTGCGGCTGCCGGCAATTTACCGACACCACTGTGCTGCCGTATGTGACTTTCCAAATTCAGCACATTTCAGGGGTTGTGCTGATGATACAGCATGTGGCACAGATATTTATTGTCGGGTCAATTTAATCAATAATGGAAAAGTCGTATTTAACATGTCAGGTATTTAAACTTTTGGCATGTAGCTGTGCTGGCAGGTGGATTTCAAGGGAGGGAGGATTCCTCCTGTTGCTGGGTGGGATCACCGTGAGGAAACACCCTCGGTTCAAGCAAGTGTTCGCACAGCTGAGCTCACTGTGGAAGAGAACGCGCCTGTCAATCAAGACTTCTTTCATTACAAGAACAACCACCACTGCTCCCATTACACCTCTTGTTTGATGCCTTTTGTAATTGCATTTTAGCATCAGGGTCAATTCAATTTGAGCATTGATTATCTCCTGTGTAATGATGATCTGCCGTGAGAGATATATTTCCAGTGTCTGTGAACACGCAGCACATTTTGCAGCATTGATAAAATTTCAGTGACGGTGGTTGGACGTTGACAGGTTGTGATTAGAGCATTGTTTGTTCTCTCACAGGATTGATATGGGTTCCAGGCGAGTGTTCAAAAAACTCAAAAAAACTCAAAAAAAAAATGTTAAATTAACTCTGAGGGCTGTGGACTTTTATAAACATTGACAGAGCAGAAATTTGACTGGAATTAACTGTGACAAATGTGTAAAAGACGATGGCTGAATCCTATACAAATGATTTTCTGCAAAACCTAAATTTGCCACGTGCACATCAGCAGTGCAGTGGAAATCCACCTCTGGCCTGGTTTATGTTACATCTGGTCAGGCTTAGGCCAATATTTGATATTGATTTTGAACATCCCAATATTTCAATATAATTGAATATAGTGATATTTCAATAATATCGAATATCGCAATATTTCACTAATATCGAATAGTGCAATATTTTAAATTATTGAAATATTGCACTGTTTCCCATCATATGCAATATTTTTCATAATATTGATTTTTTTATTGCATCCTGCCCCGCTGCTGAGTCTGGGTTGCTTACTGAACATTGTACCTTGGTATCTGACAAATAAAAGTGCTGCTGCTTATACCTGAAACATTAAAATACAATAATATAATTATGTATTATTAAAAAAAACACACTTCTGAAACATAGAATATAACAATATATTTATATAGTACAAAAAATATTGCGATATTTGGGCTGGATAACATTGAGATATTACATTTTGGATATCGCCCAAGCTACTTCTGGTTGCTACCGTTTAGAAATGCTGTTGATTTCCACAGCACCGCTTGTTTTCTGTGACGTTGACTAGCTCCCAACAGGTGAGTGAAAACAGCAGCTGGAGATTCCTCTGCCAAGCGGGGGGAAAAAAACAAAACAACATAAGCTCTGACAGGATCTGCACTGAACACTGTAACACACAGGAAACACGTTCTGAGAGAATTACAGCTCATGTAGATTGCAGTCAGAAGAAAGCGGCACAGCATAACGATTCGGCGTCCAGTCAAAAGTTAGAAGACGGGTGCCGAAGCTGTGAGCTCTTTTTCCAGGTCATACAGGTACGTTGTGGTTTAACCCTTCAAACAGTGACGCAAGGCAAATCAGAAAGCTGTCTGTTTGGTTATAGATTTTTTTCTTTTTTTTTTGGCCTCTATTTCAAACCATGTTGAAACCATGACAACAGCAAAAAGACCAACTTTAGCTCCATGTCCCAAATGCACTCTCAATTTACACACAAAGACCCTCCGGTTCTCTGAATCTGCCAGCCAACGTCATCAACTGAAGCACAGAATCTTTTTTTTTTTTTTTTATTATTATTATCTGTTGTCATGCAAGACTAAGAATAGCGGCAGCAACAGCCCAGTCCCACACCTTTTTAAAGCCTGCGAGGCTCTTTAAACATCCTATGACTGTTTTATTTTCGAGTTCTGACAAATGTGCCGTATGTGCATCGACAAGTGGTGTTTCAGTCATGGCGAGAGCATGACTCACAGCGACAGAATTGTAGCCAACTGTGGGCAGAGAAGCTCTGTAGATGCCTCATCCCCCTATTTTAGCCCAGAAGGGCCGAGGGAGGAAGAGGAGACAGAGAGAGAGAGAGAGAGAGAGAGAGAGAGAAAGTGCCTAAAGGATCTAAATCTCATCTCCTAGTGTGATAAAGTAGACTCATTCCACAACATATTTTTTTTTTTTTACCTTCCTCCCATAGCTTCCCAAATAGAAAAGAAAAAAAAAAAACTATCCTGAGCTCTGAGCTGGAAAAAAAGAAAAAAAAAAAGAGTCCTCCTTTCCACTTGTACCTAAAAGTTTGAAAAGCAGGCAGCCAAAGATTAGACTCATCATTTGGAGGATACACGGGGCTTTTCATAACAGAAGAACTCAATCCTATTTCGGATGATATTGATTTCTGAAATAGGACGTAGCTCAGACGTAGACACCCTGAGAGAGGAGGAGGAGGAGTGTGTCTGGGGAATGTGTTTGACTCCAATCTGCCTCTGCCTTTTTGGTTAAGGTTCTTTTTTGCCAAGATGGAGTTGGGATGAAACTAAAGCTGTTGTTGGATAAAATATATGTATTTCCAGGAAGTGAAAGCTTTGTTAGCAGAGTGATTGGCGGAGGTGTAAAAAGAAACAAAAAACAAAACTGTACTCTTAGTTTTGAATGGCGTGCTTAAGGCCACCTGTGAGCTACTGAGCACTTAACGGATTATGTGAGTTTCAAACATTGTAACTCACAACACAAAAGTTATCTGTACTTCCTGAAAAACGCTGCTTCCTAAGTAACAGAAATTAGTCTGTGCTGTCTTTATAAATGACATGCAGCGCTTTGAAATCCAGCAGCGAGCCTGTACTGGACTACTCAGGGTTCATGTCAGGTCAAAAGTTACTCAGCACATTAAAGATTATGTAAGATCCAAGAGGGACAAAAATACACAAAGACAAAAACCAAACCAGAGTTCCAGGGTTGCAAAAAAAAAAAAAAAAGAAAAGAAACCACAACACAGAACCACAGACTTTGTTTTCCTCCTCTAAAAAACACACAGCAGGCCAAACACAAAGTGTGTGCTACATCTCGTGCAACGGTGTTCAATACCTATTAAGCTGACCATCACCTTGAAAAGATGGTCACAGTGGCAGCACAGTTGCCTTCTAGAGGTAATTCAAACCTGTTAAGCCAAGACGCACACCTTTTCCTTTTTTTTTTACTGAAGACTGAGGCGCCTTTCAGAGGCGAGCTCTGCTGATGTCGAGTCTTTGATACATAAATACACACACATATACACAAGCAGGGGGGCAGGAAACTACCCAAGCTACACGACTACACACACCCTTGCTAATGCACGCCGTTTATTTAACTCTTACAAAAAGGTTAAATGATAGAAAACATTATTAAAACTCAGGGCACGAACAATCAGACCTCTTGTCACTGCAAAGGTGGAGACAGCACGACACACAGAGCGCTTCTCACCTCTCTGTGTTGATACAACTCTCCGTCTAACAGTGCAGGGGGACTAGATGCTGCACATATAAATCCAGCCGAATACGCAAACAGATGATTCCAGTGTGTGTGTGTGTGTGTGTGTGTGTGTGCACTGCAGGCTGTGTGTAGCTCTGTTCCTCATCAAAAAAAGACAAGATGAGGTTATTTACTGCAACTGCCTGGGACACTAATCTGTTTTTTAATCCTTTTTTTTTTTTTCATCCGAGCTAAAGTCGAGTGAACATTGCTCTTGCCCTTTTTTTTTTTTTTTTTTTTTTTTTTTACAGCAAGACTCGAGCTTCATATTCACACACTTTCACATTTGAGTGCTGCAGAAGGCAACAGTGGCGGCTCAGCTAAACTGAAGCAGTGGGGGGTGGAGGAGGCGGAGGAGGTGGAAGGGGAGGTGATGCGTTGCTTTAGGGAACTTTGACAGCGATTGTTGGGCTTAGCACAGAGCCACACCGACAGTTTGCAGTCACCTTAAAGTCACACAGGAGCACACACATGTGCCCAAACTTCATCCTGCACACACACACACATGAGGCAGTACAGTGTAGAAACAACACACACACACACATACACAAATATCACCATCATCAGTGGAGGTTGTTCCTGCTGCTCCAAGGGGAGCAAACACTGTTCTCTGTGTGGAGGATTAAAGACAGCCTGTCTACAAAACACACCAGTCCTATCAACATGACGCCTGTTTACACACACACACACACACACACACCAACACACACACCAACACACACAAGCAAGTGTACTCAGCTGCAGGTCTGGCTGATTTACGTCACTACAGGCTGAGTAGGATGGAGTAGGATAGAATAAAATAGAATCCAGTGTGATATCCTGAGAAGGTATTGATTTACATCCATTGGGGAGGGGATGGAAAGGAGCGGAGGGGAGGGGGGTAATAGGAAAATAGGTGATCCTCTAGGCCTCCTCTACAGGGCTGCAGACAGAGAATAATGGCACCCATGGGACCACTCAAAGCCCTCCAAATTGCCCATTACTGAAAGGCCGAGTCCTTTAATTTATTTAGGGCCTGTGGGATAATAAGAGCAGCCAAGAATTTCTGAACAATCAAATGATAGTAAAAAAAAAAAAAAAAAGAAGAGAGACATGGCTGAGACGTGCCACTGGAGAAGCTGTGTTTAAAAACATGAGGAATTTCAGCAGCACACCTGCTACTGCCACACACACACACACACACACACACACACACACACACACACACACACACACACTCTTTCCGAATCATACTCGGGGATAGCAGCCAGACATGAATCGAATCGCTACCAGGACCTTAAAGGTCAGGTTGTAACAGCCAACTGTCTAAAAAAAGAAAACAGCTTTGTAGTCAAGCCAGAGCCCATAAGCCTCTGCCCTCTGACGCCCCAACAGAAGAGAAAAAAAACTATACTGGTCCCAGTAAAACCATTATGGGGACACCTGAGAAGGTGCATATTCATTTAAAAGTCTCATTGAGCATCCAGCTCATTACATTATGAGACTGTAGGCGGTCCTGAGTGGCCTCTCAAAGCTCAGGCTAGAACAGCTGAAGTGATTTTTTTTTTTCCCCCACACACTCCAACTCAATAAACAGCCTTACTCAGCTTTAGTTTTCTTCCTGGGACTTCATCCTCTCCATTTCACACAGCAGACCCCCCGCCCCTCCCTTCTCTCTCTCTTTTTTTTTTTTTTTTTTTGTCTTGTCCCTCGGTCAAAGGAGACATACCCAGACCGCAGCAGGCTGTCAAACGTCTCCATGGCAAAGCATACGTGAGAGGAATCACGACGAGGTGGGCGAAAACATCCTCCGGTAGACTCTTTCACTTCACCTCCGAGGATGAGGAGGTTATAGCCGCACTCATAGGGGGTTTGTGTTGTCTACGTGTTGGCTGATTTCACTGCTCATTACCGGGAGCTGAAATGCTCATAATGAGGTTTGTGTCCATGTCACCCCCCCCCTCCCTCCCCTCCTCCCTCCTCTCTCCTCCTCCTCCTCCTCCTCCTCCTCTCTATCTGATAGCTTCACTGTAGTCAACTTCAAATCCCATTGGACACACGCGCAGGCACGCATGCAACAGCACGAGCAACACAGAAGGGAGAGAAAATAGTACCAAGAACGATAAGGTCACTAACTCACTGTGGATGTTTCCGCCGCACTCGCAGCGCACATTACAGGGGGCAGGGGGGGGGGGACTTCTCGAGTCTTAGGGGACACTGGTGCCAAAAATAGACCCAGAGACAGTCTGTGAAATACAGTCAGTCCACATTATAAAGAGGGCCCCCTTGGACTTACAGCATGTCCCGGCCTGGCTTTTACATACACCTGTTCGGGTTTTGAAGCCAGAGGAGGGAAGGAGCGAGCCTGGTGGGCTCCAGGGCAGCTTCAGCTGTCCATAAAAAAAAAAAAAAAAAAAAAAAAAAAAAAAAACGCCGGGGCCACCGAAGGCGGGTAGGATAAGGGAAAGACGGAAGGGAACGAGGAGAGGAGGGTGAGGATTGAAGGGAGGGAACAGGGGCGGAGAGCGGTAGCAGGGATAAGTAGCCCAGAGAGCCAGCTAATAACACAGCGATTGCCTAAAAATATCCTCGACCACAGAGCTGCCGCTGCCGCTACTACTGCTGCTGCTGCCGCTACCGCTACCGCTGCCGCTGCCGCTACTGCTGCAAATCACGGCGCCTTGCTACACACAATCCCCGCGGAGCGCACCCGGATGTATTATCAAACGCACCGAATTTCACGCCGGTCTTGAGTGTGCACAATAATATTTCAACAGTAACCATACAGGGTGCAGGAGATAGTTCAGCGCTACATCGCTGTTGAGTGTGAAGGGGAGGGAGGGAGCAGAGAGTGGAGGGGGGGGGGTATTTTTTTTCGCTCCGCCGGTATCTCCTTGAATGTCTGCCCCAGTCCGACAAGCACTTTCTCTTTCCAGCAACACACACACACACACACACACACACACATACACACACACACAGAGAGCGAGAGAGAGAGAGAGAGAGAGGCAAATGTCACACAATAAACAGCCATGGTTAAACAAAAAAACAAACAGAAACTGACCGTCAAATCTCCTCCAGGTTTATATCCCTCTCCGTTATCCAGGCTAAATCCTCCTTCTTCCTCTTCTTCTCCTTCTTCCGTACGGTGGAAAAAAGGGGAGGCTGGTGGCGGAGGTGGCGACAGGGAAGCTCGGTTTTCCTCCTTTCTTTTCACACGGAGTCAAGCGGACAAATATAGGCTCGCTGCTCGGTGTCAAATCTCCTCCTTCTCGCTCCTCGTCCCCCCCCCCTCCTGACTGTCGACAAGCTGCTTGCGGTGGTCCAAAGTTTGTAGTCTCAGCGGAAGGTGGAGGTTTATTCACAGTTAAAAAAGAAAAGAAAAAAAAGAAAAAGTAAGCACCGTACGTGAATAGTGCCCGGACTTGAAATTAAAAGATTCACAAGATCCTACAGTTGAAGAATATATATATATATATATAGGGTGTTAAAAAAGGGAGGCAGAAAAAGAAATGTTAGGGTTGAGCGATGAGAATAAAAATAAAAAAAAATTAAAAAAAAAAAATTAGAAAATCACATCATTTTCTGTGGTGGTAAAAAAAAATAATCACCACGCGCTACAGCTGAGCTGTAGAGCCACCGGCCATTCACCCGGCTGGGGAGGAGGTTGTTTCTGCTGCTGCTGCTGTCGGACCTCAAGCCTCCACGACTGAACACGTCCCGCACTCCCGAGGTCCTCCACACAAATGTCCGCTACAGAGGCTGAAGGATGAATTTCCACCCGGAGGAGGAGGAGAGAGAGAGAGAGAGAGAGGGCAGTGCCTCGCATTCTCTGGATTACTCCACCCCTCAAAATGCCTTCCCCCCTCTCCCTTTTTTTTTTTCTCCCAATCCCTCCACCTCCTCTATACCTCCACGTCCATTGCCCCTCGTTGTCCCCCATACATTCAGCCGCAGCATATTCACTTCCCATAGTGCGGGACCATGGCCCTTAATTGTGTCTCTAAAGGCATGCGCCCTAATCATGGGCAGATAAATCAATATGTTTACTCAACGCCTCCTCAGATTGAGTTATGATGATGACATTGATCCAGTGTGAATGATCATCATGCAGATTTTTATCCATATCTGTGCATTGCAGTGAAGTGGCCTTTAAATAAATATTAATTATAATAATAATAATATTAGTGATTGAATAGTGATAACAGTGAGCTGAGCTGCTTTTTCAACATTTAACAAAAACAAACAAACAAACAAACAAACAAACAAACAAACAAACAAACAAACAGCCTTTCAAATGTGTATCTTTATAAGGTGTAAAATTTATTGAGTGTGTGTCTTTATTCGTATTGACTTTTTGGACACAGCACCTGGAGTGGTTTTACATGTGGTCATGCATATGGCATGAAATAAGACATGATCGGATAAAAAAAAAAAAAGAAAAGAAAAGAAAAGAAAAAAGCTCAGCTAAGTGTGTTCCATGAATTCATAAAATCACCCTTTGTCTCTAAAAGCCTCATTATTTTAATGGTTTTCTGGTCTTTGTGTGAGTGAGAGGGGATTCATGGTCACCACTCAAGCCTGAACTGTACACCCTCATGCTTTGATTTGGTAACTTTGCCAAGAATTGTGACAAAGCATTTTCTTTTTTTTCCACAAGCTGTTGTTCCTCATATAGCGCATGGCGTTATTGACATTGATTTCACTCCATTTGCCAAGCTGACGGCAGGATTAAAGAAACAGAGGTCTGACTGGAAAGGTCACCTACTTGGTCCAAAAAACCTCAGACACGGTCGTGAGCAGTGAATAGAAAAACACTCTTCAACAACGATCACCGCGAAGGTACGAGCGAAGCACTTAGCATGCAATTGTTCTGGTGAAGGTGGAGATGTGTGAATTCATAATATGCAATAGTCTGGGTGTGAAGGATGGTGATGGTGAAAGGTAAAACGGACTGCATTTATATAGCATCTTTAATCCCCAAGAGCATTTTGCAAACAATGCTGCACGTTCACGCACACAAAACAAACGCAGATGACTTATGTAGCAGGGTGGCCATGCAGGGTGCCTGGCTTGTGGTGTCTTGCTCAAGGACACTTGCGAGCTGTTCGGAGGATCCAGGAGTCGAAACAAAAGCACAAAAAAAAACAAAAAAACATGTCCGTCTGAGCCATAAAAAAAAAAGCTTTACCTTTATCGACTCATACTGTATGTCACCGAGAAGGTTGAGGATATGAGACGGACAGGATCTTCTATTTCTATCTTTGTGTCGGTGTCAACTGTAGACATATGTGGCTGAGTGTGCTCAGACAAAGTGCTTTAATTGAATCAGCTTTGTTCTATCAAATCTTTTCCATGAGTGTAGGTGTCATTTTTAAGTAATGTATGTCTAGTTTCTAAATGCTCATTACGCCTCTGTGCCGGCGGCAGCCAAGATATCTCAGTAATGCATCGAGGAAACCTTCAAGTTTGGCACAAGCATTCACTTGGACTCAAGGATGGCCTGATTAGATTCTGGTGGCAAAGGTCAAGGGTCAAGGTGACCTCACAAAACACAGTTTTGGCCTCAATCTCAATCTATCTCAGGAACACCTCGAGGGGATTTGTTTAGATTTGGCACAAACTTCCACTTGGACTCAAGGATGAACTGATTATTGGTGGTCAAAGGTCAAAGGTCACTGTCACCTCACAAAACACAAATTCATACATTAATTATGGCACTATTTAACTCAAACGTCCAACAGGATAAAACAAAGTGATGACGTTTTATATCCAAATGGTCAAAGGTCAGCTTCACTGTCGCATCGTGATTCTGGAAAATCACATCTGACTGTTATTCGATGCTGTAACTCAGGAAAGGGGAGATTGTGATTGTATTTCCTGCAACTTGGCTGGTTGGTGGAGGGAATTCTAGTTAAATTTGTTTCACGTCATTTAGGTTAAAGTCTTCGTTGGTCAAACAAATAAGAGCATAAGGATGAGAACCTGTGTCGGGGATCGTATGTAAAAGACCAAAAAGGTAGAGCCAAGTAGAGAGGTACATGTAGCGTGGATGGGTTAGATAGGAAGGACACATATGTAGATAGCTGTACAGAGAGATGTACAGAATGTCTGTGATGCCATTAAAGCCCCCGCTGAGCTGAAGAAGAGAGACAGGAGAGATGGATATGGGTTTGAGGAGAGGGATGAAACATATCTTGAAAATTGCTGGTATTTTAAAAAATAAATAAAAATGTTCTGTGACTCTGGGGTTCAGTCAGATAATTGAAAAAGTGTTGTTAAATGTCACAAACGAAAAGAAAATTGGACAACTTCATCGTCAGTTTAAAAAAAAAAAAAAAGAAAAAAAAAAAACTTTTGTGGCCGTAGAAGGTCTCTGTAGGACACCGGGATTACAGTTGCATTAAGGGACCAATTAAACGAAGTAGAACATGAAACCCTGCCCTCGAAACTGCAGCATTAATAAAATACAAAAAAAAAAAAAAAAAGACAGATAAAAGGCAAAAAAGAAAGTGAACTGCGAAAGAACTTCTGCATCTGTAAGAACTCTATGCAATACCCCATCATGGTCTGTTGAATAAATTATTAAATTATTTACCTGAAAAAAATCTTTTCATAGTTGAAGATGAAGGCAGTTCACCACCCGTGAAAAAGAACGTTACATCGCCGCTGAGCCGGTCTCACCTCGTGAGGTTCACGGTTGGAGCGGATCCTGGTAGAGGGCTCTGCAGGAGGGCGTCTGAGACAGCCGCCGTGGGGAGTCTTGAGTCATCTGATGGAGGGTGGAGATGAGGTGGTGGAGCGTGCCTGCCAGATGAGCAACTCAGAGAGATGTTACAGTATCCCAGTAACTCAGGCTGTGACCGGCTGGATGAGACGAAGTGGGAAGAGGAAAAAAAAAAAAAAATGCTGATACTAGAGAGAATGATGCAGATACATCATATCTGCTCTCTATTTATACCACAAACTCCAAATCATAAAACATTAACTTTTAGTAAAAGCTTGATGTGCGGCAAGTTGTTCATTAAAAAATCCTGTGCTGCCATGCTAGCATCTCTGTGAGGCTGAACTTGTACACAGCAGGGCTTTGGGCTAAATGCTAACGTCAGGATGTTCACAATTACAACCCTAACATGTTATCTGGGAAAGAGGTAATGTTAACCATGTTCACATTTTTAGTTTAGCATGTTAGCATGCTAACATAATGCACAGCTCATTGGAATGTCTTCAGTTTAGCAGATATTTGGTCATAAACCGAGGTATTAGACCGTTTGAAATGTTGGTGCCAGGTGAAAGGTCAGGTGATCCCCAATCACCATGGAAATCTGCACCTCATTTCATGGCAATCCATGCGAGATATGCAACCACAGGTCACGAGAGGTAACTGAATGGTTTGACGAGTATGAAAGTGATGTGGATCATATGCTTTGGCCTTCACAGTCACCAGATCTCAACCTAGTTGAACATCTGTGGGAGATTTTGGACCCATGTGTCAGACAGCGCTCATCAAAACATCAAATGAGGGAATATATCTCAAGTTCAGAGACTTGGAGAATCAATGTCAAGGTGCACTGAAGTTGCTCTGGCAGCTCTTATTAAGACACTTTATGTTGGTTTTTCCTTAAATTTGTCACCTGTCTCTATTTCACTCCAAACCAAAAAAGGCCAACCTCATGGTGGCGCTGGAGGAAAAATCAGGGGATCACCAAAGACTGGAGTATTCATCTCCTGGGAACCATAAATGTCTTTGCCAAATTTCACAGCAATCCATGCGATAGTTTTTGAGATATTTTAGTCTGGACTGAAGCGGTGGACCAGCTGACAGACACACCTACATTGCAATCTATAGGGCCACATCACTAGCAAAGCTAAACCGTGCTGAACTATGAAACACTAGCAATTAGTGACGGTTGTAATAAGCACTCTGTTGGTTCACATCAGCACTTCATTACCAGAAAAGGGCACAAAGATAAAACAGGACATGTTTGCCGACTTCTTACTGAAGCTCACGGACACTATAGAATAAGACAGTGGGGTCAGTGAACTCCTACTGTACATAACATAATGGACGAGCAGGCTACTGCTGCTCAGTGTGCTGCTCAAACATCTTAGCGCGGAGCAGTGACTAGCTGCTGGAGGGGGTATTCGTTGCTCCTAACGTCTTCAGACAGGCCAGGCTTTACCGAAGGGGGTGGTGTTTCAATATTCATGACGGTACATGACAGAAGCGTTGATGAGAGGAGAAGTAGGAGTAAACCAACACTACGGAGGGAGACAGGAGAGCCAGGAGAGAGGGTAGCCGGAGAGGGAGGGCACGGCAGAAGAGGTAGAAGTGATATTGAGGCTGACAAAGACAGAGAAAGTGTGCAAAGGTAGAAGATACTCTACTATACCTCCTACGATACGACTACAACCTGCCGGACATAGTATATAACGTATCGGCAGACTACATATATCATTTGATAGTAAGATATTTAATGATATCCTCAATAATCTTCAGTATAAAAACAGTTTATGTTCTGGTCATCAGCTTTAAATGATTTCAACTTCATTTCTAAGAAACATATATCTTTGCAACCAGTTTGGGGGACTGCATTTGACAGTTTTTGAAACCTTTCCCAAAGTGACCATCGGACATTTTCCACCCGCTTCACGCAGCGGTTGTGTGGAGATCTCAGCTCTCTTTGTTCAGTCACTACACAACTACAACTATTTCTGTCACGTTTGATGTGCACAAACAAGGACAACAGTGAACGCTCTCCAATGTGAGGCTGTCTGAAAGCACGTATTTAAATGATTATCACCCCTCCCTGTGAGGGCAAGCCGATGTGGCTGCCTTTTTTCTGACATAATCCAGACCTTAATTTTCACCTCTCTGCATGTAGCACACATTATTTTCAGCATTAGCACTGAACATTAGCATTGGGTGTAAATCGTGAGGTGCAGGATCATCCAATATGAAGTTAATTCCTCGGGTACTGGGTTGGATTTAAAGCAGTGACTGTAAACATGTTTCTATAAAGTGTAATCCTCAGCTTCTGCTTTACCTAAATGTTATGCAACTGAATTTCAAGCTTGATGATTGGATGTTTAAGCCATGTTTGACTCCTGTCCTAAAGTTTTTATGTGCACACGTTTGCACATTTTGATTTTTTTTTTTATGAAAGAGTCGTATTTTCTAATACAGCTGCTCATCTTTTGTTGTGTTGATTCAACCGGGAGAGTTTCACGCCCATCCGAGCGCTGGAAGTGCTCCAAATGTCAGTCACCTAAAACTGTCTGTGCACAAAAATGAATGGGATGTTTACTTCCAGCAACCCCGTGGAAGCCCAAAAATAACCTCCCCTCCTGCAACTCCACAGAACGAAAAAGACAAAAGCCGAGTTGTACGAAAAGAAGCCGGCAATGTGAAGAATACACAAACACAGGGGACAGAGGTAGGACATGTGACATTAAAATGACAGATGCACACAAACACACGGATACGAAGTCATACATGCAATCTGACGAGGTGGGGGTGGGGGGAGAGAGAAGGTAAATCTCTGCAGCTGTACAGCTCTTCGTCTCCTAGTACTATGAATGCAGGGAAGGCGTGAGGCGAGCCGGGGCCTCATCCGCGCGACTGTATCTAATGAAAAGTGACAACTCCCTTCTCCCGGAGAGCCTTCCTGTTTTGCTAGGCTTCAAATCCTATTTGCTTGCCCCACCACCACCACCGCCGCTGCCGCCGCCGCCGCCACCTCCCACACCATCGCCACCATTCTCCAGTCTATCTCTTCTCATCTTCTTCTCACTTTTCTAATGAGTGCCCCCCCACCCCCGACTTTCTGGAGAAAAAAAAAACCGTATTGCCAATATAGTCTTATTATACTTTAAATATTGTAATTGTCCCGCAGGGAAAGGGAAAGAGAGGGAGAGAAGATGGGTTTTAAATGTGTAATAATCTGAAAAATTGTCGGCTGCGACTAGTTACTGAATGGCAGATGTTCGGGGAGAGAAGGCAGGAGAGGCAGAGAGAGACGGTTTGACAGTGTAATTTGAGAGATAGCAAGTAAATTGATTATTGAATGGCAGGTATTCAGAGCGTGTCAGATTATCTGATGAGCATGTGATAGGAAAACTTCACACTGAACTCAATCAATCTAGGAGAAAGATAAACTGCCGCTCTGATACGACGACTCTCCATCCTCGGTGGGTGTTTAGAAGTCGATGAAGCAGAATATCTTTAATGTGAGACAGGTCGGGGCGTCCTGCGGTGGAACAACCCGGGACTGGCGTCTGTATTTATGCACATTGCCTCTGCAGCAGCACCAGCATGTGTGTCTAAATTTATATAAAACATTACTTCAGATTTTCTCTTTTAAATATAAAGACATATTGGAAAATGTTTAAAGCAAGTATGTGCGTATATGCACGGAAGAAGAGTGTGTTTGTGTGTTTTCTGCTCCTGCGCCCATTAAGACAGTCAGTTAAATTGGCAGTGCAGGATACAGTATGTGGGTTAGGGTGCCGTCCTCCTTGTTAATATTTCATCTCAGCGCTGGCAGAAAGAAATGGGGCAGAGAAACACAGAAGGCCCTAATGTGACGGAGACGCTCCGTAAAATGTGGGATTTGTGTTTGTGTGTGTGTGCGCACACATACATAAACATAAAACGTTTTTTTCTTTTTTTTGTTTGTTGTTGTACTGTTTAATTTTCATTAATTTTAAATCATGTTGTGCCATTTCTTTGCTTTGAATATATCTTTCTTTGTATAAAAGAAGCTACTGGGGGTCGCCTCTGTGTGTGTTTCCTGCTCACGTGTCCACGGTTGCACGCATGTAGCACACGCCAACATATAACTGATCTTTGCATGCTCATTAAAGTGTCCTGGCACATGTGTGTGCTTTGTGTTTCTTTACAGACCGTGCGTTCGTGCTACAGCTGTGATCCTGTTTGTTGTGCATGTGGCAAGTAAAGCTCTCTGTGCTGCGAATTAATGCAATTCGACGCTTTTTTTTTTTTTTTTCCGAGATGCTGTCAAAGACACGTTAGATGCACTCTACGTGTACGGTGGTGCACATGAGAAATGCATGGCCTGACTTGCTGCTATAGGGAGGTCTTAATCCCACTGCATTAACAGGAAGTTAAATAAACATGTCTCAGGAGTCAGATGGAGGGAAAGATATTTCATGTAGTTTCAGCCTGTAACTGCATTTCTTCATGACGAGGAGAATTTTAAATATTGAATTCTTTAATAGGTTATATAAGGAATACTATACATTAGGTTATATGGTGGTATGGTATACATTCCTAGTCTCTACCCGACATGCAAACTATTGGCAGACACTACAATTTACAGATGTCCCCCAAAATGTCTCCCATGCAGATTATTGGTAGACTTTTATAAACTCTTTGTTACTGTATTTCACAAGTTGTTTGTAGGAATTTTCAAGTATGACATTTAAAATAGAAAACAGGATCAAATACGGTATTAAAACAACTGATATTTCAATTTGATGATACTGTATATGTCATTTTGTTGGTTGGTGACTTTAGTATAAACATACAATTTACAGAGTGTTATCCCTCACATGTTGATCCTCAACATTTCAAACTGCTGGGACATCAGGATGTTTAAAAAAAAACAAAAAAAAAACCTCATTAAATAACTACAGACGATTGGAGAAACAAATCACACAATAAATCAGCAGCAAAGGATTTGAATTTCCTGTAGCTGTTGTAGTGAGAATGGCATCTGGGTTGCCAACAACATGTTTCCACGGTGATGGCACAAGCAACTTCCAGCTGCGCCCCCGGGAATGTCAGCAGACACAAGAAGCATGCTTTCTTCAAACCCCCCGATGGCTAATAAAGTTGAGAAAATGTGGGTCAAAAGTGGTTCTCACTGCAGACACCCACAGTGCAGCTGCAGACACAGGTGCCCCGACACAGTGTGTGACGTCTCGTGAATGTACAGCGTTTGAATTATTAAGGTTCTGTAGGTGGAAGCAAGTTTTTGTTCAGCTTCATTTATTAACACAAACAACACATTCGCACTCGCCTGGTGAACGCTCGCTAGACGGCGTCGACCACGCGCAGGACTCAGCTCGTTTTAAATGATTCCACGGATCGGCCGCAGGTTGTTGCGTATCAGGTTGTTATCAGCGTCATTATCAGCAGTCACAGAGAACGGTTAATATTTTGTCAGCGTCGTGACTGAAGCAAAGTCAACGTTAAAATCATGGCTGGTTTAAAACTTAAAAAAACAGCTTTGTAATTTTCCACTTTTTCTTTGAATTTGCACGAGAGAAAATGCACGATGGCTGAGCATTAGGCCGTCACAATGGCCGGCGCCACAGTGTCCTGACAATATTACAGGCACCCGAGAATTACCATGTAAGAGAGGAGTGCTTTAAAGTGAAATAAGAGAAATGAAAGCCGAGGGGAGAGGGAGAAAGGATTTTGTTAAGTTGAAGATAAGAGCATATTATAGCCAGTAGAGGGGGGAAGATATGGGAGAGGGGATATGATTCAGTGGGGACAAGGGGACGTGAGGCACTTCTCGAAGAGATGAGTTTTCAGCCTGTGGTGGAAGATAACTCTGATGTTCTGACTGGAGTGGGCCTGGAGGTATCACAGGGAGCCCTCTTGGCTTTTTTCGCAGCCCTTGCAGAGCTCACTCGTGCATTCTGAAAATACTACACTCAAAGCTGCTATTTTCCTCTTCAACATTTAAGGTCATGACCCGAGAGCAGGAATATTAAACTCTGGCCATTTGATGTTTTCGTCGTACCGGCTGATTGACGGTTTGTGACAGTTTCACATTCCTGTCTGCTTTTCATACTCGGTTCTCCCCTGCGCAGCGCAGCCTCATCAGCTATCATTAGCATGTCACGAGAACAAAGAGGAGTCTTAACAGTGATTTGTCTTATTTGATGTAGCAAACCATGACTGGAAAATCAAATGATGACACATAATTCTGGGTTGATGGAGACTGCTAGCAAGAGGACTAATGAGGGAAGAACTGATGACACCATCTGCTAGACTGAGTACAAAGAGAATCTTCTTCGCTCTGAGCTCCGTCTTATAGATATGATGAAAACACATGAATGCTGCAGTCGAGTAGAGAGGCCTTTTACCTTTTGTTGCAGTGAGACTGTGGTTCACTTGTTTCGGCACTCCCCTCTCAGAATAACTTTTGTGTTGTGTATTAACAACTATGCTGGTGGACAGTTTTGTTAAATTCTTCTTGGAAACAAACTATTTGTAAGATAACATGAATCTGAACTCTCAGCTGTATATTTTTCGGTCTTTTCATTTATGGGTTAGCGCCGTCTCGTCGCTTTCCAATAGCACTTCACTGTAGCCTCCGGTCTGCCCTGAAGATGTAGCGCTGCTCACAGGGTGTATTATAAACTCTCGCCTTGTAAACGCAGCGATGGCTGAAGCTCTTGTCCCGGCGAGAAACCATGTTCGCCGTCAAGAGAAAACTTACAAATAGCCCCTTTAAAAGAAAGTCATATTGACTCTCAGTCGGTTACGGGGAGCGAACGGTGGTTTCCACGTCTGACGCTCTGTTGAACCTCGTCCCTCTGTGGACTTTATGGTCCTGTAACAACATCACACCATTTCCTCTTTTGTTCTTTTTCTTTCATGTTGACTTTGAAGACATTAAAGTCCCTCTCCAGACATGTTTTAAAGTTTTTTAAAAAAAATACGCTGCTATTAAGATTTTTGTTTAACAATGTTTTCCCACATAAAAAGGCCATAATCCGGCGTTTGCCCCGCCCACCACCGCTGCTTGCACTATAGGTCGACCAATGAAACAGCTGAGAGTATCAAGATGGTCAGAGAAGGAAACATCAGTGAGACTCAGGCTAAAGAATTTGTTGTGACCAAAATCGGCGACTAGCGGAACAGTTAGCGCAGTTAGCATCTTTTATTTGTTTACGCTGGTTGTTAGCTTGTAACTGGCCGTAGCTGACACAGTGTTAGTGGTTCTGCTAATGCAAACTCCCGCTCTCTGCACTGACAAGGTTTCAGGTTTATTTAGCCCCCCCCCCCCAATCCCTGCAAGTTGAATCTGCTTTTAGCTGCAAATCAAGCAGGAAATACTCAGTCATGGTGTTGACTGAATATTCAGCTCGTGGTGCCTTTGCATTATATAAAAAACACCATATGGACATGTTAACAAGGCGGAGGGGGCGCTTTAATTAAAACTTAACAAATACAGGAAAAATGTTTCTTCTGGCTGTGTTTGCCAAGCGCAGTAGCCACCAGCTGATCCACAGAACGGGAGCCTATATGAGTCACTCAGTAAATAACCCCCGATATTCCTCAGGAAGGTAAACTGAGGGCTCACAGCCACCGTGACAGCCGTCCTTGTCCTCGCTCGTCAGCAGTGATGCGTATCAGTATTGTTGCTCATGATATTTCAGCTACTGTCCTGGCGTCAAAGCCAACAACACAGATACCTGCGTGTGGATTTTTTTCCCCTGCTGCTTCTGAAAATGTCTCTGTTTCTGTTTAGGTTATTTACATGTCACTCCTCCACTGTCACCAAGACAGAAAAAAAAAAAAATCCTGTTAATTAAGTCACTCTGTTTCTACCCCACCAGACTTTACGTCTTTGCTCACCTGTAAAAAAGAAGAAAAAGAAAACGCCAGGATGTGCTGAGGCAGGAATAAGGGCCCGGTGGGATATACATAACATGCCACCCTGTCAGGGAATTATCTTGTAAAACGGATAAGCATCTAGACAGTGGTCTTTTGAAACAAACAGCTGTCGTATGGTCTAATTAGCAAATTAAAGACCCAAAGAGCAAGCAAGAGTTTGACGGATAACACAATAGCAAGAAATGTCACCGGTTAATGCCCCCCCGCCCGTTCGACCCCCGCGCTCCCGGGCGCCCCCTTTCTGGTAGTCCATGGGCACCAGCAGAACGACCCACACTTCCACGCAAGCGCGCAACCACACCAAAAGGCACAGAGGCATTAACATACATGGAGGGTATGTACACAGAAACAAGAATAGGATTCCCACACACAAAAATGCACAAACACTTTAACCTGTTGCATGATCAATAACCATTTGTAGATGCAATAGGCTCCCAGATCCCAAACCTAATTACAGCCCATATAGAGACGATTGGAGAGTTGCTCTATACTTTATATGTGTGTGTGTGTGTGACATACGTGTATAAAGTGTACAAATATATAATCTGAGCATGCAGGCGTAGACGTGTGTTTCTCTTTACTCTCCGTCTCTATCACATCCCTTCGTCCTCAGGCCACACAGGCCAGGTCACTAAAGGTATTCAGTGAATTACAGAGGAACATGCAAAGTCACGCCATTGATCCATTGTTCCAAGCAAGGAGGGGTCCTATCTAAAAATCCCCCCCCCAGGCGATATTGGCTGAAGGAATGTGAAAACAGAAGACATCTGCTTTGATACTTGAGGGCGCGCATTGATCAACCCGAGACAGAGAGGGACAGGTCTTTGGGGGAAAATAAACGGCGTCACAGGCGACATAATTGATCTTCACTCATGCTCCTTCATTAAGTGTTGCAGTTAATCAGGTGAGATTCTCGACAGGGGCGTGGTGTTAGCGGTGGAGCCGAGCATCAAGAGTCACACACCACATACCTTCTGGATTTTATCTCAAAATTTTTAAAGGTTTGCACAAAGCGCTCGTTCGGTTTTGAGACAAATTGAACGATTTACCCAAAAAATACTTGCAGAAAATAGAAAGTGAGACGATTTTAGTGTTTGAAGTTTAGTGAGGGATAGACAGTAACAAAGTACATCTACTACAGTACTGTACTAGATAGTATATTTTTCGGGTATCTGTACTTCTGACTTTTAATCCACTACGCTTAAAAAACAAATATGATACTTTTGACTCCAAAACATTTCTAGGTGCTTGTTACTTTGAAGCAGAGCTTTTAGTCAGAATGAATTCTCTTTTATTTTGAAAAATGTGACAGACCATACGCTGTGTTCATCATAGAAGAAAAAACCAATCACAGCCAACTCCTACGCCGTCAGTCACGTTTGGAACAGCTCAGTTTGAACTAACGATGTCCTAACGATGGCTACGTTAGATAAAGACGAGGCAGAAGTCCATGTTGGAAATTTTAGAAATAAAGAAAAAATTCCTTTTGTTTTAAATATTTACTGTTTTGACCACGACCAAACTTCTTCACTGCGACTTGCTTGTCGAGGTTTTTAACGTTAGTTTAATTCCAGGTAAACTCTTAAACAGACAGCTTGTAATAGTTGTCTGTCCTTTTGTTAATTCAGTTGTGTTTCTTTTTATTCTACAGGTTCTGTAGGTAAGTCAGCTTGTATTGCAGTAATATTTTACCAGGAGTATCTATACTTCGACTCAAGTAATGGAGCTACGAACTTTGTCCACCTCTGAATTTAATCAACAAGAAAAAAAAAAAAAAAAAACCAACCTAATCCTGACATACATCTGCTCTCCATGACAAAAGGTTTGCAATGAACACCCAAATAAAGTAAAAAGGATCTGCAACGAAGCTGATGTATGCAATCTAATATATCCTGTTGGTTTTCTTTTAGCAAGTAGCATTTAAAGTTAATTAGGTGAAACCCCCAAGAGGGAGTGGTGTTAAAAGTTTAAACGGAGGAAACTCGTAACTAAGTAACAGCATAAAGTGACTTGTACGCTCCCGTGTCTCTGAGTGCAATGAAGCTTGAAAAGATTTTTTTATTTATTAGATTCTTTTTTTTTTTTTTTTAATGTAGCTTGGGGGTCATCGAATCCTGTCATCTGCTTTAGTAATTTGCAGGTGAATGGATCTGTTGTGTCGTCTCCTGTGATGGAAACAATCAGGAACAAATGAGGCTAAAAACAAACAAACAAAAAAAAAGAGGGTCCGACGACTCGAAACAGCCTCCGCTGCCTCGGCGTTCTCTCTCACAGCCTGAAAGCACAAAGAGTTCATCTAGAAACTAATAACTGGCGACCCAATTACAATGAAGACAGACAATAATAAAGTCTGGTCTGAAACACTTTGCTGCAAGGCATAAAACACTGGTGGTATTTTTAGATAAGAATATCCAAAGACAGAAGAGAAAAATCCCCGAAGCAAGGAAATGCAAGCTTCATAAAAAACCAGGGTTCATCTGTTCATTCATGTGATTTATTCATTTTTGGATCCCATTCACTGAAGTCATTTTGCTCATTCGTTGAGTAATTAATCCGTGATGTCATGCAGTCAATACGTTATGTGTTAATCAGCCCCCTCATGAGGAGTGTTAAGACATACTTTCACAGTTAAGTTATAACATGGAACTTTTCCACATTAAAAATGTCTAAAAACGACTAGAGCTACGTTATATATATTTTTTAGGTTGTGTACTTAGACTATCCCAAATGTTTCCATCGATTCTCAAACTTAAGAGAAATACGTGATTTTAATCATAGTAACAGTGTGTTTCATTCGGTCGCCTGTCAATGACGTCATACCCCCCGACGCCCGTGCATGCAGTGTGGCTGCCTGGCAGAAGCTCAAAATTGACTTTTTATCCAGTTTTAAGTCACATTTTTGAGATACACTTTCTACACCTTGGTTGTTTTCAATAGGTTTTTTAACCGGATGAAAGATTTCAGTCATCGGACATCAGGGTCTAAAGTTATCAGAGAAAAAAAAGCCAGGTAAGTGTTAGGCAGCTCAGCTCCCAGCCCCTCTGAGATGTCCTGCATCCACCAATTTTTTAAAGTGAAACTGCATTATCGGGTGTTTGCCGGTTTTAATCCCTGGTCTTTTTCTTTTACGGAGATGAGGACCCCTCTGTGGATAATTCAGCTGCTGGTAAAAAGCCTCCTAAACGGCTCATAAGCTATCAGAGAAACGATCGAAACAAAGGTTAGCAGCAATCACAGCTCCCAACCCTCCCCTGTTGTCTCGTGTCCACCGCGTAGAGTCGGGGAAACGCCGATTTTAAATGTGAAGCTGTGGTTTGATTTCCTGAACGGAGAAGCTAACGGTAACAGTGGTGAGAGACAACAACTCCCATGATCCCACGCTATTTCATGACATCACCCAACCGTCTACCAGCAGAAGTTGCATACTGTGCGTTTAATGAACACCTGAGTGTAGGCCTGGCTCAGATTGGTAAACAAGAAGCTACATGAGTTGTGTGAGCTGAAGTCATCCGGTTTCAGCCTCCTCTCCTCACTGCAGCCAGTAAGGTGTGAAATTGTTAAACTCAGTTTCATTTTATGGGTCCTGTTTTTTTTTTTTAAACAGCACCTTCTAGAGAATGGACGTTTAAACAAGAGGCAGGGGGGTTTGCAGGCTGTCCAGTGTGTATGTAACTCTGTGGGTTGAGCACGTTAGGTTAAGTTCATTCTTAGTCGATGCTGTGCAACAAAGGAGCAGGAGACTTATTCCACTGTCTGCGCACGTGCATGCAGATCAGGCACTGTATACCATCGTCTTCATTCCATCTCTGGGAGGAAAGGAGAACAATCTCCTAAGTTGCTGAGGCGTGGGCTGCGGCAAAGCAGAGGGAGAATAACAAGTCGCCGCTCGCTCGTAGCATCAATGCAAATGATACTTACATGTAATGCATTAGTACAGGCATTCTAGAGAAGTATTCTAATAACTAAAAATATTCACTTTAATGCACCGAAGGAAGCAATGAATACGGATTATCAGCGTGCAGACAATGAGTGTGTGTTGACTCCTCGGCTCCAACCCCCCCCCACCCCCGCTCATCACACTTACAGTGGGACTTTCCAGAATTAAGGAGTGAGCTCAATGACCCGTTCTTCCCAGTGAGAAGTAAACAGTGGCTGAACTGGCTCCTCAAGAGCCTTCATGATACAACCTGCCCTGCTGGGGAGCAATAAAAAAAATAAATAAAAAAAGCTTGGTGAGTCACAGCCTGGTTTGCATTTGCGCCAGATCCCTGTGTAATTTTCACCGAGACGAGAACACATATGGGAAGAGATTATTGTTGAGAGGCAATGTGCAATTTAAGAGCCCGTGTCTGTAGCGGCACCATCAATGTTCCAGTGGCAACTTAACAACCGCCACTTGTAACAACGGAAATTACAGTGTGTTGTCTGTTACCTCGCTCTTTTCACAAAAACAGCAAAAGTGTGAGAAATGAGATTTTAATGATTTGACGATTAGGATAATAAGATATCACACACGTCTGCAGTGAGGACAGATGTCTCCCTGATGTGTTTAGGAAACCTGCAGGTGTTTATTATGTATGGATACAGTGCTTCTGTTCTAAGTGCTATGTATTTGGGTAAGCCTGCACAGATGCTGCACATTCACCAACACGCCAAGTGGAAAAAACACTTCCCCAAAAAGCTTAAATGTGTCTTTCAAAACAAAGAGTTGATAACATATTGTTTAAAGACGGCTGGAGGATGAAATTTTGTTTTGTTGAAAAAACACATTAAGGTTGTAGGGAGTATTTTCTTAAAGGTGCTATATGTATGCAAAAGCTACATAGCCAACATTAGCTATTTATTTACCAGTCTAGAAGAAACTCTCATTCCTTTACTCGAAAGCAACTCCTTTGTTTTGCTTCTATTTCTATCACTTATCATCTTCTACTGGAGGTAGCATGCTAACCAGCTAGCCTCAAGCCCTGTCGGACGGATGAATACTTATAAACCATAATTTATGAATCTACAGGTCATATAATGAAAATAAAAACATCATTATCACAAAGTTGGTCTTTCTTTGTATAATACTTGTTACTTAATGTCACCCAACCGGTTCTGCTCAAGTAGTAAATGATATACGGATGACACATGGGTGTTTTGGACGTATTCATCACTGAACAGATGAATTAACCATCTCTCCATCTCTGTCCCATATGAACAATATATATATATATATATATATATATATATATATATATGTATATGTCTGAGCTCATCTCTGGTTTGAATGTGTGTGGTTTAGTCTGTCGTGCACCAATCTGGATTTGAAGCACTTCTTTATTTAACTTCTTTGTTTCTTATTGTTGTATCATTTTTTTTTTTTTTTTAGCCCTTAATATTTAATGACAGTTGGGGCGTGGTGTGATTACTGCCAGTCAAATCTGATCAAATCACACACACACACACACACACGCACACGCACACACACACACACACCCTCTTGCTTGCGCCTGCACCTGGCCTTCTTGCTGGAACTGAAGTAATATGAATACGTACATAAACAGAAGAAGAATTAAACCGTGATTAATGTGCGACAGAATTATGTTATTTAGAACATAACAGACTGCAGTGCAAGAGCCCATGAGCATGGTCCGGGTGTTGATGACCTCGGTTTGACCTTGATACATAAACACATTCAGCCCGAGGTGGAGTAAAGCTCCACCTAATGATGAAGCCTTCTCTCTATACCTGGAGCTAGAGCTGACATTACACTGAAATTCACTACTGACACATTGAAAGGATGGAGTCACTGATGACCCCCAACTCCCAGCATTCATCTCTCCTGGAAACTGGTATTTGAGAACCACAGACTCACTCACACACGCTGGTGTTGCTGTAGGTGTGAGGACACTCATCGACACAATGCATTACCTCGCCCCGTAACCTGACCGAGTCTTAACCCTCAAACTGCCGCTTGAAATAATGAGAACTGGCCAAAAATCCTCACAAGGATGCTCTAGAACACACACACACACACACACACACACACACACACACACACACACACACACACACACACACACACACACACACACACACACAGAGACACAGAGCCAGTCACTCCTGTGTTTGTTGCAGCAGTGACACTCAATACAAGAACGAACAAACACACACACACACACACACACACACCTGCACACAGACTCACATTCTCCACATATAGACCGGCTGACTGAACGACTACATGGTCAAGTAACTAACTAACCGATGTGGCTGTATAGTTCTCACAGCAGAGACAGAGAAGAAGAGGTATATCACTACTTTTTTCTGTCCATCACGTCCATTTGTTCTTATTTTCAGTGTCTCTCTCTCTCTCTCTCTCACCGCGCCCTCCCCCTCTCTCCCCCGTCTGTTTTTGTATCTCTATTGTATCTGCTCTCGCTGTCACACTCACCATCTTCCCTGGAGGCTGGGCCGGGTGGATCAATGCTACTGGCCCCTGCGTGTGTGTGTGTGTGTGTGTGTGTGTGTGTGTGTGTGTGTGTGTGTGTGTGTGTGTACATGAGCGCTGATCAATGGTGATTACCTGCAGCCCTCTGCTCTTTGTAATTGCGAAGTGAAGAATGATTGGCACTGTGCCACGGGCCACTGCCATCAGGAATGCACACACACACACACACACACACACACACACACACACACACACACACACACACACAAACAGAGTTGTGCTTTACGGGTGGGAGTGGATGGCTGGTTGACTTCCATTGTTATTTTGGACTTGATGATGTACGTGCGCACGCTCGACTGAATACAAACTTAAAATGAACGCACGCAGCGATTTGAACCAGATGACAGGTGACGTCCCGCCACACTGACATCATCTCTTCCACAAACACGCTGCATCTGTGCGTTTCTGTCAGCCAAACATTTCTACTTTGTTCTCTTTTGCCATAAAACAACATCAAGATGCTAAACATTACATCTCCTCCCTCCCCGTGTGTTTGTGTTTGTGTGTGTGTGTGTGTGTGTGTGTGTTTATCCCTCTCTCTCATTACCAACTAAGCCATGTTGTAGTTACAGCTCTCCGTGTCGTCACAGACCAAAGGCAGCGATCTGGAGGTCACTTACAGCCAATCCTCTTACACCCCCCCCCCAATCCCTGTTTAGCAGCTTGACTGCTTAAGCCCGGGCCACTTTGCATGAGCGTTCTCTGGCAAGTGAACAATGCCACCATCACTGCTTCCTCCACAGCATTGTCTTCTCTTTGGTGGCGATGGCGGCTAATTATGGTGTTAGTTCTCAGATGTCCCAGAGTTTTTATTTTAAATCTGTTGCTTGGGATGCTACAGTGTTGGCAAGGAGTGTTGCTGTGCAAAGGCTTTGGTTTATAAGGTAACTGAATTATTAAATTGAGTAAAAACAAGAACAACAACAGCAAAAATCCATCTTTGTTCAAATTCATTTTCACGTTTTAAAACTTCAGGTTTCCAGCTTGGCTCAGACAACACGTACTAAGAGTTTTATCTTTTTTTTTTTTTCATTCTGGGTGAAAGGAGAAGAAACATAATGCTGACAGAGGGTGAGAAAACAACACATCAACATCTTCATCGACTCGCAGACGAATGATTTCAATCCATAACCTTAGAAATCATAATATTCGACCAGTGTATTTTCAAGTTAGAATCACAATATACCGGCCGACATCTGTGAAGATTTTAAGCAGTTTAAGTCCAATCTGAACCCAAAATCAACATCTTTGGACGTCTAAACAAAGATCAAAATAAAAATGTTTTTAGTCCGGTAATAGACTCAGAGCTGCTTCTGGGCTCAAGCTGCAGGCTGATCTGGATGCCGAGTTCTTTGAAAGCCTGGAGTTGGTTTGGAAACAATGTTGTGGGCTAAAACACATGTACTTAACTTTTGTTAAATGTGGGATCTGGAACATGACCTGGCTCGCAGAAGGGATGTGTCAAACAGAATAAGCTCAGCAAAGAGAAACTTACGTCAAGGGAAGTGACCACTTAAAGCAAACGGTTATAAAAAAAAAAAAAAAAAAGTTGCAGCAACGAGAACTCTGCCAGGAGAATAAATCCCCCTTTAAGTGCTCCACTGATTTTGCATTATGCAGTGGCCCCTGAAGAAAAAGCACATACAAGATGGAATACACAAATATTAGGAAATGTGCTCCAAATCCAGAATCGCAACAAATAGAAAAGCACATACAAACAGGGGGAAAAAAAACCTGTTTAATGCTTAATTTGAAATTGCGAACTAAAAAGCAAGTAATGGAAACACAAACATCTCGAAAAAAAAAACACGACATGACTCAGTCACATGACATCCAAAGACACTGCAGATTATTGTCTGTCAAAAAGTCCCTGATGCGTGGCCGCTGCCGGACATAAAGGGGTTCGCCTTTCCGTCATAACGTGCACCAGATGCCCGTCGCCTTCAATTAAATACTACAAAAGGTGGATGGATGAATGGATGGATGGATGGATGGATGAGCTCAGCTAGGCTCTGGTCACTGCACCTCAGCTCCGTACCTTATGTACTATGACAAAAATAATCTTCATTTAAAGGTCATAAATGGGGGAAAAAAACAAACTGACAGGATACTTCAGAAAGTATTCAGACCCCTTCACTCTTTGCACACTTTATCATGTTGTAGATTTAATTGTAAATTGATAAATTTGCCATTCTGCCCATTATTCCACACTCAATAACCCATAATGACAAAAATGAAAAGATGCTTTTAGATTTTTTTTTGCAAATTTATTCAAAGTATTCAGACCCTTTGTTGTGGCACTGCAAATTGTGGTCAGGTGCATCCTCTTTGCTTTCTACCTGTGGGAAATTGAATTGATTGGACACGGTTTAGAAAGGCACACAAGTGCCCACAATTTACACTGCATGACTAAACCCAAACCATGAAGTCCAAGGAGCTCTCTGTAGACCTGAGCAATTAAATTTTGGGACAATAAAACCATTTGTAAAGCTTTGAGTGTTGCCAGGAGCGCAGTGGCCTCGGTAATTGTGAAATGGAAGAAGTGTGGAACTGAGTAACTAGTAAAGAAGGACCCTTGGCCAGGGAGGTGACCACCAAGTCGTTAACAGAGCTTCCTCCTCTGCAGAAACAGAATAAACTGCTGGAAGGACAACCATCTCAGCTGCTCTCCATCAATCAGGCCTTTATGGTAGAGTAGCTACCATCATGAGTAAAAGGCATACGGCAGCCTGTTGTTTGGCAAACAGTGTTTAAAAGACATTGAGAACATGAGGGAAAAGATTCTCTGGTCTGATGAGACAAAAACTGTTGCTATGGACAACAGAGCCAGTGGTAAATTACCAAAGGTCTTGCTGTTGCACTGCTTTCCTCATTAAAACACGGTGCCTACATCGCCCACAAAGGCCACTCCATTGCCATTAATTGGGATTTGAGATCAGGTTACGTTATGCTAGTAGCAGCTAATGTAACCTGGCGCCTGTGGACTTGCTTTTTCAAACTTGCGTCTTCAGACTCAAGACACATTTTACCAGACTTCACACAGCTTCCTCTGGAGACACGGAAGGCTTTATACTTATTTCACATAGACATCAACCACCAACACCTGGAAACGCACATTCATTCCTTTAATTAACACATATGAATAATAGATCTTGGTTAAATCAACAAGACCAAAAGAATAGTATATAAGGAGGAGGTTGGGGTGGGGCAGCTGCGAACGTATCAGCAGAGTAATGGTGAGAAATGTGAGGTTATAAAGGCCTCCACATATCTGCATGTGACCAGAGGTCACTAGTCAGCTTGACAAAGAAAACAAAAAACAGCCAATCAAAGAGCCAATAAGCTGATGCCAATAAGTTGATGCAAGCACAACTTCATTCCTCCGCCTGAACTAATACTAAGCTCCATTTATGTCAGACTAAATGAAGCACAGGAGAGTATTTTTGTTGAAGTCACTGGATTAGTTTTAAAGCCGCGGCTACACAACTACACAACTCTGGTTGTACGGTAACATAACTGTCCTATAACACCGAAAGAATTTGATATTATTATCCCACTTAATTCTGCTTATTTACACAGAATTACAGTGCATGCACCAGAAGCTGGATATAAACAACGAGAAGTGGTGTCCTTAATGAGAATAGGAGTCCGTGGTTTGGCAGGAGAAAAGGGCATCCGGCCAATTTTAAGATGGGGTCAGACTTACTGTTCCGTTCGAGCTGACCCGCAGCCCAAAGGATTGATCCTCTGGGGCGAAGGTGCAGCGCGTGATGTCTCGGAGTTTGCTCCGACTTCTTTGATCTGGGACTCTGTCCCCATGCTGTAAAGATGCTTTCGCTTTAATTCCTAAAGTAAAGTAAACAAAGCTAAAGTGAATCAGGCAGTTCTGCAACACACCACCAGTTGTTAAATCTGAATCGGGGAGAGGGGGAGAGAGACTGACTACCGCACACTTGGATAATCTGGATAACTACAATCCCTTTTAAGTCCTCTTGTTTACAGGAGAGAGGAGTCACAGCTCCCATAGGCAGCAGTGCTGGCAAGGTTACGCTCAGAATGTAATCTGGCACAGACGAGTGTTTATCTGCCTCAAACTGCAGTCGGAAATGTGATCTATGGGATTACTCTGTGCAAATGTGGTAATGAAATCAGTTCTCTTCCCCTCTCTCTCAGGTCACTTCTCCCAGATCCTCACAACCGGAGTTGACAACAGAAGACATTTTGCTGGAAACATAACTGAGGGATGGAAATCTGAAATTAATCAACTCATGCAGAAAAAGAAAATCTTAAGTGTCATTTTTAATATGAATCCTCATGTTCTAGCATAGGATGTAAAAATCCAAGGTCCCAGTCTAAAGGTCTATGACTCTTGTGACGGTCCCGTGGTCCATCTTTAGGTTTTGACAGTTTATTCTTTTACTGTTTTCTATTTGTTAAGCAGCAGGTACCTGGAGGGCGGAGTCCTGTTTAGATCACCCTATTGGAAGCACCTGTGCTCAGTGCTTCCGCCCTATCGCCTCTTCAGGATCTCTCTCTCTCTCTCTCTCAGTGTATTTGTAACTTTGTGTTCACGCAGCCAACATCTCTTCACACTTTATACATCTCACTCATGCGCACATTCATCCACACCACCGATTTTACTGATGATAACACCTCATGATTTTCCTTAGTTTTGGTGTTAGATACTATTTATTGTAAATTAATTTTTATTCATCCTGCGTTTGCACACAATTTTTCTTTCCATTGAATTATTAATTTCTCTTAAAACTATTCTGTATTTGTTTTTTTTATAAACCTAATTGTTCTAAATGTTTAATCTGTTTTTCTTCTCTTTGAAACCATTTGATTTTATTTTTTTGCTGCCTTTGTTAAGTTTGTAACGCAGATTTTAAAAAGTGCTCTATAAATAAAGGTTATTATGATTAAGTACATAGCAAATACATAAAAAAACATGCTTGATAAAAACAAAATTACCCAAATTCCTGTCAAAACAGACGTGTCCACAGGACCAGAAGACCTGAGGGGTACAGGCAGAACATTCATTAGCTCGACCGCCAGAGGACAGACAGTAAATTTAGCTCAATAGATCTAAGAGAGCGGGCTGATGAGTAAGGGTGAAGTAGATCAGTCACATATGCAGGAGATTGACCATGAAGTGCTCTGTCCATAAGAATGAGGATTTTAAACTGGATCCTATATGAAGCAGTGTGCCAGTTAAAGGATGTGTAGTGGTAATATGAGACCGTCTATTCCACCTAGTAAGTAGTCTTAGAGCAGCATTCTGAATTGCCTGCAGACGATCAATGGCATACAGTGGCATAATAACCACAGCAAATGACATTACTTCTCTGCTGGTCATAGCCCCACACGTTGTTAGCTTAGAGAAGCACTCATTCAATAGTCAGCAGCTCTCTTCCCGCTGCTGGCATTTGTTGTGTCTTTCAAGTTCTCTTTGAGCCAGTGGCACAGAGAGCTGCTGGCTGAACATGAACCTGTGAGACTTGGAGCAGGTAACAGGCTCCTGAGGACTATGGCTGTGTGTGTCATCCAGCATGGGGCTTAAAATCCTCTACGCAAATGAACTGGAAGAAAGACCCGCAGCAGAGATGCTGTAGTCCAAGACTGTTGCCACTGCAGCCACATGAGGACATTGAAATGTGAGATCACTGAAATATCACAATAAAGGTTTTCTTGGTTGGACTCTTTCATTTAAAATGTTTTTCTGTACTTGAAAAAGTAGATTTAATATCATGTATTGCCAACCCTGATTCAACCACACACAGACAATTATTTCATATGGTAAAATGTATTTGTTTGAGGTTGACACTGGAGTATAGAGACATGAAATTCTCACAGTATGATGACTGGTGAGAGCAAACTGAAAAAAAGTATTTAATCAAACTTGGCTGGAAGGTCAAAGAGGGATATTCTCACACGGCCAACCTTCATAAATTACGCAGGATTGATGTATTGATTCAGCCTATCGATAAATAACGTGATGTAATTAGATAAAGCTGCATGTTTGATGGCTGCATCAGTGTGTGTCACCTCGCCCTGATATAGATATATGTTGATATACTTTGTGTATGTGTGTAAACACTAATGTGATTGTGATATTGTGTGTGTGTGTGTGTGTGTGTGTGTGTGTGTGTGTGTGTGTGTGTGTGTGTGTGTGAGAGAGAGAGGTGCACGCCTTTCACGATAAATCCAACAGATAGACATTTAATCATCAATCAATGCTCATTAAATTCTGCATGTACGGAAGGCATCCCGTTCTGTTTGTTGTCAACACCCCAACAACACAAACACACACACACGCACACACACACAACTGATTAACAATAACAGGACATCAGCATGTATTAGCTCTATATGATGTGCATTGATTCATGTGCTGGTAGATTCAAAAGTCTCTTAAAGGAGCAGTGTGTAAGAACTGACTAACTTTCGAATCCATACTCCAAACAAATAATGGGCAGCACATTACCAGAAAGTTAAGGTGTCCACCCTTCTTGTAAGAACCCCCCCCCCCCCCCTTCCCCTGTTGGACTGGCCGTGGGGCATACCAGGACAAATCACAGTGGGCTGCAGCATCAGTGGGCTGTTGGATCATCAAAAAAATGCATCTGATGCATTTTAGCGACCTGCTCTGTGTGCCTGTCATTCAGGGTGCACATGAGAGAGTTCTTTCTTTGGTTATTGTTAAACCGACAATGGCACTCCCATTCTGCCCAGTCAGAGAGACGGGAAAGGTGTAGTGGTGGCAGGAGCGAAGAACAAGCCACGAGAAGTCGAGGAACACGAGGTAGAGCAGCAGCATCAACAGCTGAGCTTGAGGAAAGAGTGGAGGAATGTTGGTGCAACAGGTTTATAACCTACTCAGAGTTGCTACTTCTTCATCCTCTCGTGTCGGACTAAGGGCAGACTGGATGCTAGACTGACTCACTGTTGCCTCTTGAGGTACAAAGTAGTATTACAAGACAGGATGGGACGGGCCATGGCTAGCTGGTTAGCATTCTAACTTCAGTAGATATGTCTGCAACACGACGTAAAACCTCTTTCTACATATTTTGTCGATAATCTGCTCATTTTTTAATATTTTGAACTAAAATACTGACATATTGGTCTTTGGTGTGGTAGTTGAATAATTCATATCACAGAAACATAACTCAGACTTTAACTATAGCTCACATTATCAAGCAGTGGAGAGAACTGACAGATAATGCACTGAATCAGACTGAATCTCATAATGATCTAATAACACATTTCCAAACTATTCGTATCCCCACATTACAGCATCTTCCCAAGAAGGATGTTCATTACACATTGAATGGAAAAGTCTGTTCCCTGAAGTGAAGTGAAATTACTTAAATGAAGTAAACTTAATCCAGACATGTTCTGATCTCAGTTTTTGGAACAGGCATTTTTTGTGACTTCTAGTCAACAGATGCTGATCCTTCTTCCTGGAGTGCCACCAAACCCAAATGGGATTGAAGCCGAGTCAAGAATATCAGCAGATGGGACAATAGAGGAAAATGTGTGCCCAAACTTAAAATGAACAACCCATCAGACTGGTCTGCATCAGTGAAATTGAGAGGATGATTACATGCTATGCACATGGGAATTGATTAAACTGTTAAGAGTGCAGTCAATAAACCAAATTGGGGGGAAAAACAAGCTGAGGTGAGTAACATCCAGTAGTGGCCAAATGAATACCAATCCACTTATAAAGGTGAAAAGGTATCTCTCTCTGTGTCTCTGTCTTATGACATGAACACAGATGAAAGAGGAAAAAGAAAGAATACCTCTTACTCCCTGAAGACCAACAAAGGAAAACATGAAGGAAGCTGGAGATAGATAGAGACATTTCTCTGACAAGTTCAACGTTGCTGGTTCATTTCAGACTGGATAGAGCAAAGGATCTCTGTGCTGTTGTCAAGTGATATTTGACATCCCTTTGAGCAAGTGGGGAAAAAAAAGAAAATCTGTGTATTTAGCCTCATTTTGACAACTCGATGATGATGATTCCCTCGGCGTGAAATTATTATGAGTGAAATATGTTGCAACAGACATAAATACACAATGACCACAGCTGCCGTCCTCTTTGTAAGGAAACTGCCAAAAAAAAAAAAAAACTAAAAACATTGCACACATGCAGCTCATTTAAGGAAATAACTTTCTGTGGCTGATTTATAACTGGACAAAGAACGAGTGAAATGTGTTGACAATAAGATGCTTGGACAGTTCTGGTGGAATGCATTTATGGTTTGGACTGGACTTTATTCTTCTGAGCTCCTTCAAGCCTGCAGGATCCCCTGCTGCTAACCAGAATCACTCAGGCTTACAGTGAGTGAGAAATAGGCTTGTTATTGTCACGATTAAATTCATAAATACAAATAATGTGTTTCCATGCTTTTTGCCTCAAATGATGACAACTGAATGATATAAAGTTAAGAGACATTAAAGGACCAGTTCAACATTTTGAACAGTAAGCTTATTCACTCTCTAGTCAGTTAGACAAGTTTAGATGAAGTTTCAGATAATATGTTTGTGAATGTCTGTACATATCGTATCTTTGATAACAGATTTTTTTTAATGAGGAAACAAACAAACAAACAAACTTAGCCTAACATAAAGACTAGAAGCAGGGGGAAGCAGCCAGCCTGACACCTCACCGACCAGCCATGAGAGTCCCCTCAATCTTTTCATCTCACGAAAAAAAGACCCAACGTTGGACAACAATGCAGTAAAATTTAAAATGAAAATTAAGTAGCATATCTTTAGAAAATAAGACAAACCAAAATAAGGATACAGAGACAGAGCAGATCATAAATTAACCATCCCCTGCCCCTGACGACACTTTGGGGTTTCATAAGATGAGCTGCAGGCAATGCCACAAGCGAGCCGTCTCCACCCACCATCAACCTGGAATGCCTCACTTAAAATCAAGGCCTCCTCCAGGAGGGCTGCACTCAATTACACTCTGGCTCTCAGAGTGGGGGTCTCTTTTCAAACACAGGCAGGGTGGGGTTGAAACAAGCATTACAAACACAACAACATTAAGCTGATAGGATCATATAGCTGATGGTCAGACCTCCACACCTCCAAAACATGGGGGGGGGGGGACTTCTAACACCTCCAAATACTAAGAGGAAAAATGAAAAGCTCGCTATTTAGCAAGAAATTTAGGCCTGGTTACTGGTATACACCCCAATTTGTTTCATAATTTATTTGTCATGTTGAGTTGAAAAATCGCTATGGGAGGGTGTTCCCTATTTATTCCATGTTTTTGCGGCAGATGTGAAGGAGAAACCTGTGTCACACACAAAGGTGTGTGAGCAAAGTCTTCCCTGCTAGAACACTCATCTTTAATACACGACAGATATGATGAGCGGCTGCTGAAGCGAACGCACCGCCAGGAGGAGGGAATCACTGATCTGTCACCAAATCCATGCACAATAATTACGCACAAAAAAAAAAAGTGAGTGTAAGCAGCCCACAAGCCATGATAAATAATGAACAGCCTGCACACGTCCCGATCAGCATGTTACAGGGTTTATTCACAGCACATACAGTCGGCTGCGGTGACCTCAGCAGAGCTGCACATGAATAAAAAATTGCAGATGATGAATCGTTAGATTTTAATTAGACTATGAATTTCTTATGTCATTAATCGTATCATTAGAAATGTTAATGGTTATTCATCAGTTTTTTAGAGACATTAACACTTTAAAAAAAAATTTGTTTCAGTTTTTAATCCATGCATCTTTTGAATATTAATGACATTTTTAATATTATTTATTTATATGTATCATTCAAGCCACCTGTTGATGGTGCAAATTACATTTAATTAAGTACAGGAATGAATAATAAGAGTTGAGGAAGGAAGAAGTGCGTGCATGATAACAGGATGTGTGAAGGCACTCGGATACATTTTATACATGCAGATTAAGACGCTGGTCTGCCGGTGTTTTGCAGTTGCACCTTTTGAAGAAGCAACAGATGCGCACCGGCGCAGACCCCGAGGCATCGCATTCCAGAGCTCTGGGCCAGCAACACTGAAAACCCTGTCATCCATGGAGCAGAGCCTGCAGTGCGGAGTGGAGAGCAGATGGGCCGGGGTGTGAAGGGGATGGAGTGAAGTGTGTGTGAAGAGTGGGATATGCAGGGAGGGGCCACGCTGTGCAGAGATTTGGAGACAAGGAGGAGGACTTTGTAGTGTGCGCGCTGTACTGGACTGAGAGGACGTGTGCCACCAGGCTCCTCTGTAACAGACCTGTTGAAATGTCAGTGATTCAGGATGCAACCTCCTAAAATCCACAGTTTGTTTTAGGAAATTTGCACCTTGACAGACATTTTGACAGAATGCCAGGGTTTGAATGTGCAGGTAGGTGGAGGGATTTCATAATGAGACTTTCAAATGCTCTTAATTTCAGAATCTGAATTAACAGCATGTGTACTATAACAAACTGACAAGATCACTCAGATGCAAACATATACGCATATAACGATCTGAACAAATGTCAGAAATTCACAGTTATAATCCTTCAGATTTTAGGCCTTTTGGTGGTGACATTCAGCAAGTGCACTTTAATGCTACAAGTACCAGAATTCTTAGAGCTACTCCTTGACACAGCTCTGTTTACAATTGATCCGATGTCAAATGCCCCAAAGTTGTATTATTGTCCAAATGCATTTTTAATGGATGATGGCAGTGAACACTAACCTCTGCCACACTGCATACATTGCATTTCCTGTCACTCCTTCACAATAAAAGCCACCCTGTCTTTCTGCATTGGGAAATGTCAGGTTGTCATTAGCAATAACTGAATCCAGGTTGTAGGAGAGTGAAAAGGAAACAGTGGGCCTAATATCAATAAGATCAAATTACAATCACTAACTCTGGACTACACGCTGTGTTGTTTCCTGTCATTACCTCGTGCATGTGAAGGCAATTTGAATCCAGTGCTGGAAAATTGCTTCATGAGTTCATGACTACTGCAAGGATTAAAACTTTAACCACACAGCTGTTATACACATGCAAACAGCTGGGCAACAAACAACCATCTGGGCTATATACCAGACTGTTGCTATACTGTATAATGTATGTAGCCTACAAAGTCATGGTGCAGGTAGTGCAAGAGTGATGGCCGCTGAATGCTGGGATAAATATTGCATGAATAATGTATTTACTGTGCTGGTTTTGCATTTATTAAGAATATATCTACAGTATTGGTCTCTCTATAGTCCACTTAGGCTTAAATACAGCAATGTTTAAACTGCACTGTAATATTTAAGTAAGATTATTCGAGCTTGAGCATTTCCATATTGCAAGTAGAACCTAATTTCTAAGCCACATTTAATGAAGGGAACAGATACAGAGCTAAAGTGAATAATACATTAAAGGTCCCATATTTTACAATTTATTTGAAGTGTTGATCCATTAGAAGATATATTTGTGGTTTTAAGAACCAAAAACCATCTGAATGTAGTTTTACATCTCCTCTCTCAGGCTTCTCTCTGCAGCTCTAGTAACAACAGGTCGTTGAGCCAATCAGAAGAGAGGAGGCTCTGAGCCTCTCTCCTGATTGGCTGAAAGTTTTCTGAGTGGTTGAATAAAAACATTGCAGATTTCAGGTAAAACACTCAGAGAAACCAAAGGTTGGGTGGTGGGTCCGGGTGGGCGGGGCTTGGCCCATGGCTGTGAGTGGTGACTGCTTCGTTGCTACATCACAAAGTTACAGGAAGTCCTGACGGTGCGTTTGAAGGCTCAGTTTCTGAATACAGGCTGTGTGTATTTCTCCTTGGACTGAGCGCTTTGATACTTTCACAGTATTAATATAAATCCTAGACCTGCTTTATGATTAAAAAATACATGGACATCTCACTTTATACAATATGGAACCTTTAAAGAGTTCTCACTTGTGTATTTGTGATTTTGTCCTATTATATGTGCATTTCTTTATTTAATAATCTATTACAGGTTTTCTCTTGTTTCCTCTTTTTAGTCTTTAATTTCACCACTGTGAAGAAAACTTTTCAGGTAGCTCAAATGTGTAAAAGTATTTCCTGAGAGTCATTATACCCTTGAGCATGTTCTCTACTGTGATTATTGGTACTTGCGTGATGTGGCTAGGTGCAAAGCGCAGCCTAATCAGTGATGAATGCCGTCCCAGTTGTTATTGTTATACATGAGCCCATTCCTCTCCAATCACCTGCGCTCTCATTAACCAGCCATTGTGCCGAGGCCAGGTTCAGGAGGTGCTGTGGTAATTGACAACAGTTCAGTCTAGATTAAAAATTAAAGAGAGAATGGAACCTGATTATCCTGTCCTCCTCCCAGTTTTGCAGTCTGCAGCACCATTAGTCCTCCGCTCATGTCACAACCTCCGTGTGTCACCTTCAAAAGTAATGAACTCATTTAGCATGTATGTAACTGTATGTCTATTTAGGGTGTGTGTGTGTGTGTGTGTGTGTGTGTGTGTGTGTGTGTGTGTGGGAGGAGACATCAATCTGCCATAGAGAGGATTAGCATTCTTCTTTAAAAAATCAAATTATGTGCAGCCCCAGAGCGTATGAGCTTGTTTCTCTGTCTGCAGGGTGGTGCTACTGTCACAGTGACGGCAGCCATTTTTTTTTTGCCCTCTTCTCCTTTGACCCATGAAGACACAGAAAGGCATCTTGGGACCTCTGACTCTCTGCCTGCTGACTGGAAACATGACAACAGACAGTGGAGGAAAGAACAGTCACCTCGCTTCACCCTTGTCACCTCTGTTTGTCTTCAAGAAGTTTATTTTTATCTTTGGAAGACAAGATTTTAAATCTGTGATGGTTAATTGACAATTGGGCTTAATCAGAATCAGAATTAGAAATACTTTATTCATTTGTCAAATTGTAACAGCTGAATATATGAGAAATGATGCACATGGTGTAACTATACAGAACCTTTTTGGATGGTATTTATTGTAAATTTGTTGTATAATATGATTGAAAAATGAAAAATTTAAATATCACATTGACATACAGTAAGTATTCAGACGCTTTGCTATGACACTTAAGTTCAGCTTCCTCCTATTTCTCTTGATCATCTCTGAGATGTTTCTACACCTGTGGTAAATTCATAAATTCAGCTGATTGGTCAGGATTCGGAGAGGCACACGCCTGTTGATATAAGGTCTCACAGCTGACAAGGCAGATCAGAGCAAAACCCATGCCATGAGGAGGAAGGAACTGCCTGCAGAGCCCAGAGACAGCTGGGAAACGCTACAAAAAGAATTTCTGCTGTATTGACAACAGCATATATATATATATATATAAAAGTACTGAACAAAAATATAAATGCAACACTTTTGCCTTTACTCCCATTTTCATGAGTTGAAATAAAAGATCTAAAAAACTCTAACAAGAAGCTTGTTTGTCGTGCCAATCATCTGCCGCTGTCGCCTCATGTTGCAGCGTGATGTACACAATTCCAGTTCTTACATGGCCCACGTCATCAGACGCGTCCCCCACTGAGCATGTTCGGGATTCTCCAGTTCATGCCAACATCCAGCAACTTCACAAGGCGAGTGCCTAATCAGCCTCTCGATACGCCACGCCTGTCAGGTGGACGGATTATATCGACAAAGCAGAAACGCTCACTGACACAGATTTAAACACATTTGTGAAGAAAATTTGAGAGAAAGAAGCTGTTAGTTTTAGTTTTTTTTTTTTTAAAAGCTTTAATTTCAACTCATGAAAAATGAATTGAAGCAAAAACAAAAGTGTTGCATTTATATTTTTGTTCAGTGTTTAAATTGTGTCACGTTTCTGTGCAGCGATATGATCCATGTGTGTGTCTATGATTATGTGACATGTATTCCTTAAGTTTTGATGATATGTAAACTCAGTGTCTATAAGCTAAAAACACAAATCATGATTTTGTGACTTTATATACACAGTTCACTTCAGCCTGAAACTGTAAGATTTGACACTGATTGGCTGTACTTCGATCCAGTGGCTTGGTTCAGTTCTGTTTGATACGCCGCATTGTGAGCAGGACAACCAATCAAACGACGGCATAATACGTGCATTTATCATTCCTGAAAACAAAAGTTTTTTTAACGCAACAAACACAATGAACGGTCACAGTAAATATAGAAAAATGCCCTAAATGTAACTAAAAGTATAATAGCATGAAGAATGTAAGAAACAGAAGACAAACTGCACTATTAGCTGGAGGCTCACACGGTATCTTCGGTTCACGCTCTGCCCAAAAAGGCTACGAGCAACTGAAGCCAAAAAGCCAAAGCATTTGGATTGAAGCTCGTTGTGTCTAAGAAAACAGTATTCCCACCCACACTGCAACAACACAGAACACAACCACCAGCACAGGGCAACTTCTAAATGAGATGTTTTTCAGAATATAAAGGTCATATTGTTTGTGCCACTGTTGTTGTTCAGTGGCGGCCTTGCTTTGGAGAAGCTATCAACGTGAGGCTAATAAAGGCTCCTGTAGAATTATCCTTCCCCTGATTATCAGCGGGAGCAGGAAGGCCAAATAAAGCTATCTGTGTGTGTGTGTGTGTGTGTGTGTGTGTGTGTGTGTGTGTGTGTGTGTGTGTGTGTTTGCTAGTAGCTAGCTGAGAGTCCAAATGACTTATCATTGAGTGTTTGTTTGTGTACTTGTGTGTGCGTACGAGCCGTAGCAAGATCAGAGACTAATAATATCTTTGCAGCGATAGCTTTTAGCTGGCGGCAGGAAGGAGCCTTGAGATAACGTATCAGGAGCAGTAGGCTATATGGTTAATGGGTGACAAATCTATGTGGTGTAAAGTGCCTGAGAGCTTCAGTGTAGCACATGAATGCATACACAAACACACCAAATATGAGACTCTTATACTGGCTACACATTCAAATACACCACTACACATCCACCCAGGGACACACACGGTACATTCAAATACAAGAATGTAAAAGTAAAGAATTATTAACAGTAAATTTTACTTAAAGTAAAAATACACATCATGCAGAAAGTTGATCCTGAGTCTGATATATTGTTACACATGTGTTTATAAATGCAGGTGAATTAATGTGTAAGCAGAATTTTACTCTTGTATCTGCTCCAGGTGGAGCTGGTTTTAACTAGTGGTTTCCATCCCAAGGGTTGGGCCCCTCCGAGGAGTCAGCAGATAATTCTGAGGGGTAATGAAATCATTAATGGAAATATTGGATACTTTTCCCTTTTACGCCATGGACAGTTAATTCAATGAAAAAAGAAATAGACTGCTAACATCTCATAAAAGGTGTCACCAGCCAAAAAAGGTTTTGAACATCTGGGTTAAAGGAGCTACCTGTAAGTTTTTGTTACTGCTACATAGCCGACATAAGCTTTTACAGAAACAACATCAAACTTCATTCCTTTACTCACCAAGAGCTGTCTCCAGCAGCGGAAAGCAACTCTCTCATTATAATTAAATTGCATTGTAAATGCAACAATGGCCGAAGCTCTTCGCAAGCATCCATCACCACCTTACATATAGCACCTTTAATCTTTAGAAATACATTTTTGTTTCACAAACTCATTGTGTGTGTTTTGTAAAATCATAATCTGAAAAGTTATGATTGATCACAGCTGTCAGACAAATGAAGGGAAGTAAAAAGTGAAGTAGAGGCAGAAGTAATACACAATATGGAAATACTCAAGCAAAGTACAAGGACTTCTAAAAGTATTTAGTCGCTGGGATATGCTGACAAATGGATACAAAACTAAGACACATACACACACGCATCAGTGCATAGTCTGCAAGCGCAAACCTAAACACAAACATAGTGCAAAACACGCTCACACTTGCCTGCATTTTTTATTGAGTAGGGTAAATGTATTAGGAGCTGCTCCAAGTACTTTGTGCCACCGCTGGAGTTGGTGCAGCGGAGCACGGCTGTCTAAAATTAACTGATAGAGGTTATCTTGACAAGCTGATTATCTTTGTTAAGGCGCCAAGACTCTGGCAAACCCTGACAAACAACTCCTCGCTGATTTCCACGTTTTTAAAGTCAAATGGCTAACTGAAACTACCGGCTAATAGCTACCAGTAGGGATTCATTAGGGACTTATCCACAACATATACAGCACAGGCCAAAACCATTAGGCATAATAAAGTCAAGGAGAGGTAAAGTGGCTCTAAGCCAGCCTGTTATACTGGTAACCACTATAGCACCGTGCATCTACACTCCATTAGTGAGGCCACGGCTAAAGTGGTGTTTGTCTTTCTCCAATGAAGTAAGACTCGGCTTGTAGCAACACACATTCATATTTTCCAGGCTCATGTTTCCACTTTCATTCATTACAATAAGTCATATTTACATACTGGTGGTTGGTCTCTTGTATTTTTTATACAGTGAAGCTCTGAAATCTTTCTCCACTCATAATATATATGTTTTTTTTTTTTGTTTTTTTTTTATAAAATGCTCTGATGCATAATTTTCTCCATTGTTGGCCGTGTCGCTTTAGAGAATCCCCATCTGTTACAAAGTGATTATTAGAGTTACGTTCAGTCCCAGCTCTTGTTGCGTTGTTTTGTTACATTTCATTGATGTTTCAAATGATCATCCGTGAATGCACAAACATAGTGTGTGAGTGTGTGTGTGTGTGTGTGTGTGTGAACGGCAACAAAGCAGGAAAATAAACAAAAAAAAACCCAGCAAATTTCCCCAAAGTGTTCAATTAAGTATTGAACTGAAGAGAAAGGCTAAAGTTGTGTTTTAATGAACATGAGCTTTATCAGCTTTAATAGCAGCTTTCAGTTCTCCTGTTGCTTGTGCGATTTAATTGAGGAAATGTTTTTTTTTTTTTTATGGTTTGCTTTGAGCTTTTTTAAAAAAAACAGAGAGCAAAATGTTTTTTTCCCTCTAAATATAAATGGTTAGAGAACATTGTAAAGTTATGACTTAAAGTTCCTCTCCTGACATGTTTTAAACTATGTCAAAAATACTCTAATTACTTTATGATTAATATTTAGTTTAACATGGTTTTCACACGTTAAAAAAGAAAAAATATATAAAAAACTGGGGCCTGAAACACACATACTCTTACTTCCTCAATCTGGATCAGGCCTTGAGCCCCGCCCACCACCTGCTGGCTCCAGGTGAAAGAGTAGAGAGTATAGAGGTGGTTAGCAGACGGATCGGAACGGTTAGCGTAGTTAGCATCTTGTTATCTGTTTACGTTGTTTGTTAGCTTAGCAACTGGCAACTGTCCCCACAAATTGACAGGATTGGTTCCTTAGGTTCCTTTAAGGACATGTATCCACTGCGCACAAATGTAATGATATGTTCACTGACCTTTTTGTGAAGGCAATTTACAAAAACAGAAAAAATAGTAATGCTCAGAGGCATTTCAGCCTGTTTTCTTTGCAAATAAACTGCATCTTTAAATTCCCTATACACAACACAATGCTCCATATATTCTACACGAAGCGAGCTCATTGTCTGCTGCTGTCAGTGCTGTGCTCCGAGGTAAGACAGGGGTAACGTGAACTGCAAGGAAACAGGAGAGTAAAGTGGACAGACTAGCGGAGAAGAGAAGAGGAGGAGGAGGAGGAGGAGGAGGAGGAGGAAGACTGAAAGAGACAGAGAGCAGATGAGAGGAAGAGGAGGAGTGAGGAGGAGACAGTGTCAGCTGTAATGTGACTCCGTACTCACGAGATCAGAGTGGTTCCACACCGCTACACTGAGCAAATAGTTTGGATTATTATCCACTACTCTGTGTGTGTGTGTGTGTGTGTGTGTGTGTGTGTGTGTGTGTGTGTGTGTGTGTGTGTGTGTGTGTGTTTGTGTTCATTCTTCAGACGTGTACCTGAGGAATTTATTGTGCATGAGTTCAGAACTGCTCATACACGTGTCTGTTTGTTTTCAGGTTTCTGTAGGTGCTTTCTCTGACTCCTTATGTATGATCTCTGTGCGTTTGGCATATAGGCTGTGCATGTGTGCAGTCAAGTGTGTGTGTGTGTGTGTGTGTGTGTGTGTGTGTGTGTGTGTGTGTGTGTCTGTTAGACGCAGAGACCACGGTCATAGAAAGGGGAATAGTAGCTGTCACCCAGAGACCTCAGTAGCAGCTGTTGTAAATTAGAGCCAAATCAGGTCTTCTAATTGATATTCCCAGGATCCCTAGCACTCCCTAATTGGTGTACCTGTGCCCTGATTGGTTACCTGATTATAATCGATTAGTTGGCTCAGCTGGCCCGGGACAGAGAGACAATGGATAAATTTGCAATCGGCCACCAGGGACGTAGCTGTGGAAGGGGGAAGATGAGGAATCTGCGCCGAGCCATGCCGGCATTTAAATGGTAGATAATAGACCTTCTTAACCCTTTCACGACCCCCTCTGTTCCAGATACAGGCAGTTTGAGCATGATTAGCATTATCTATGGAGCTATGAAGATGAGAAAAATACACCAGGCTACGCTGGCATTTAAACCAAATAGTCATGATTAACCCGTTCTCGACAGTCTCAATGCCTAATCAGGTTTCTATGCAGACTGCATAATGAGAGAATTCCTTTTTTTTGTTTCTAAGGAACATAGCAGCAAGTTTCCTACCAATATGTCCTTTCACGTACCAGCACGTCTGTGTTTTGTTATTTTTTTTTATGTTGGCAACTGGATAAAATGTGTGTAAGGATCAATAAAACGTCACATTTTATTCTTCATTTTCGTTCATTCAGATTTCATTTAGTTTTTCATTCACACACACTCGAGGTCTGAACTGCTTTTGCCCCAATCTTTGAATGTGTAACTGCCAAGGGGTCAGCTCGCAGTCGTACCTCGTTCGACAGCACCGCGTCTGCTCATTTACTGTAAATTAACCTGAAGAGAAAATTCACTAAGTGACTCAGAGCAAATTAAGCACAGACGTACAAGTTTGTAAATGACAGTTAATGGCTGAACAACTAAGTCAATCTGCAGACGTCCATGTGAAGTTTTTGTTTCCAAACTGAGGCTACGTCCACACTGATTTTAAAAATAGCGCTTTAAAACAAAAAGCGATCTCGGTCCAGACGAGCGTTTTTTTTTTTTTTTGCTCCGCATCAGAAATAATCTCCCTGAAATCGTAAAACACATGAACATTCACGTACGCTGTGCATGCCGGTGTAAACAGGAAGCGGATTGTCTTTCCTGCAGTTCAGTAGGTAGAGAAATCCTATGAATGAGAAACAGCAGAGACAGTTAACTCCACAGCAGCTGTTAGCAAAGACAACAAGATCAGTAACGCTTGTAATTCGTTATCCATTCACCGCTCCAAGTCTCCATTTTAGAGCGACGGAAAACTCCCGACGCCAGGCGTAAACGCAGCAAAAGTGATGCGTTTTAAAACTAAAACGAAGTAGCGTGGATGTAGCCTAAGTCACATGAAGCAGTGAATCTTACTCTTAGATGATGATTTTGTGTTACACACTGTAAATATTGCAGATACTGACTGATGAATTTGAATGTGGAAGTCCTTGGAACCAACTCTGCAAAGATTACAGTCGCTCCGGTCTGCAGACAGATGCATTAGCATTAATATGCACAAGAACGCCACACACCGCTGACCATGTTTACATCATGGCTAAATGGACAGCACGTTGAATAATCCATCACAGGCCAGTGAGAGACTCTTATGGAAGGAGCACTGAGACGGATACAAGCGAGGGAACAGGAGGGTCATGATCAGATTAAACAAGGGACACAACGATGGAAACAGAGACACAATCACAGACTGACACCAGTGTTTTCACACCCACATGGAAACAGATAAATCTCTTTGTTACCCTCCTCATCTGGTGAGCGTCAGCTGGTTAAATCTCTGATTGTCTACTGACTATGATTCAGCTTTTCTCATTTACATATTATTATGATTATGACGTCAGAAGCCGCCTTTCCATGAACCTGCTTTATGTGCAGTTTGAAATTGCCAATTAAAAAACAAAAGAGAAACACGTGAATTTCTCAGCTAAGAAAAAATGTTTTACACAAGTGACACATTTGAGTCACATGACATCCAAAAACATTACAGACTATCATCTCCCCAAAAATCTCTGATATGTGGCCACTGCCAGATATGAGGGGTTCGTCTTTTCATCATTACGCACTGTTAGAAAGTTGTTGAGCAGGTTTACGTCATCGTTGCATTTTAAAATCAAAGTCCTCCTCGTCCACACTGAAACACAAGGAAGGTGTTTTCCAATATGTCCACCTTGGAGGTCGGGTAAAAGAGAGTCTGGGGACAAATTAAAGGAAATCCCTGAACACATGAGTTGAGAAACATGATGAATGCAGATGCCTCCGCACATTTAAGCAATTAACATCCAATCATCCTTTTATGTGCAGGTATAAAAATGCTGATTATGTCCAGTTGATTCTGATTTTGGAACAAGGTGGCAAGAGGAAAAGATCTGAGAAACTCTAGAAGACAGTTGATTGTTGGGGCACGGATGGCGGGAGCTTCAGTGTTTCAAAAGAAACAGTGAGTAAAGCAACATCTGCATTTAGATCTGCGGGAAAGACGTCAGTGGATACGGTCGGACATTGTGGTCGGCGTCGCACATTTGACGACTCGTGCATTAGTGCGATATGTGAGGAAAAACAGAAGAGCAACTCTCCCCTTGGGTGACTGAGAATGTGTCGACGACAACGACAACAACAACAACAACAACAACAGTCCATCAACAATCACATAGAGAGAGATATTAATCGGGTTTCAGTGCATAAACCCGTCATTACAAAGATGGAGGCACATTTGAGAGTCTGGTGGTGCAAAAACCAGAAGTGCCGCTCTACAGAGAAGGTTACATGAGTCGTCATTCACCCATAGTGTCCGCAAGCGGGTCAGACAGGAGACAAATGAAGTGCAACGAATGATGGAGAGAGTGAAGAGGAGAGAAGTGGATTCATGAAGATGAGAGAGAATTCATTTGGCTGACAGAAACCACAGTGGATCTGAACTCTACTGGACACTCCCTTCAGTCCTCTCTTACACACAGGTGTGTACAGCACAGACACGCATACACCTGCACACGCCGCTGGTCGGCCTGACTCTATTATCATTCCTGGTTTGAAGATTTACAGGGTCTTGATCCCATTTTGATCAAGCTCTACCTGTGCGCCGATCCAATTTCCAAACAAAATTCCTCCTTTGAAGTGTGACTAATTGTGACTCGCAGCACTAATTTAGTGCAAGGCAATTTTTTTTTTTTTTTATCACAACACCCTCCACCACTCTCCCGTCATTCTCCCTCCTTTTTCCTCCCCCTGTTTTCCTGTCTGTCATCTTTTCCCTCCATGTTTTTTTTTTTTCTGTTCCCTCATCTCATCCCGCTCTCATTAGTTTCAAACAAACTTAGCCAGATGAACAGTTAACGTGTTTAAATCCACCTCTGAAGTACGAGCCTGTGAGGTTCACACACTGTTCTTCGTGCCGTCTCCCCGGATATCTGCCGTTAGTCTGCCGGCGTGAAGAGAGGAAGTTACAACACAGAGAGAAACGGGAGACACAGAGGAGGAAGACTGCCATACACTGACTGACAGAGAGGGAAAAATACCAAGCAGACAAAGATACAAGTCAAGAGGAAAAAAAATATATATATAGCAAGAGGTTGTCATAGATTTTAGAGAGAACACAAAGAAACATTTCTTCACTGAGTATACATCAGGTTCTTTTTTTGCATGATTTGTTGATTTGATGCAATGAATTGTATTTCAAAAGATTTTTACGCTCGTGAAGAGGAACATATTTTTTTTTTCATGCAGAAATGATGCAACGAATTGAAACACTGGTTAAACAAATGAAGCTCATGTTTGTTGTTACTAATAATTGGTCATGTCTACTGTGCAATGTACTGTATGTGTTAGAGCTATGTGCATGACTGCAATCACAATAAGCACACTGCCTCAGTCACTGCTCTTTATTTCAACAATGCATTATATTTATTACATGCCAATTTAAATATTGACTTTTGCACACAACATTTCTTTCTCTTTCTTACGAACCATGCAAATGCTTGGAGCCCCCACGGGGGGGGGGGGTTAAAAGGGCCCCAGACGGCCCTTCATATTGGCACATTTTGCACTGTAGCTGGAATCTGACCATTGTCTACATGTGAGGCGTTCAGGGAATATCTGTAAATTGTAGCGTCTACCAATAATCTGCATGTGATGAATGTATGGGACATTTGTTATTTTGTAGCGTCTACCCATTGTCTGCACGAGGCTTTCAGGGAACATCTGTAAATTGTAGCGTCTGCAAAATTTCTGCATGTGTTATGTGTTTATTTTTTATTTAATCTTTTTTGCTGGTGGGTTTTTTTTTTTTCCTTTTGGGGGGCGGTTCCAATGGGGGTCCAATTGTATTGTATAACCAGCTCTGGACACACTGAAATCATGTATATTTTCATTATGAAACTTTTATGTTACGTTATGAAGCTGCATGTTAATCAGCACCTGACAGACTTCTCCTTGTTTTTAACACATTTAGAAATTCGAAACCAGACTTGTTGAAGAAATAACGCAGTGCAAATATGTGCTTTCATGGATTTTATTGAATTTAGAGCGCTAATGTACAACCCTGCTGTCCACTATTAATTATATGGTGGACATTTTAGCTATCGCCCAACTGCATTTTAATTTACAAGAACTGGTTTTTAGTTATATGATCAATAATTAATGCTTCTTTTCCCCACTGCAACCTTCCTTTGGAGCACTTTGTGTATTTCAACCGCAAAACTGAAAGTAACAAAGAGCCCCTGTCTGATAAATGCACTACAGCTCTGTGCCTGGAAAACAAAACAAAGACCCACAGTAAATCTTAATTCTCATATTAAGCCCAACTGATTTAAACACGCTTTTGTTTGTGATACAAAATTGTATGAAATTGCCTCGTCTGTTAGAAGACATAGAGGAGAAATAGAGAAATCAAGAGAAACAAAAAAAAGAAAATGAGAGAGAAGCAAAAAGTTGTCAGTCTCAGACCACTTCAGAGCCTGATGCAGGTTAATGAACAAGCGCGCTCCCACCCACGTCCGACCCGCTCAAATGAGACTGCAGCTGTCACAGGTTGTCATCTTACGCAGCGACTGCAGCTCCAAACACTTTACTGCTAAACCACAGAACTGAACCGCACAGACTTAATTACATAAAATAAGCACCAAATTCAAGTGTCAGTTTCAATTTTCTCTCTCATAAGACAGTGCTGCGGGACATTCTGGACATTAGGAGACTTGTTTTTTTTTTTTTTGGCCTTGAAAAAAAGGCAGATTGTGTACTGTCCCTTTGATTAGCGCTCTCCCCTGACGCTGTAAACGCTCATGAACATCATCCAGTATGAAAAACAACCTGCTTGTGTGTGTGTGTCCCTGTGGGCTGAATCTCAGCTGAAGAACACCGGCTGGAACATCGGAGTTAACCTTCGACGAATTTTTCCTGTCAATTAAAAACATATGATTCCACTCCAGGAGTGAGGGGAGCAGAGGTCAGGGCCTTATGGTCTTTGCATTATTACTGCGGCCATAAAACAATCATGTAGAGAGAGCATCGGCGCGGTCAGAAGAAAACGGGGAATATAATTAATTGGGATGAGATTAAGCTCTTCAAAAGTTTGGATGAAATAACTGCTGAGATGAAAAATGTCTACGTCTAGAGACTAAGTGTAAAAGTGCAGAAGCCCAAAGACGTCATACGGAACAAAATGAACTAAATCTATTCTTTCTTCTTTTTTAAAGATTATTGTATTAGTAAAGCAACTTTTTTTTTTTAACTGGAGCCTGGGGTGAATCAGAACAATTATCTGCTGTGGTTTGTGCTGATTTAAAAAGAGCTAAACTACGAGGCTTTAATTTGTTGATCACTTCGCCTGAGAGAAACAAATACTATCAACCTCTTCATCTTCAAATAAAAGCATTTAAAATCCAACAGATAGGATTTGTGCTATTCTAACCCCGGGACTCTTTTCTTCCGTCTTTCTTGGGATTTTTATTCACTTATTTATTTTTATTTTTTTTTCACTGTTTCCCCATCGACTAACTGCGAAAAAATGTCATGCAACTTTTGTCATGCAAAAATTCTATAAACCCCCTCCCATCTGGACTGACTGCACAGGCACCGTTCATCTGATGTCAGAGATATGGTAAGATAAGAAATGGATAAGTAAACTAAGCTCTTGGCTCGCTGCGTTTCCAAACACCTTTTCATACCTGCTAGTGCTGAACTGCGTGCGTGAGTGCGCTGCGGGGGTTTTGTTTGGCTTTGCCGTTGTAATCCGCTTTGCAGCGTGACAAGATACAAGGGGCGAGAGAGAACTCGCAACCTGTGGGACGAGCAGAAACTCCAGAAGATTCTTCAGGTAATAGCTGTAGTTCATACAAAAAAAAAAAAAAATGTTGTTTGGATTCACCCTCCCCTTTTTTTTTTTTGTCTCCTCTGTCACGCTGTCTCGCTTTCATTCCGTCACGCCTCCTTCTGTCTTTTACTCTTTTCTGTGTCGACCTCTTTTCCTTTGTATGCTCCTCTATCTCTGTCCTCCATTCGTCTCTTAGTGCCTTCCTCCCTCTCTCCAGCCGCCCCCATCCACATCACTCCAATTATTTTCCTCCCCCCCCTCCTCCCCATCAGTCCTTTTCTTCCCGCTGTCCTCCCTTAACCCCTCTCTCATGTGTACATTAGCTGTTGTGAGTGTTGTGGCTTCTCCCCAAGGCTCATTAATAAGGGATGTTCAGAGAGGCTCAGCTGAGACGAGACTGACCTGCAGCCACTTAGTGCAGGTTTTAACATGAAATGTGCACACTCACTGGGGACTGTGTGTCTGGGGCTAAAAGTCTGTGTTTCAGAAAAAGAAAGAGTCGTAACAAAATAGGGTCAGAGTACAAAGAGAGCGAGAGGTCAACATGGTGAGTGGTGATGTGCATAAGAGACGGATACAACTCGCAAAATCTAAGAAACACTCGCAAAGATCTGTATTTTTTACACGACCCTCAGAGAGGAGGGGCCGCGGGGGGGGGGGGGGGGGGGGGGGGGGGGGGGGGGGGGGGGGGGGGAGGGGGGGAAGGGGGGGGGGGGGGGGGGGGCAAAGTTCACACTCATATTAAAAGAGTGTCGTGATGACGGTCTGACCTGGTCAAACAGAAGATGAATAAAGATGGATTTTTAAATTAAAAAGTGTTTGATTAAACTTAATTCACCGGTGATGTGTCAGAATTGAGTGCCTTTAAGTGCCCGCAGGGGCGAAAAAAAACAGCCCTCTGGCACAGTTTAGTAGAAGTAAATAACTGGCTGTAGTGCTTCTGTGTGGAAGGGGTGGGGGGAGCGGGAGGGTGGGGTGTGGGGGTTGGGGAGTCATAAACCTGGAAGTGAACATAACAAAGTCTGGCAGGTCTCAGGGGTGAAATTTCTGACAACTTCTGCAAAGCAAATTAATATTTTGTGTGTATTTGTGTGTGTGTGTGTTCGTGTGTGTGTGTGTGTGTGTGTGTGTGTGTGTGTGTGTGTGTGTGTGTACGACTGTGTACAAAATAATAAAAAATTACAACCTTCAGCTCATCATCTACTGTGATGTCTTTGGTGTCAGTTTTTCTACACTGCTTGCTTTTCACACAGTCCCCCGTGGATCCTATCTGTTCGTATTCATGAGGAACGACTCAGCAAACAGAACAGTGACGCGAACACTCGTGCTTCGCGTCTCAAAATCTGCAGGTGTGAAATCAAATGAATGAAGAAACCACACCCAGGTGGCCATTAGCGCAAAGCTACTGGACACCGAGGGGCGAAGGTACCGAAGGAATGGCTGGATGCTCGTATTACAAAATATGAATATATGTCAGAAGCAATGTGGAAGAACTCCCAATTTAGAACATTCATTCATTAGCCGGACCGCTCACGGGTCGCGGGAGGGCTGGAGCCAATCCCAGCTGACATTAGGTGAGGGAACACCCTGGACAGGTGACCGGTCTACTTAAACAAACAACCATTCACAACTACATTCACACCTACAGGCAATTTAGACTCGCTAATGAACCTAACCTGCGTGTCTTTGGACTGTGGGAGAGTACCCAGAGAAAACCCACGCAGGCATGAGGAGAACATGCTGGCCAGCAGGTTTGAACCCAGAACCTTCTTGCTGTGAGGCAACGGTGCCAACCACTGCTCCACCGTGCTGCCCAGTTTAACACATAACCTGCAAATTTACCATAAAAATGTCCTTAAGTTCTTTAGGAAGATGACACGGATGACAGGTTACATTTTTTAGCGGCGTGTGGCTCCAGGTACTTCGGTTCAGACTGAAATATCTCAACAGCTATTGGATGGATTGCCATGGAAATTTGCACAGACATTAAAGCGACTGGCGTTGACAATTTCCAGCTTCCGGCAACTCCCAACTTTTCATCTAGCGCCATCGTCGGTTCAACATTTCTGTTTGTCAAATTCCAAACACCTGCAAAACTCACGACAATTAGCCTCAGCCGTAGTTTGCGTTCAGTGCTAATTAGCAAATGTTAGCATGCTAAACTCAGCTAAGCATCAGCACGTTCATGTTGTTGGTTTGAGCATTGTCTGCATATTGATGATAGCATTTAGTTCAAAGCACTTGCAGATGTTCAGTCTTGTCAATTCATAAGTCACTGCAATAAATGATGTAGCTATTGTCACAAGTATAATGACAGCAACGTTATCCTTCTGACTTGCACGTTTGTCAGTCTGGCTGCTCCTAATAATGAATAAAAACAAAACTTCTCAAAGTTCTTTGCAAGAAAAGTTTGTTTGTTTCCGATTGTTCCTCTAACCCCCATCTTCCTTTCTTTCTCTCCCCTCAGTCTGTATCAACTCCGCTCTTTGCCAGCCTCATTATCTCGACCTTCCCTCCCTCTTCCTTTCTTCTTCTTCTCTGGCTTTCAGCTCTTCTCTCTGTCTGTCAGACCCGGTCTTTATTACCAGGCTGTCCCTCCTCCTCCTCCTCCTCCTCCTCCTCCTCCTCCTCCTGCTCTCCTACAGTGCCAGGTTGATCCAGTAAAACATCTGTTTCTAAAAAAGCTGGCACCGTAAACGGCCCCTGGCCTCTTGGTCTCTTTACGAGGGCACTCAGTCTGAACTAACAGTGGCAGAATAGCACTCTGAGGTGTTGTCCTCCCTCCCGTCCACCCGCCTCCTCTGTCGCATATTCCTCACGCTGAATGGACAGAGAAATAGTACTTCGAAGGCGTCGGTGTCCTCTCTCCTTGGAAAAGCCTCCCTCCTTCCTTCTCACTTTGATTTTTTTTTCATACATCTATGGCCCTGTTGCTCCCTCCTTGCCCTCTCATTATTCCTCCCTGTATTTGTGCTATGGACTCATCTTATATCTCTGTCCTCCTTCCTCCCTCTGCCCTGATGCGCCCTCCTCCGCCCCTGTTTTCCTTCACACTTGTTTATTGTTTTATAGCTGCTGTATTTGGACGAGCCCCTGGCTTTAGCACCTCCAGGACAGCAGATGACCAGCTGTCTTTGGCACAGTGGGAGCTGAACATTCAGTCCCGACCACTTTTCTTTTACTTCATCTATCTTATAACTTATTTACCTTTTTTTCCATTTTAACACATCATTCAATAGTCTACATGCATTTGTTGGTATCTTTAAATATTTCTGCGATTATCCTTCGATCTTATCTTTCCCACAGTTCTTCTTCTATGACACTTTAAGGAAACCCCTGAGGGACAAATAGCACCCGATGCCTTCTCTCAGGGGAGGTCAGAAGTCAGGCAGCAAATTTCTCAGAAGGGGGTCTGAATACTTTCTGAATGCGCTGTAGATACTTTAGCTTGTAGTCACTGCAGATTGAACACAGATCCTACAGCCAGATTTCATGAAAATTTGCTAAATATGCAACAGACAACATGGAGACGTCCCCCCCCCCACTATGAAAGCATAACATGAAGCAAAACCAGAAACAGGCAGTATAGTTTTCATGCTGATATAGTGCAGTGGTACAGCGCAGCTTTCAAGCCATCGAGGGCAATCTTACAGTTGTGACTTGTGTTGTCCGTATGTTTCAGCTTCATACATGATCTTAGTGCGCGTCAGCCAGCTGCGGATACAGCGCAGTGACAGAGGTTGTGTTTTTGTAAGTCAGTTCCAGCTCGATCTTAAGTGGCGCCCTGGGCAAGATCTGTTCAAAACATGTTCAAAAAAAAAAATCACATTCACTTGTGCACAACAAACCCACTACTGTAAATACTATGAGAAAAGCAATCTGGTCACTTACATAAGCCGAGAGACTCCCTGTAACAGTCCTGCTGCTGACGGGGCAAAATTTTACCCACAGGTAACAGAGTTAAGGGATTTGAGAGAGAAAAAGTCGGCTGCTGCATGATCTCACTGTAGAAATTGGAATCAGCGTGAAACGGCTCATATAAAACGGGAAGAAGCCAATTACTGTTAGATCCCGGTGTGTAGGTTGCAGAAGTACAATTAGGAGCTGTGCATCAATAAAATGGAGAATGCAGATGCAGCACACACACACACACACTCACACGTTCCTGCTACTGATTGCTACAGGTGTACATGTGTTTACCTTCACAAACAGCTGTGAGTGACGGTTTTGGAAAGAATCTGACACATGCAAATTTGGAGAGCGTGTGTGTGTGTGTGTGTGTGTGTGTGTGTGTGTGTGTGTGTGTGTGTGTGTGTGTGTGTGTGTGTGTACACCTCAGGCAGCAAGTCCTGAAAATTGCTTGTCAGTTGGTCCGGGACAACAGAAACTAACAAACAGCATCTATTGACAATGTGGAGACTGTGATTGCCTTTGCAATTTGCATGTATGACTATGTTGTTTTTTCATTTTCTCTTCGTATCCGTCATGGCGCCCTCGCTCTCCCAGACTTTCCTGTCTCTCTCTCACGGCAACTATTATGATAAAGGCAAATATCAGCCCAAAAAATAACTTTAAAAAAATAAACTATAGTAAAATCAATTTTATGGAAAGGTCCTGGTATGATGTCAATATGACTCATCAACAGGTCTTCTCCCTGTATATTTTTGCTGGCAGATGCATCACCTGTGAAAAATAGGCGAGATCCCTGGATCATGTGACGCAGCCGCGAGGCGTCGGGCAGAGCGTCCGCTCTAACCCGTTACCATGGGCGCCGAAATTAAAACAAAGACGTAATGAAAAGCAAACCAGCCAGTGTGTTCCCGGCTCGTTTTCATATGTGAGTGATGTTTTAACTCTCAATGATTTGTCTGTGGAAAAAAAACTAACTTTACTGCTACAAACTTCACTGCACAGACTTAAAACCACATTTTACCCAAAACTTTGTCGAATCTGATCCAACTAAACTTAACTATTAGCCAAACTATTCATATCACTGAGTGACAATGCTGCTTTCAATTTTAGACTAATTCAACAAATTCCTTTTTGTGCCGAGATGTAATCTTCACAGTTCATGTCCACAATACATATCTGCTTTTCATTACATTTAATTTTAAGACATTATTTCTCTCTTTACCTCTCTATTTATTGAACAGAGACAGTGAAGTTTCCAGCACTGTATTATATTAATCATCTGATTTCTTCCTCTCTCCCTTTATGGGATTGTTTCTCTCCCCATGCAGTAAAATCCTTCTCCTGCGGACAGTATCATATCTTGTCCTTTCCCGACAGAGGGCTACAAACCTTATCGGCCTTTCTCGGATTCCAGATACCAAACCAATGAAAAAGTGAGCTGCATTTAACCGCATAGCTCCGCGGCTCCTCTGCCGGTCAACTCTCAACCAGCGAGGTGACACATCTGTCATCTGTCTCTTATTAAACTAGATGACACAGGGAAATTGCTGGGAGCAAATACAAACACAATGCATTTGTCAGTTATCACAAGTTATCACATTAATGCACTTTTTGCCTATTGTGCATTCAGTTATTCAGAGAAAAGTCTGTGTGGATTGTTTTATTTTTCCTCTTTTTTTTCTCTTTTGTCTCTCCTGAGCTCATAAATCAAGATGTAAATTAAAGCACGGACACTGGGTGTGCCGTCAGGAAATACCATTGTATTATCTGGCCTGTATTGCTCCACGTAAATGGGAATGAATTAGAGGAACAGATGGCTTGTGGTGCATTACAGGCAGAGCAGTCTGTACTCTTAAGATAAAATTATATGCATATTGAAGTGTTAAATTTGGATTAAAATGCAATTTTACATTATAGCTATTGTTTAAAGCATGGGGTATGTGTAATGTATATATGGATTTTTCATTGTCAAACACAGAGAGTGTTTGCTGCACATTTAAATATTAATGGTAAAAAGACATTACATGGATATTTCTACAGTAGTAACCCAGTATAAAGAACAATGTGCTGGAGAATGAAAGTTCATGTTTCGTGGTAGAAATGCAATCTTGTGAGGAATATAATTTTTCTGTCCAACCTTTTTTAGAATTTTATATGCCTATTTGTGGTTTTAAGAACCAAAAAACATCTCAATGTAGTTTTACATTCTCTGTGGAGCTCTAGTAACAACAGGACGGTAAGCCGAACACCGATTGGCTGAGTGATTGTCTAAAATTAATGCAGATTTCAGGTAAACACTCACTGGGCGGGGCTTGTGGCATGGCTGAGAGCAACGACTGCTTTGTTGTGACATCACAAAGTTACAGAAGTCCTGACGGCTGGTTTTAAGGCTCAGTTTCTGAATACAGGCTGTGTGCATTTCTCTGTGGACTGAGCGCTTTGATACTTTCACAGTATTAATATAGAACCTAGATCTGATCTATAATCAAACAACACTCAACACAAAAATCTCACTTTACACAATATGGGACCTTTAATAGTTCTGTCGTCTATCGTTTATTAAACTGGAAACCGAAAAAGCTCTGGAATTTTCCCCCAGAATCTACCACGTCTGCTTCTGTTTGGCAGCGTAAACAGACAATAAAGAACAGGTTTTGTCTGCCCCTCGAAAAATGAAAAGCCTCTTCATTCCTCTCTTCTTCTTTTGTGGATTTACTGCCCTGATTTTGCTAAAACTGCAGACAAACATCTGCTCCGTGTCTGGAAGCAAATCAATAGCCAGTCTATCTGCAAATTAGTTACAGCAGCAGTAGTGATATACCGCGTTTAAAAACCTCTCCGATGGTCTACTGCACTGGACGACGTCCACAGTTAGAAAATCTACAACAGGAGGAACCCGAAAAGACAGAAAGAAAAGGGGGGTGAATAGTGAAGAATAGTGGAGGAATAGCGGAGAGGAGGTTGTTTCAGTATTTTTTTCTTCCTCAGTGATTGTTGAAAACAAGTGAAATAGATTGTTTTGTACAAACGGCAGAATGAGTCCAACATGTGAGGAGAAGCAAAACTGGAGAAAGCGTATAGTCTAGAGAGTCGAGTCCAGGAGATTGAGAGTGGAGAGCAGGAAGTTCAGTTCACAGTTTGTGCTTATGTTGCAGTAAACATCCTCTGTGGAGGTCAGAGAAGACTGAGGTGTTGCTGTTTTGTATCAGGCAGTGATGCAGCTGCACCAGGTACTCGCCTTCCTTCAGGTGCTTTCAGACAGTGAGCAGTTGGCGCCGCCACCTGCACTGTTTCATGGGCCGGCCTGGCTATTTGCTGCTGCCGTCACAGTGGCGTTAAACCCTGCAACTGCCCAGTTATAATACAGAACCTTCAGTTACCGGATGGCAAACCCCAGAAGCAGCCGCACGCTGACTGCGAGCACCTTCAGTCATTTCTTTGATAAAACAAGGGGTGATAGTGAGGGTGGACGTCAGAAACATGGAGCTCCAGAAATCTCCCGTGTGGTAATACCTGTTCTGACTGACTGTTTCTCAGTTAGGAAGTCAGAGATCCAACTGAAGATGAAGGTGTTCAGGTGTAATCTGTCCTGTGTCTCTGGGAGAGGGCATTCTCACGTAATGTCCATCTCGTCCAGGTGGGTCAGGGCCAGGTGAAGGGCAACTGCCACGGTGTTGTCTGCCAAACACTTGAGGCAGTAAACAAACCACAGGGGGTCCAGTGAGGTGGGACATTCTGGTCTTGAAAGTGCACTTTGTGATGACTGGTGTAAGTTTTATGGGCCTGTGGTCAGTGTTGTCTGTTTTGCCCCTTGGAGCACGGCGGTGGTCTTCGAACATCTTGGAGAGGTTCTGTTGTTTTTCCTCTCCACCGTCGCCAAGTGCTGCTCATTGTGGAAACTTCTAAGTTTCTTTCTGTAATATCCGAAGATATTGGCGAGTAACTGGATATTGGACTTGACCTTTCCCCTGTAAAGAGCCTTGAGATAATGCTCGTTATAATCGGACACTATACAAATACGTTTGAATTGAACTGAATTGAGAGTGGCATTGGTCTGAACTGATGGGAGAGCTGGTCTGAGGTACCGCTGTTCTGTTAGTCCACTCCTTCACTTTGTACTGTGTTATTTGCCTTTATGAAGTACTCAGTATATGTTGGGTGCAGAACATACAGTACGTGGATGAACTCCTTTGAGAAACAGACCAGTAACAACAAATGCGCCTTGATTTTTATGGACCTGGAGAGAATCCTGCATCTGACTGTGCCAGAGCTGTTTGTCCTGGATATTTATGATTGTTCATAAATAACAGGCTCTTTTGTCTGTAGAAGGCTCCTACTGCCTGGAGTGGAAGTGAATGGGCAGAGGGCAGATGGAGGTGTTTCACTGCTTGACTATTTTTAGCAGATGGAGGTGTTTTACTGCTCAACTATTTTTACCTAGGAATGCAATGTGGCTATGTAAACTGCCAGGGAAACAAAGTTAAATAGGACACAACATGTCTGCTTTACATATCGGGGCTGTGTGTGTCTGTCCAAGAGGGCGGGGAAAAGCAACCTGGAAATAACTCATCAGAACGCAACGCAACAACAACCAGAGCACATGGACACACCCACATAGTGACACATCGTCACGGACACACAAGCGCACACAAGTGTAGATGCACAAATAAACACCTTAACCCTGAGTCTAATCACAGTAGTTATCCTGGTTTTATGTTTCACATAAAGAACTCTGTGTCTATCTATCTATCTATCTATCTATCTGATGGATTGCCATTAAAGTTGGTACAGATATCCATGGTGCCCACAGGATGAACCCTTATGACCTGCTGGGCCTCAGACTTTTTTTTTTTTCTATCTAGCGATATTTTGTGAAATATCTCAACATCTATGGAGTTAATTGGCCGTAGACATTCACGATTCCCTGACGCCATTTTCCACTTTGCCTCTTGCTTCACCAGGAGGTTCACATCTGAGGTTTTGAGTGAAATGTCTCGACAGCTGTCGGACGAATCAAGTTGAAATGCGGTTCGGACGTTCACAACAACACTGATGATCATTAGGTCAACAATTTTTTTTTTCCTTTGTGTTTACTGCGAATTAGCAAATGTTAAAAAAAAAAAATATATATATATATATATATAAATAATAGAACAAACAAAAAGGCACAAGTCACATTCAAGAGAACTGCAGATCACAATAGAAACAACTGAGCAAGCAGTGATAAAAAAACAAGAGCATTATAGGTCAGAAGAAGAGAAAAAATAAAAATATGATAGCATGGCTGTCCAATCTTAGAGTCTGGTTTTTCCTCTCTCCCGCACATTGATCACAACACCCAAGGGACCACCAAGCTTTGTTGAGCTGATTCCCCCTGTGGGACTCTTTGTTAGGTAGTTAAGTGGACTAACGGGGGGAACACACATAGACTGACACAGGAAAACAAACAAGCAGATTTAAAACACTTTAGAAAGTCAGTATATGTCGGCGGTGGGGTAGAAGGTCAGCAGCTTTCATCGTGGCCTCATTCGGGGCTACCTGTGCACATGCCTGCCAGACAGTAAGAGGCCAAAAGTTCAGCTTTTCTGTGGACAGCCACCCCACTTCCTGCCCTCATGCCGTGGTGATTAGCTCCTCAGGCTCATTAGTCATGCATATTTAAATCTGAACATATGCTGCTCCTGTTATATTTGCATTCTTAAGGCTCGGCATGGAGGAAGGAGATAACATTTGCATACTTACAGCAGCCCACCAGAGATGGAAATAGCTGCAGACCCTTTTAAGAGTTGTGTAACCAACAACAACAGCAGTCGTTATGTTTTTCCCACCCTCCTCCATCCCCTCCCCCTCAATACCTCCCTTTTTTCTTCACATATCCATCTGCCCACTCACTCTTTAATTATGTGGTAGTTTATATTTTTGTTTAGCGAGAACAAAGAAAAAATAAGTAAGGCGTCTTTTATTTTTTTTTGGAAAGTGGGACTGATAGAGTGTGGATGGCTTTGATGGTTTGTTTACACTTCAAGCTGGGTCTTGTCAAAGTTATAGAGCACTTTGTCAGAGATAATAATAGACTGTAATCAATATCAATCGATTGTAATCAATCCCTCCTTTCGCCAGGCAGCAATGAAAGAAAGAAGTGTCAATAACCGCCAAGCAGTTTGGAAGTGTCACCTATTATTAGAGTAGCTATAATCAATATTTGACAATGGGAAAACAAACAGTGTAGTAATAAACCCCCAGAGAATCATCAGCTGAATGTTCAATCGTTATTATTAAAAGAAAAAGTGCTCTAAGAAGTCATTATTGGGCCTCCATGCTGTTCTGAGGTCAGACGTGGGCCACTGACATTTTTCAGATTTTCAAGTGGAAAAGGTTGGGAACTGCTGGTCAGCTTTCCTTAGCTAAAATGCGACCAAATATCTATTCTTTCATGTAACATTACGTGACCCCTGAACCCGAATTTCCCCAATGAATTGGTTTTTCAGCAGCTCTGACGTAAGCTAGTTCCAGCTCCTCACACTGATGTCAACTGATGCAATCCTCCTACCTGTAAAAGGTGACGGCGAATGTGTTTTCCGTTTCTACACCTCCTTGCAGGTGTGAAGCCCACTTCAAGCCAGGACATGTGAGTGAGGCTGCTGTCATAACGCCGGGTCTCTGAAACTTCACGTGGAGTATAAGGTTGTCCTGAGAGAAAAGAAAAGACATTCAGAAACTTGTCACCAATATTTCATTGTTTTATGACTCAATTAGAAACCAGATTGGTTTTTTTTTTGTTGTTTTTTTTCCCCAACAGCTCTATCTGATTGTGAACCAATAATTAGAATCACAGCAGCGCAATCGTGTTAACAGTAATCGGTAAATCTCAAACCATGGCCACATTAGAGCGACAACTTGTTTTGTTCCAAGTTAGTACATGGCTTTTTGCATGCAAGACAGGAAAAAAAGGATATAATTACTTCTCATCATAACAGCACAAATTCATAAACACAATATCCGCTCTTAATTTGTTTATCTTTTATCCATAATTTGTCTTATCTTAAGAGAAAGAGTGAAACATTTGTTTCCTTCAGACTAATCTTGCAGGAATGAACAGAAGGGATAGGACTGATAACAGTTTCAAACGGCACTCTTTCTTCAACACATTTTAAAACCAGAACATATTGTTTAGGTAAATGTTTGCTCTTTATTTTTTCATGCAGGCTCCAGTCACTGATCCAGTTTGTGGTTGAAGAATATTTTTTTCCATGGAATTTTGCCATGATTTGGAGTTGGATGATTGGAGTACATTAAATAAACTATTATGATACTATGCTTTGTTTATGTCATTTAAAGTTAACACACACACACACACACACACAAAGCTTGATTTTCTCTGAAGACACAATTAACAGCCCAGACTTATGAGATGAATCAGAAGATGAAATAATGAAAACGATCTAGTTAATTAAACAAAGAGTTTCAGCCTTCAGTCGTTGTCAGAACAAGCTTTCAGTCTCCACAACATGTCATCGCACCGTACGTCTTCTACAAAGAAACAAATGGGAATGTGGGCTGCGTGCCCAGCTGCCATGGGAAATAATTTATGCACATACTGTCAAAGTTTACTGATCAAAGTCCTGATGTAAAGAAACTAAAAGGAAAACACACACAGAGCAGAAGAGGGAGAGAGGGAGAGGAGGATGGAGCCTTCCATGCTAAGCTGCTGTAACAGTGGCACAAGTGGTGGAGTGAAGAAAAATAATAAAGTGAGCAAAGTGGCTCAGTCGTCCGTTGGACAGCAATTATTTACCTTAAAGGCCCCATACTTTACACTTTACCAGTGTTTTTATTTGAAGTGTTGGTCCATAACAAGATACATTTTTGTTTTTAAGAATCAAAAACCATCTCAATGTAGTTCTACATCTCCTCTTTCGGGCTTCTCTCTGAAGCTCTACAAACAGTTTGGTGAGCCAATCAGAAGAGAGGAGACTCTGAGTCTCGTATTGGCTGACTGTTTTCTGAGTGATCTGATAAAAAAATATAGCCGATTTCAGTTAAACACTCAGAGAAACCACATCCTGCAAGGCTGGACATTGGGTCCAGGTGGGCGGGGCTTTGTGACTGCTTTGTTATGACATCACAAAGTTACAAAAGACCTGACAGCTCATTTTAAGGCTCAGTTTCTGAATACAGGCTGTGTGCATTTCTCTGTGGACTGAGGCTTTGATACTTTCACAGTATTAATACAGAACCTAGACCTGATCTATAATCAAAACAGACACAGAAATCTCACTTTGTAAAATATGGGGCATATAAGTTTTTGTAGTATAAGCTAGCATTAGCCAGCCTAAGCTACTACTCATACCGACAGACTGCAGCAGCAAAACAATTGCTTATGAATGTTACATTTCATTCATAAGAAGATTTCTAATCTCAAAAGTGACATTGTTTTACTTTAAGGTTTCTTCACCACTGGCAGTGTACTCGACTCGGTGCTTGTTGAACATACTGAAAGAAAAATACTGAGCTAATATCTCTAAATAGCTGGGAAGTGTATTTCTTGTGGTGGGATCACTTGTACTGTTACTGGTAGTTTGTAAAATTACAACTCCACACTCTCTGTTGTATGACAGACTTGACAGTTTAAACAGACTGTCCAGTAATCAAGCAGTCACAGACAGACAGAGCCATGTTTAGCGACAAAGTGTCCTTTGAGTATCACTTTCTCTCAGCGGCGTTTTAAAGAAACACAAAGGAAGTCCAAAGGGTTGTGTAGGTGGGCAGATCAGTTTGTCCAACATGGAGACAAACAAGAAGGTAGACATACGGGCACCTGCGGAGACAACCGAGGGGTCTAAAGAGATCAGCAGATAGATGGCTAACAGACAGGTAATTAGACAGAAGGCAGGCTGATGTTTTGGTGGACGGACGGACAGACAAAGACAGGTAAGCCACAGTGCGTGCCCCAGCAAAAATCTGATAAGCCTCAGGGTCATGAGAGTCTCTTCTACTATGTGAGACAAGACAGAACAGTAAACATCAACTGTTAGTGTAGCCTCTCAGGCAGAGTTTAAGAAAGAACAAAAAGACGGAAAGATGCTGGTTGTGTGAGAGGAGATGCTGAATGTCTCATTGCAATCTCAAGAGTAAGATTGTAAACAGCTGGGAAGCATCCAGCAGACTGTATAAAAATGTAGAGGCACTGCTGATACATCTGCTGTGTTGTCTTGTTTTTGTAAAAAATAATTAATAGAGATTATATTATATTGCTGTATCCCTGCAGCTCCTGGTAAAGACTAAAGTTTACAGAGATGCACTGCTTAAGAGAAAAAAGATCCTAGTGTTCGGGTGCAGCGAGGATTGCTGTAGGGTGCATGGTGAAAAAAAAAGTCAGGAGATGCAACGTGGATTTTTTTTTTTTTCTTCCACCTCCAATGTTTCCAAATAATTATTCAGTAATAGATTATCTGCACATGGAAAATACAGGATAGTAAAGTTCATGGCAAACAAACTAAAGTTCTGTTTGGTTATGGTTCTGCGACTGGTGAGTGATGCTCATGTCCTGCATGAAAGTCAGTGGTTCGATGCTACCGGCCGATCCGCCACCTACATCCTCACTTGCCTGGTACATACTGTATAGGGAAGACTACTTCCTACATGAACTCTGAATGGTAGCACTGGCTGTGAATCAACCAATATGGACATAATTTCCTGGATATACTGAACTACATGACTAGTTCTCAGAAGCTCCTGTTCGAAACACTCGGTGTCTCGTAGATCTCTCCTGAGAATAACCTTTGGGATGCACACATTTTATTTTTCCAACAGAAAATGACAGTGATAGGAACCATGCAAGACACTGTCAATAAAATATGCAAGGTTTACTGAAAATAATACCTGGCACTCGGCTTGTACCGGAATTCAATAATATTGTATTATATCGTATATCATAATAATATCGTATATCGCGATACATCTCTTCTATTACACTTTTCACAAGATTTCACTTATTTAAAAAAAGGACAAATTTAGTTTAAACTAACGGCTCCTGAAGGACATAGGGACAAGGGGGAAAGGGCCAGAAAGCGAGAGCGGGAGAGCTGGACATGTCTCTCTCAGAACAACAGGTAGTTGTGTTCAAGTACCGCATACAAGTCATTGCCAGAGAGCATCTTGCTCACCTCCTGCTCTTCCCTGTCCTTCATCTCAATTGGACTTTAAATCTCCCCCCCCCCCCACACACACACACACACACACCTCTCCAACACACTTGTGCACCTCTCTGTTACTCTCTTTCTTTCTCTGTCTCTGAAGCCACTCACCAGCGCCTCTACCCCCCCCTCCCCTTACTTTCTCGCTCACTTCATCTCAACCTCTCTGCCGCTCTGTCTCCCTTTATCTGTCTCTCTCTCTCTGCTTCCTCCTGCATGCCTCTCCCTTTCATCCACTCTCCAATTATCTGCTGTTTCTACCACCACCACCACCCCCACCCCCTCCCTTCGTCCAATCTGGCAGCGGAGAGTGGAGCAGCATTTGAAACAGACAGTGTGGACTGCCCACAACTTCGCCTCCTTTGATTCAGATTGATGCCTAGTGCCGCCGGGTCAAAATCATCGCCCACCACTCTTCTGTGGTGCTTCTCAAATGGAATGAGGCAGAAAATGATCACCCCCCACCCACCCCCTCCCTTCGTCCAATCTGGCAGCGGAGAGTGGAGCAGCATTTGAAACAGACAGTGTGGACTGCCCACAACTTCGCCTCCTTTGATTCAGATTGATGCCTAGTGCCGCCGGGTCAAAATCATCGCCCACCACTCTTCTGTGGTGCTTCTCAAATGGAATGAGGCAGAAAATGATTACTCTTGTTTTGGAAGTTTTTTTCCTGTGTCAAGGTTGTGCGCTCGGTTTCCTCATGGCAGGGGAAGGACGAAGAAAAAAAAAGGGAAGCAAAAGGAAGGGAAAAATAACAGTACCAATATTAAGAATCGCTGCTGTGACATCAAACTGAAACATGCAATCTTTGGAGCCCGTGATCCCTGTTTTCCACCTCATCTTTTTCTGTTATTCTCCGTCTCTTTCTCCCTCCTTTTTTTTATTTTATTTTTTTTTATCTCGGACATTTGAACTTTTTCCGTTAGTTTTTCTCTCATTTCCATTTCTTTCCCACTTCTCATTCTCATTCAAACCAACTGCTTTCCACATCTCAGTCCACAGTAATGAATTCAGTCAGTTTTGCTGATATGAATCCTGGCACATTACCAAACACGACTAATCATTTTTAATATACAGTACAACAATACCCACAACTGCACAATCATCAGTTCTATCTCTAAGTATCAACTTTTTTAGGGGGATCATTTTTTTCCTCTTCTGACTCAGACTTTCACTTGGTTTCAACTCTACATTTTAATGTTTTTATTGATATCTGAACATTTTTCACACATTGAAAAGTTAAATGAAAATAATTCTAAATTCTTTCAGCTTACTCCCACACTTGGTCTCTCAAGTTTTCTGACGTTTTTCTTACAATAAACAGACATATGAGAAAAGATTTGCTGCGGTAACATCAGGAGAAAAGGAGAGTGACAGGAGCAGGAGTGTGAGTGCAGTGTGTGGGAGTGAGTGAGTGTGACTTCATTTATTACCAAATGTGGCTACCAAGCGAAAGTCAGCCAGCAAAGGCTGGAGAGCTGCGGATATCACTGTTTTCATTTATACTCCACCTGAAGTCCACTTGAAGTCTGCACTCCATATATGCGCAGTAGGTTGTCATTTTACGCACATGCAAAGTATGAATCGAAACCAAAATGGCGAAATTCATGCAAGAAGAAGAAAAAGAAGAAGAGGAAGAAGAAGAAGAAGAAGAAGAAGAAGAAGAAGAACTGCTATTTCCGCTCCACAGAATTTAATCAGATTCACATTCCTGGTAGATTAGTAAAATAAATTGTAGCCTCATCACTTCACAATTAAGGATGAAGCTGTTGTTTCCTTCCTGAAAAGTACAATCGTGTGCTCGTATTATAAACTGATGTTTTGGTGTCTGATAAGTCTTCCCAGTCACTGACCTACTCTTCAAAATGAACTTCCTGCTTGTATTTAATCATCTCAAATGTACCTGAAACAATGTGCCCCTACGTGTTGTATTGTGTTAATGCACAGCTGTCTTTAAGGTACAGATGCTCACAGAAAGTATTTTCAACATGTTTTTAATCAACGTGTTTCTGACTTATTAACAGGTTCTACAAATCACAGTTTTACGAGCAGTTAAGTGCCACATTTTCTAGGTCAGCTTGGTAAGTATATACAGCGTATTGAACTTTTCCTTTAGCCTAAAGCCCTGTGTTGGTTGCTTGATTAAATTATAAATAATCTGCTTGATTTTGATTCTATTTTCTAAAAATAAGAGCTTTGTTTCTCTATTGTGAAGCAGCTGCAGAAAATGTCACCTTAGTAAAAACAAAACTGTAACATTAAAACACAACTCCAGATGAGTCAGAGAGTACTGTAAATTATGCAGGACCTACACACAGCTGAACACAGGAACACAGAGGATGTCATTTAGAAAAAATACAAAAAAACACTTGCTGGTACACGCAAGAACGTGTGCAAATCAGTTGACCGTGACATCAGCTACATGAAAACACAACCTAAATATCAGAGTGTAAGAGAAACACAAACAGACTCGGTGGCTGGAGCCGAGTGAAATCAGAGCAGCGACGACACAAAGGCAGAAAAAAAGAAAAAAAAAAAAGTACAGTAGAGACATAAAGAGACACGACCCGTTTAAAAAAAGCTCTGCGAATATTGGCAGGCTTTGTTACACTGGCACAACCTGAAGGGAGACAAAAAGGTGCGAGAGTCAATGCAGTTTGTTTGTAGATGCTTTTTCACATGGTTAACTGCAAAGTTTCCCTGTGTGCCATGTAGGCAGTGCAGGATTATTCCACAGAGCTCGTCAGACGCTTCGTCGATAGGTGTGACAATTTTTGTAGCGTCTCTCCCAAATGTTTTGATGAATTATGTCAGGTTTTCAGAGTTTTTTTTTTTTTTTTTTTTATCCCTCTTTTAGCTCCTGAGTCTGACTCTCATCTCTGTGCTGTATGTGAGACTGCAACACACACCAGGTTCAGCAGGTTTATAAATGTGGGCTTTTTCCACTAAATTACTACATGAGCTGTGGCATATCTATGTAAACATTCCCAGCATACCGATCAGTGTTAACACAACCCACATACACACACACACACACACACAAATATAGACACTGTAGCTACACACATGAACAAGAACACACACACACACACACACTGACTCTATTATCTGTGTCTAAGCCCCGAGGGCCCACGTGCCTGTACGTACCAAGTGGTTGCTCTAAGTTTGGGTAATTAAAGTTGCTCCGTGTGGACAGAGCAGGACGTTAAACCGCAGAGTCGAGGAATTAAAACATGAATAACTTCATTTAAAAAAAACAAAAAAACATGGACACCAGTGAATATGTCTAAAAATAGTATTTTAAAGACAGAAAAAAAAGAGGTGCAGAAACAATGTTGAACAGCTGTTTTCTAACTGATGTGTGTCATGTTTAAAATGTTTTTTTTCCCCACAAATCAACTGTACGAGATTTGGAAAATGGCAGAATGGAGGAAAAATTAGTTTTAAAGTTTTAAATGTTTTACCTTAATTTTTTTTTTTTTAACCTGTCAAAAACCTCTTCTTTATCTTCTTCTCTATCTCTTCTTCTTTTTCTGGAACTTTCACTCACATCTTGCCTTCAACAGTTTACTGACTTCTTATGGAAGTTGTCAACACGTGATCCAAATATGGAGCTTTGGGTCACAGTTGATCGTAGATAGTTATTATCTACTGATAAAGGCCACAAGGTGCGGCTGAAGGCTGTTGAAGGAATCTATAAGAGGATCTTGAGGCCCTGTTCAGACCTGGTATTAACATCTATCTCGGGCGATCCGATCACAAGTGAACAGCTCTAAGTTCAGCTGTGAACGCACCCAAGATGCACTGAGGACGCATTTGAGATCCGATCACTCAGACCGTATCGGGAGGCGGTCTGGGCCACATGTGGCCACATTCTTTCAGCAGCGTGAATCAGAAAAATGATCAGGACAAAAGTCTGTATTGCACCACTGAAAAACAAATGCCCCCACCTGGACTCTACTTTTCTGGAGGATGAATCAGAACTGACATCAGCTTAAAAAGGAGACAGTTCATATCACAGGTAACAGCCAACTCCTCCCCTGTGGCTTTAGTTTCTTTCAAAAGTATGATTGTAGTGGAAAATCTGTCTGTTTCCAGGCTGGTGGTTCTTTTATTTCCTGCATGTTCTTGAAGATTTAAATCAATGACATGTCTGTTTGAATTTGTATCTACTCAAAGCTCTTTGGGAGGTTTATAGCTCTAAAAATCCAACTCATTTCAAAAATATAAACTGTTTTGTCCAGTGAGGATTGAACCCAGTGCACCAGTCAGCGAGACAGCGACTGCTCTGTTGACAAAACAAAAAAGCCCTGCTGCTTTGCAAGTTTGCCTGTAATGATCAATGTGCATATTATAATAGTATAAATATACGTGTTTAAAATTCATAAAGGTTGTGAAATGTGCCTGAAAGGATTATGAAAATCAACAATGACAAAATTTTAAAGTTTTATACAAAACACTCAGCAAAAATGGCAACAGTTCTGCCTAAGAAAATGTATTTGTACACACACACACACACACACACACACACACACACACACACACACACACACACACACACACAGAGACACACACGTTTGGCTGATAAGACTTGAAAAGTGCAAAACAGGTAAACTTATTTTCTCTGTCAGTCTTCCTCATGGTCTGTGTCGGCGCTGGCCCTTTGTTTCTTCAAGGTACCTACTTTATACGTCTTCCTCTATCTCTGTGCTCAGTTTGTCTCAGCCTCTGTCTCCCTCCCCTTATCAGCTCCTTTCCACACCAGCCACTCTCTCGCTCCCTCCCTCTCTCCCTCCCTCCCTCCCTCCCTCTCTTTGTTACTTTATCTCTCTGTCTTGCTCTCTCTCTCTCTCTCTCCCTCCCTGTTTATTTTTACATTTCTTATGTGGTCTTGCTCATCCGTAACCTGACCTATACAGCCAGCAGCTGTCTATCTGCCAGTCAGAAGCTACTCAGCCCTGCCCTAATATGTCGCCTGGCTGGCTGCTTTAGCATCAGCAGGCTGGCTAGTATTATTAGAACTACAGTAACAGTAGCAGCAAACGGGGTTTCAGTGTCTGAGGCAATCAAACAGCAGACTAGCATATATACACACAATATACTGTGCAAGACACACAAACATTTCAGAATGGTTTAACGAAGCAGCACACACACCGAGTGAAACACACAGAGACAGAGGCGGCGGAGGCAACATTATCATAAAATGTGTGTTTGTTTGCACTTTATTGACTCTCACACAAACAGAGATTTGTACAGTGGTGCTGGTAAAGGGTGCTTACACGACTGCTTTTGTATTATGAATGAAATATTGATTAAATGAAGATTTAGTTCATTAGTGGGTAGAAGAGACGGAGGCAGTGTTAGGCTGCAAAGTCAACAACAGAGCGGATGGAGATAAACAGCAGCGAACAAGATCGTTTAAGTTTATGAGGTACAACAGAGAACTAAAAGGGATATATTTGTTTTCTAAGGGCAGAGAAGCTCCAACACAAACTGACAAACTCCCCACACTGACACTGTATCACCATTTAAGTAGCTATTTGTAAGCTTTGCTATTGCTACGTAGCCAGCGTTAGCATTGACAGGTGTTTACTTACAAGTCTAGAGGAAACGTTGCAGGCTCAGCATCAAACTACATTTCTTTACAAACCAAGAGATGTTTCCAGTGGTGGAGAGCAACGTCAGTGTTAACTCTTTGTCTCTATCATGTGTTTTCTTATAACCTCTTGTCTTATAAACGCAACAATGGCCGAAGATCAAGAGACAATAACCACCGCCCTCTCCCGCTAAGAAAGCTCATTCAGTGGCAGAGAAAACTTATAAACAGCCCCTTTAAAAAGCTATCACGGCTAATGTGTTAGCAAACAGTCATGGAGCAATGTTAGCATCATTCCTCAACAGGTAATCAGTCTGCTGTTTGATTCTGAACAGGCTGTGTAGAGTAGGTTTATGGCAGTGGTGTGCCGTCAGGGCAAACAAGACAAACAGTGCTTGCCCAGGTAAAACTAAGAAAAAGACAGAAATTCATATCTCTACACTAAATAGTAGATAAAATATATGCTCCGACTGCTTATTTAGAGTTAGCCTTATTTATTTCGTAACTTTATTTATTTGGTCAAACAATTAATGAAATCAAATTCTCACATCTGAGAATCTGGAATCAGCAAATGATATATGTGTGTGTGCATGTATGTATGTATGAGTGTGTGTGTGTGTGTGTGTGTGTGTGTGTGTCTGTGGTGTAATATATTATATATATACTATATATATATATATATATATATATATATTTTTTTTTATATTTGCTAACACAGCTTGAGTAGCTTGCTAATAATAACAACGACAACAGTAAAGCTACTTGCTGAAGCCCAGCCAGTTTTCCACCTTGCCCTCGCCAGTGCCAAACAACACTCTGAAGGAGCTGCATCTCCAGTTTGACATAAACATGTTGAGTTAAGGTCACTGCCACTCACACTGACAGGCTGCTGGTTATTTCCCCACTGGAGTCATCTGAGCTACAGTATAAATGTTTACACTTAAGATAGAAGCTTCCATTAGAAGTGATCTTACGGTCACTGCGGCACCCACTTCTCTTTGGTTGAAAGCACAACATATTCTATTATATCACATATAGAGAAGTGAGGTCTAACTGACCCCAAACGTAAGTGATGTTATATTGGTGAATAACAACATTTCTTTGTAAATTAAACAAAATTAATATGCATTTGTTCATGCACAGCCCACACACCATCATTTCTGTATTGTGACACTCAATTATAACTATAAGCAAAAGCATTTAAAGGAAAAAGAAAAAAGTTAGTTTAGCAGACTGTTAGGAAATCAGGGGGAGAGGGGCTGAATGAATGGATATGTGTAAGTGTCAAGTGTCAGGGGATTTGAAGGAGGGAAATCAGGGAGCTGAATGCTGGACTCTGTGGCGTCTATCTCCTCCCCTGCCCCACACACACACACACACACACACACACACACACACACACACACACACACACACAAGCCTAGACCACCCACACTGCAGTGGTCAGCCTGAGAGCTGGTCCTGCTGGCACCTGGTGTCACCTTCCCCTGCTAGCATCCTGTATAAGGGCCTATACACAAACGCACCCTCTCATAAATACTGGCACAACACAAACATGCTTGCATGCAAGTTTACACAAATGCAAAAATACAAGCACGTAGAGACAGACACAGATGCAGCAGCAACATGAAGCAGGCAGCATAAAAAAAAAGAAAAAGTCCCTGCAGTGGACTTTAATGAGCACCGCAGTCAGACAGCAGTTAATAGTCATGCTAATCTCTAAGCTGCTGCCTCCATCCCTCCATTCATTCCCTTCATCTTTTTGTGTTTTCTCTCTGTCTCTCTCTCATTGCCCTCTCTTTCCACTTTCTGTCTGTCACTCTCTACTTCACCCCTTCACTCTATTCCCGCTCTGTTCCCTCTCTTCCCCATCTCCTTTTCTTCAACTCATTTAAACTCTCTCTCTCTCTCTCTCTCTCTCTCCCTCCATCCCTTCCCAACTCATCCTTTGTTTGCTTTCTACGTCACTTTTTGCTCTCTGTCCTCTTTGATGTCTCCCTCCCTCCACTGATCACTCTCTCCTCACTTCTTTATTTCCCTCTTTCCTCCTCTTCTCTCATCTCCTTATAGACAAGCGCTCCTCAGAGGCCACTGTGAAACACAGTGTCAGCTCTTCAGGCCAGACAGTGTGTGTGTGTAACACATCTGTGTGTGTGAGTGTGTGTGTGTGTGTGTGTGTGTGTGAGTGTGTGTGTGTGTGTGTGTGTGTGTGAGGGGGGGGTATGTTGGTGTGTGCACAGCTTGGCTTGACTGTTAATTGTGTGTACTTCAAATACAAATCACTCACTGACCTCATTGAAATAAATTTAGGGGGAAAAGAGAAAAGAGTAATGAGACAGATGAGCAGAGAGACGCTGAGGCGTTTCAAGTGAGAGAACGAATCACTTCGACGAACAGATGGATGAACAGACAGACGAGCGGGACAGAAGGGAATAAACAAGAGAAGGAGAGAGGAAGAGAATGAACATTAATGACAAGTGATTAGTTTGAAAGGAACAGAGAGGGGGTTAATTGTAATGCGTGCTAGCGGGATTCTCAAGGGCTTCATTCATACATATTAAAAGTCAACACTGACAAAGCCCATCACATGTAGCTCCATTGTTTTCTGTTGAAATGTAAAATACACACAGTTAATACAAACTGAAATGTGAGAGGAGGAGTGCTGACCCCCGACGTGGATGAAATCAGCGTGTTTAGAAGCATTTACATTTCTTAATAGACTCCTGACACCTTGGTGGTCACAAATCAAAATGAAAGCGCATCAGTGTAACAACATAACTGCCCTGTTTCCTAGAAGTTACGTTCTGTAGAAACATAATCTCTGGGTCGATTATCTTTTCAAGGCAACATATTCTTTTAAATGAATGAGCAGCACTACGTCCTCAGGGCAGATTGGAGGCTACAGTGAGTCGCTATCGGAAAATGACGAGACGTGCCAGGACTAGCTGGTTAGCGTGCTAACCGCATTTGACGAAAAGAGGTGGTGGAGACAAGAATTAACACTTGTTAACACTCTTGGTGATAAAGGAATGAAGTTTGATGCTGAACTTGCAACATTTCTTCCAAACTGGTAAGTAAACAGCTGTTAATGCTAACGTTAGCTATGTAGCAATAGCAAAAGTTACAAATAGCTCCTTAAAACACACAAAAAAACTGGATACTGTTACCAAAAGCAAATATAGCTCATTATTTCCACTGCTGCCAAACCACATTCAGAACTCAGGATGCAAACTCTGGCCTCCAGTGACAAACTTTTGGGCATGCAAAGCCCTACAACCCCCCTTGACCACCTCACATAAACGCAGCACTTCACACACCAGAAAAAATGCCCAGGCTGTAATTATATTTCCTGTCACAACATAGGCCTAATTGGCAAAACAATCTAGCACTAGGCCCTACATAAACATAATTTCAAGGAAACCATCATAGTATAATCAATTCTATATCCATGAATATGAAGCTCTGCAGCCTCCTCTCCCTTTTCCATATTTCTTTTTTCACCTAATAGCAGTCACATGAAATAACTGAGTCAGCAAAGAGATGTCACCCGCCTCTCTATCCCTCTCTTCCGGCGCTTACAGACATTAAAAAAAAAGAGAGGAGAAGAGTCAGAGAGGGAGAACACTGTTATGACATTTGTCGGAAGCTTTAATCCAAAGTGCCTTACATTGACTAATACTGTCACTGCATGCATTTTAACAAAGTTCGGTTCCTTGGCCTGCCAGGTTCCTCTCACTATAAGCTCCACAAGGCCATAGAGAGCATCATTGTCTCTCATCAAAAAAAAGAACAGCATGTCTGAACCATCGGTTTTATTCACAGAACAAAGCAGCCTAATTACTGGCCTGAGCTCGCTCTGTCTGTCTCATCCCCCTGGAACAGACTCAACATTCGACTTTAATCCTCCCAGAAATCAGTGCCAATAGTTGGCGACTGGAGCCAATATTACTCTTTAAAGCCGACAGCCCTCAGTGTAACCTCAGCTTTAATAGGTAGTGAGTGTTGACAGCTGGAGGGATTAGGTGCTTGGTGTGAATGGTTATAGTCTGAGGAAAGATCAGTCTCTTTGATGAAGCTAAACGGGCTCCCATTACGATAAAACATGTTAAGTAGTGCTGACGACAAAATAAATGAGGCCATATGGATTGATTTTTGGTCGTATCATTTCCGACGCTTACATGAATTAAACGGAGGGTTGAGCATAGGAGGGGACCAATATGGCTCCCGCTAACCGGCCTTTAATGAGAGTTGTGATTTCAAATTTTATTAACAGCGGAGCAATGACCTGTGTTTGCTGCTGATGTGGACAGATCACAGTTTGTCTGACCCTACGCTGCTCGGCTTTTGTAGAAGAGCAAAGGGAAGTTACAGTGTGAGGTTTCGGTATAAATACTATGGTGGAACTGCTCTCGTCGCTCTGGTCGGGTGTAGACACGGTTGAATTTGGTAGAAACTCAAACTCAAAAGACGTGAAATGGAATGAGGACTTTCAGTTTTGATTTTACATGACCCACAATCCAACAGCTGTGTTCTGCTCAGACTCAGTCAGACAGGTTATTATGACCCATAGCTACGTTTTGTTGTTAAGCGCCATCTAGTGGCCATAGGGATTATGACAGTCCGCGTTCAGAGGAGGTAGGGGTGGACGGGTGGATTAACAAAACACGGGAATGTGACACAAGAGAGTGGTGTTCGATTCCCACGTGAAAGAAGCAGTTAATGTTGTTTCTTTTATCCATGACCGTTCGACAAAGTTAACCACATTGTTGTTATTGTAACCATGACAACAAAGATCGTTTAATGTTGAGGAAGTACTTAGTTTAGCCCAAATTGCGACCTTTTCGTAAAGCTAACCAACCCATGACCGTATATAATATTAACCATGGTGACGAAGGTAGGTACGCCACTCTCGGTAAAGTCCGTGTCTTTGTGATTGTAACCATGACAACCGAGGTCGGATACGCCTGCCACCGTAAAAGGATGCTATTTCAGGAGACACTCCTATGGGACGTATCAGAGGGTCGGAACAAACGACCTGTGTGATTGTTCAGGTTGGATGCTAGTAGGTGCTAATGTATCCTGGAGCCTGTACCCTGCAGCTGAGATGGGGCGGGGGGCTGGGGGGCTACAGAGAGGGGCTGGGCTCACTTCTCTCTAACTCCACACCATCAGATTTTTATTTTTTATTTTTTTCCAAACTTTTCAAACTTGTCATCTTCAGAGCCGACCCACGCTGAGTCAGGTGACATCACCTGAGGACATTTATCAGATTTCACACAGCTCCCGCTGTAGATTCTTGAAGCTTTATACCACTTTTTCCACACATGCAGTCGTAGGCTACTCCCCAACACCTGGAAACACATAGTGATGTGTTTCTTTGTCCCCTCTCTCTCTCTCTCTCTCTCTCTCTCTCTCTCTCTCAATATCCATTTAAAAAAACTAGTAAAGCTTAATCTATTCTTGTCTGTTTTTCCCCTTTTCGTTTACAACCTTAATTATCGATGCTGTCCGCCGGTGCTCATTCCCTGCAGTGTACAGAGAAGTTGGGCCATTATGTTCGGAGAGATGGAGGGTGACAGAGGGAGGGATGGTGGGAGAAGAAAAATGAGGAAGACTGCGAGGAAGGGAGGAAAAAGGGAAGAGATGAGGATGGAAAGAGAGGAGGAGGGAAGAGAGAACACAAGGAGGAGACAGGAGGGTAAAATCAAATGTGCTGTGCAGCTTCCCTCAGTGTCACTGTCACACACACACACACACACACACACACACACACACACAGGTGGCAAGGGAAGGAGAATGTAATTAATAACTACAGTGGGAAGTGTTTCACAGCTAAGTGCATGCATTTCCTCCCCAGACTCTGCATGTAAATGTGTGTGTTTGTGTGTGTGTGTGTGTGTGTGTGTGTGTGTGTGTGTGTGTTTGTGTGTGTGTGTGTGTGTGTATATTCTGTGCGCTCTCATGTGTATTAGCGTAGATGTGTTTTTGTAACTATGCACACACGCACGTGTTTGTGGATGTTTGTGTATTTGTGTTTGCAGACTCTTTGCATATATATGCCCTCTCTAGATATTTAATACATGCCAGTCACCTTGTTTTCAACTTTCTAACCGGTCCCAGGTTGTTACTGGAGACGCAGTGAAACCAATTACTTATAGCTTATTAAAAAATAAGCCCTCGGGGACTGTAGTGTAATTTAGTATCCCACCAAATAAGTTTACTTAGGTGAGTGGTAGATCCTCTTGTCAGATTTGCCCAAAGTATCAATAACTTTTTTACTATGTTATTTTTAACAGTGGAGGAGAGAGTTATCTAAAGCCCTAACTAATGGATTATTAAGAAATCTGAGGACCACAGAAACCTGAAATCTAATGAGAAGGAAACTATTTGATTTTAAAATGTTTTAGAGAGTGGTGAAATATATGCACTCTGGGAATCAAGCAGCAAACAAACTGCAAAATGTAACTTTAAATACTTGTCTTTCTCATTTCGCATTTTTTTTAACCATCTTTCGAGTAGTTAAGTTGACCTTCAAAGACGCATGGTGTCTTTTAGGCCGATGCGGTGCTGTAGGTCGTCTGATCAGGCCTTGTAACCTGGTTCTTGACCTGGATTTAACACGAGTCGGACAGAGCTCAGCACTGACATGAACCGATATGAACTGTTGAGCACAGGGTTTTGTAATAAATATGGCATTACTGTACTTTCACTGTGTTTTATAAATCACTGGTGGCGACTTTTAGATCTTCCACACCATAAATGGCAATCCTCTCGATCACAGGCTGTTACATGAATGAATGAAGTACGTGTAGAAAGTTCAATACCCAACACCATACACAAGGTTTTATATAAACAGATAAAAGTCCTGAATCGGAAACATTTACAGTAGTCTGCCCAGTGTCACGGTCAGCTGCACACACACCATCAGACTCCACATGTTTTTACTATGACTGGTCGTTTAAATAAAACATGAGCACTCCTTACTAGTGAAAGAAATTGCCCTGCGGTGCCGTCGCCCCATGCAGTGCCTTTTCATGGGCACCACTTTGCATCAACTTTTTAGAAAGAGGTGCTGGCAATTTGAGAAAAAAAGCAGATGAGTGTGAACAAACTCAATCTCTTTCTCTTTTTCTCTCACACACACACGTATAGATGTGAGGGCATTGGATTGGAGTTGTCTGCTGTAAATGTGTGTGTGTGTGTGTGTGTGTGTGTGATTGTGTGTCCCATCAGCAGCAGGACAGACATCCCTGTGTGGCTGTGAGGCATTAATGGGGAACGGCAGAGCAGGTGCCTGCTCCCAGTACTTTTTCACATCATTTACACCACTTTAACCTCAGCTGGACCGGCATAACATGAATGACAAAGACTCTGTTTGCTATTCATAAGCTGCACAGCTGGATACAGATTCCATGATGGGGGTTCTTTCACAGGGCTACAGCAGCAAAGATTAATAAGTCAACCAGTAAGTGAGAGAGCCTAACTCTCGACGAGTCGGTTAAAAGTCACACAGTTCAACCAGACCACTCTACAAATCTGACAAATCTGCCTCATTATCATCTTTTTTTTTCTTATACTACTTGCAACTTGCCCTTGGAGCAGCTCCATCCAATTTTTGCAAAAACCCCAATGCAGTTTTTGTTCTCGCTTTTCTGACCCTGGGTGTTAAGGGAAACGACAAAAAAAAGGAACACTTTGAGAAATAGACAGTTTACTCTGAATTCAGCAAAATGTGAGAAATGCACCCTGGTGTAAAGTTCCTGCAAAACTTTCAGACCATCACTTCACTAATAAGCAGGACTCTGCACTTTTTTTAATGACCCTGCCTAACGAGTAGAGGCGGAGTGAGTGTGTGTGAGGAGAGAGAGAGAGAGAGAGAGAGAGAGAGAGAGAGAGAGATGGAGTGGAAAACCATGAAGACAGGAGAGATAATTCGTATGATGTTGTCGGTACTGAGCACACACATGAGTGTTAAGGATGTATGTGAGGGATAGAAAGTTGTGTTGGTAGTGTGTGTGTGTGTGTGTGTGTTAGAGAGAGTTGCAAGGCTGCAGCTGAAGTGTAATACCTACCATTTCTGTACAGTGAATATCTCTCTGGGTATACACAGTCTGCTGTGCTCTACCTGCACAACACAGACTCAAACACACACACACACACACACACACGCATGTCCAGCTGAAACATGGTGGCTGCCTGAGGCAGTGAGTGCTGTAGCGTGGCAGGAGCGAGGTTAAACTAGAGCTCGGGCCAGACAGACACTTGTGGAGAGCTGGGATGGCTTTATTGCCTCTGGATGAGGTATTCCTGCACTTCCAGGTGGAGCACTCAAAGACTAACAGAGGGACTATTGAGACCACCAAACATGGGCTCAAGTCAGCATGAACAGCCATTTTCAAGCCATCAATTTTCAGATTAAGGTTTAGTTCCATAACCTGTTCTCAGAGGCAGAGCTCTCCTGGAGCCATAAATAATCTAGACTGCTGTTGTAAATCTCAACAGGCAAAATAATATTGGAAAAGGAAAAGTACAAGAGTTTTAAATCGTGTTAGCTATTCTGCACATGGTGGAGAGACACCAAGAACAGAAAACACCTTGTCTGAGAAGTTCCTCTCTGCTTAGAACCACACATTAAAACTGCTCCGTGCTCTGCATGACCTCCAAATCGACTGAATTCAAAATTAGTTAATAAATAAAACTCGTACTAGTGCTGTTGTAGCTTGATAAGAGTCTCATAACTGGTTTTGCGCTTTTTGATAAAACAACTTTACAACACAAAACATTTAAATATAAAATATGATATTCCATTTCACCGCTATGCAGATGACACCCGCCTCTCTATCGCGGTTGTTGCTGATGATCTCTGCTACATTTACTGTCTTTAAACTGCATGGATGGTGCATGCTAGTTTGTGGCAAGCATATACTCACCAACCTCAATCATGCATAATAGTATCGTACAGTTGTCATAAAGGGGGAAATAAGCTTTTTTGTACCAGGTGTTGTAAACGTGTTTATTTCTGCCTCTAGTGGCTGTTTGAGGAACTGCAGTTTATACACTTCTGTGTTGGCTTCATTTCTTAGTTGTTGCTTTGGCCAGAAGAGTTCACATCACTCCTGTCCTGAAGATTTTTTTCCCATCAGTAATTTATGAGTGATTGCTTTTCTATACATTTATTAATGGATTTTCTGCTGACCATATTTGGATGCATACTTGAATACACTAAATATAACATTTGTTCTACAAAACCAGATAAATGTTCAAAAGCACACACACCTTTGAGTGAGAAGTAAACCATCCTTTGGAAGTGCAATATCTGGTATCTTAAACATTTCTATATCTTCTATTTGACCAAAATACCCCATTAATTACAAAAAAGCAAGTGTTTATATCTGCAACTAATAATTACAGGTGCGATTTTGTGTAAGGCCACCATGTTGTGACCCTATACTGACTGATAAAATGTAGAAATCAACAAAAACAACCAAACGAAACTCTTTCCTCTCACAACAATATACTGCAGAAGTGCCACTGAACAAAACGGACAGCGGCTGAGAAATGGCTGCATGAGGCAGCATCTAGGGGTGAATATACGTTAACTATAATGTTTATTTAATATATGTAACTACAGGAATGTGAAATAGGAGGTTGGGGGAAAAAAGGGGGCAATAAGTGCTCAGCAAAAGCTTTCCCCAGATAAATAAAGGTTATTAACTGCGTCCCCTGGTACCTCGCGAGCAAAAGGAAATTACAAAAATAAAACAAATTGCAGCTTGTTGAGCATTCATCTCACACACACATACACTGTCTCTCCATCGCCTGCCCTCTCAGCTAATCTTCTCCGCTCTAATACACGTGGGGTCATAAAATCTGATTTGCTTCCACTCCTCTACTGAGAGCCACTAATTCCCAATTTTGCTCTTCCTGTCCATGCCAGCGTTCCTTTCCATTAATTGAGATTCTTTCATACACACACACACACACACACGCACACACTTTATTTTTTGCATCATCAAGTGAAGTTGGCCTGTTGTGGCAGGCTGGACCGCGTGCCGTCATTATCAGAGATACGTGAATGGTGAGTGTGGATGAGACGGTGGTGCAGAATTACAATAAGGGAGGGAGGGTGGCGGGTGGGATTCCATTCACACAGACAGGCGGAGAGGGTGGGGCTGGGGTAGGGGGGTGGGGGGGGGCATTCTTTAAGACAAAGTGAATTGGAATCATAGGAGGGATTAGCATTATATGGGGAAACATCAATGGAGAATGGAAAAAGAGTCTGAGAGAGAAAAAAAGAGGGAGTGTCTGAAGGAAGTAGAAAAGGAAGCAGGAGAGATTTCCTCTGATTAAAGTCCACCTGCGTTGCTTTGGTTACTGCTTTTTTTTTTACTCTTTAATGTGATGTCATCATAGCAAGACAGAGAGGAAGAGACAGAAAATCTATTCCTCTCAAATTCAGCTTCCATAGGAAAAAGTAATCCCTCTGTAGCATTTTCTTTTACTTCGACGCTGGTTGCGATATTCCAAATATAAAGCTGCAGACACACTGCATTATGAAATACAGTTCATTATTTTTACTTCTCATTTTTGAAATTGAGTCGAAATCGTAAGAGTCAAATAGTAGCTACAAAACACTTGATACAGTTCAGACTTTGCCTGAGGTAATTACCCATATTTCATACCGGTGTGATGTTTAACATAGGGTTGCCACGGTTACCAGGGGACGCTCAAAAGTGTTATGAAAAGGTAAATTGCCATGAAACGGAACAAGAAGAAGACAGAGGAAGAGCAGTTAATAAAACAGCACGAAAGGAATGAATCCTTACGTTAAGAATAATTTGGTCTCGCTTTCCACGGTGTTTCCAAACACAGAGCTAACCGGCGGCCCACAGCCAGAATTGTGAGTAACACGTCAATGTAACGCGACGCCATAAAGTGCTGTACCATTCCTATTCATACCACTTTGAGCCCTTGCAGTCTCTCATACTCAATCACTTACCAGGTGATGCCAATTAAGTCTGCGAGGGTTCAGGGCTTCGACCTTAGGGGGTCATTGGGATTGGACCAGAGACTTAACACACAATGGAGGCAAGGGATAATTGGACACAGGTGAAACACTTCAGGGTGGGGCGGACAATCACAAGAGCGGGAAAAGTAGACAAAGACAGGAAGTGAAACGACCAATAGACACACAAGGGAAGTAACTACAAAATAAAACAGGAAATCAAACAGAGTCACTTAAAGGGGCAAATCATCAAAGCCAGGTTTCAAAAGTATGTTGCAGGAAATATGGGGGAAAAATAAGAGGCCTATTCTGCATTAAAAGATGAGCCTTGCTCAAGTTTTGAAAATCACGATGGAACGTCACCTGCTGATGTTTTGCGTTGGCTAATCAAATACGTGGAAGTTCAAACTCCTGGTAGACAGAATTTTTACAACTTGAAAAATATCTAATAGCTTTATTACAGATCTAGCCATCTCAGGTCATAAGTCATCGATTATTGCAGTGCTATCTTAGGGGTCTGAATGTCCTGTAACCGCACTTCCACATTCTGCTGTTTTTCAAATCACAAATTGTACAGCAAGCTGTGTATTTAGCCAAGTTTTCAATAAAAATGGGGGGTGGAACAAACTGCCCATGTGGACAGACAGTACGTGAAGTGGCTTGAGACGTTTCTGTGGTTTGACATGAAACTAGGTCATTGTTGGGATCCAAGCTGTCATCCTCTGCAAAGAATCAAGCTACAGACTTTTAAGATTCATCCTTTGAGCATACATGAGGTGAGTGTTTGAAATGCAAAATACTTTTCCTTAAGTGAAAGACTATATATCAACTATCATACACCTATCTCATTCTAGACATGAAACATCGAATATATTCATGGTATTAAATTGCACTTTTCAGAGCATCACAATAAGCACAACAGGAAGTGTTTGCCACTGTTTTTACAGTCTTGTCCACGTCCCTCATTCTATATATAATATTCTCTCTTCCTGTCCTATTCTATTTTCATCTTCCCTTTTGTCCTTTGCTGCCGTCAGATAAAATAACTGAGTCAGCACAGAAACGTCAGTCTCTCTGCTTCTTCGTCTGCTCCCAGGACACACTGAGACCGGACCAGTCAGAGCATGAAAACATAATTATACCATTCGGTTCGGGTTTTAATCTCATGTGCATGATGTTGATTTTCATTAAGTACATTTGTAGCAGGGGTGGTCCCGCTGGGAATCAAAGCAATAATGATAACAACAACACTATATTTATATACGCAACATAAGCTCTCTGTCTGTTTCCCCACGCTGCTCTTTTTCCTTTGTCTTTCTGCAGGTGTACAAGATTTTTTTTTTGTGGTTATATAATTATAACTTGTTCTGTAATTGTAACTGTTACCTGTGAACTAATTGTTAGTTGTTGAGACTGTGCTGGTTGGTTAACTCTAACAGGTACCGTGGGACCTATCATTTCATTTCAACATCAACAATTCTATTGTTATGGATTGATGTGTGCTGTTAATGTGCTATAATTAAAGTTTTAGTTAATCATCATTGTTTGGTTTCTTGGCTTACTTTACCAATGTCTTTGTGAGATTTGGCGATACTGAGTCCAAATCATTTAGGCATACAAGAAAAAAAAAGACTGTGGTCCCATGTGGACTTATTAGCATTTATTAAAAATGAATCTATTAGTGTTAGTTTGACAAAAAGCAAAAGAGAAGAGCTGGGTTTTCAGATGAATTCTTGTTGGAGATTATAGAATGGAAATGAAAAGAAATGTGTTTATTTTGTTATTTTATTTTATTCATCAAATAAAAGGAATCCCTGAATTTTGATCATCACTTAGGATGAGAGATGATCAGTGATGAAGATCAGTGTTAACTAATCTCAGTTATCAACACACACGATGATGCTGACCTGTCTTCAGGCCCTGCAGTCTGTGCCATCATAAATTTACTGAACTAACCCAGACCTGATGTACTTTTAAACTGTCCTTGAATCCTCACACACATCTGCACTTCTACAACATGACACAGATATTTGAAATGAAAACCTCCATATAACCGCCTAAAAGCACTATTACTATAGCATTTTGAACATTGCTCTCATATTTTAAAAACAGTTATGTCCTACTTTCGACAGAGCTCCGTGTTTGTTTAAAGTCTGGCTAGAGCCCCAGATGTTCCCGTAGAAGGTTGTGTCTAGTCTGAGCTCGGCTCCGGGGCTCATGCGTTTGTGTTACCTTCTATCAGAGAAACACTCTGTACGTTAAACACCCGAACAAAAAAAAAAAAAAGCAACTAAAGCTAAAGTGTTTTTGATAAAAAAAAATTTGAAGCATTCGTACACTTTCACATGCATTTTGATACCACTGCCTCATTATCTGAACCTCCCTGTCCTCACATTACCACAACAGATATGCAAATGAAAGTGGTGTTTCATGCCACTGGAAAGCGGCTTCTCCGTTACATATGAAGAAAAGGCGTTTTTTTGTGAAAGAGCAAACGAGCAGATAAGAGGGCAGGGACATAACAACACTGCACTGGTTAACAGATCCTCAACCAAAACGTGTGGAGAGTTATTCAAATCACAAACACATCACAAACAAGAATCAAGGGGCTGGTTTGAGCAACACAAGATACTGTTAGAACCTTTATTAAAACTATTAAAAGGAACTTTTATCCACATTCATGGTCCTCAGAGGATGAAACCTACTCACGTTGGTGATGCCCTGACTTTTCATTTTGTGCTACCTTGAAAATGACATTGTTTTGCAGCTATTAAATGCAACAAGTTCTCCAACCTGAACCACAGAAGTAGTTTCTCCCTATACCCTCTGATATGACCCATGGCAGTGTGTCCTGAAATAGCGCCACTACGCAGCGGACAATAGTAAACATGCAGTTAAGGTGTTATGATTGTGGAATGGTCATGGTTCAAAGAAACAATCCTGACTATCAGCTTCACACAGGAAACAAACAGCTCCACCTGACTTCCTCCCTAGAGGTCACCTAAAAATATGTAACTATGGATCATAATAAGCTGCTGCACAGACGACCTACAGTGTTATGATTGTCTGACTAAAAGATTTCGGTTCATGTAGTTGAAGCAGCACAAAGTGCATGAGGGCCACCTGGGGAGGAATATAAATCAGATTGTGTGGTGGCTAATAAATTCACTCTGAGCCAATCACATTACTCTGAAACAGATGCGCCAATCACAGTGACGCATTTCAACAAATTAAACTGTAACCGCTGTAATCCCACATCTAACACTTACACAACATAATACAGTCAGTCTGAGTAGTATTACATGGCGTTACTTTGTTGTAGCCTGTTGTCATTTGTACGTAAATTTAATAAGCGTAAACACAGTGGACATGGCACGGCTGCAGGTTTATCAACATACATGTTCTACTGCCTTCAGACGGCTGCAGGCAATTCACAAACCGAAGGACAGGCTCTTCATACGGTGTAAGGAATCACTCGTACTCATTCACAGATAAATCAAAACAGACTTACAGTTACTTACAAGTTCTTGCCACCAAAGACGCAGCAGATTGACATGTGGTTCAGGTGACATCTGTTCTGAGGTTAAACAAAGCAAAAGACTTGCTTTGCTCTGCCTCATTTAAATGAACCTCCCACCTATGTACCATGCAATACTTCAGTGGTTTGTTAGTTGCGCCGGTTGTTGCGCCGCCATGAAAATAGAGTCTTGCTTTGACTTCAGAGCTAATCCACAGATATCAGTATCCTCATTCATTCCCTTTCTCACCGTTAACCGTCCTACCTCAGCTTCCACAAATCATCCACATTTTATTTTTTGAATTACCAGTTTCCCTGCTTTCTTATCTGATACGCAACAAGTGCATTATCCTATACCCAGTTTAATGCGAGCTTTTTCACACCTGCTGTCAGGTGGGCCTTTGCTAAGAAAGATCATCTGGCACATTTATTTCATTGTGCAGAATTGGCAGCTTGTAGAGAATTAACAGAGAGTAGGAACTTGATAGTCAGCAATAGTGGTGGCCAATTTGGCTGAGCAGACAAAGAAAGGAGTGCCATTTAGAAAAGTGTCGAAACACTGCGGCGATGAGCACTTACCACCGAAGATGTACAAAATAAATTGAAAAGTGGTATCCCACAGATTACCACTTTCATTTCCTAGTGCTGTTTATTTTTAGTGTGTGTCTCTCTCTCTCTCTCCTCATTACCATTCCCTGCACTCTCTGTGCTTCTAAATCAAAGTCACTCTTTTCCCTCTCCCTCCCTCCTTCTCACCACAGTGGCACTGCTACTACTCCTGCTGCCAGTGGTACCTTCTACACTCCTCGACTGGAAGAACTAGGGCAGGCAGCTCCTTAATTACTTCATTAATTTTAATCTGATCCAATTAATTACATTTTTTTTTTCAAGCTCTCCCTGCTCTTCGTTCTAGTGGGTTGGAAGTTCCCTCGGACGGCGAGTGCCACTGCGGGAGACCTTGCATGTCCTCTGGTGCGTTACAAAAAAAAAAAAAAAAAAAAAAAAAAAAAATGAAAAAAAAAAATGCCCCTCCCCTCATAAATCAATTATTTTTCTCCCCTGGCCAAACAAAGACCCCCTTTCCCTTGTTATTCTGTAATTATTCAGCCTGGTGCTCTGTCCAATTTTGTGCCTTGACAGCACTTAAGTAGCTCCAATCATGGCTTGTGAGTTTAACCCCCCCCCCCAACCCCCAACAGTCACCACCACCAGCAGTCAGGCGAGTCGGTGCTGCTCCGTGGCTCTGCCTTTTGTCAGAACACACGGGGGGGGGGGGCACTCTGCTGCGTGGGCAAAATAACTGAAGATAATCAGCGGAAGATGGCTCAAAATTTGTTGCTGGAAGGCACGCTGCACCGTCACACCGCTAAATTGCTGAGTTATTCGCTGTCATTTTCTAATCAGCCTTAAATTTATTGGTTATACAGGGTAATTATCAGCCTTGACAGTTATTTTTGCATTCATCAGTTAAGCCTTTTGGTGAACGCTTTGAGCATATTGACACTGGTATGATGTGCTCTGGGTTATTAGTGCGTAAAAAGGGCTTAGGTAGCGTTAAGCCAGTTTGAGTGGCCTGAGCAAAACAACTCTTGAGTTTGAAAACTCCACCGAAGAGACGGGTCCAATAAAATCTCAGGTGCTAATCTGTGTCAGAGCGTACAATATAAATCTGAGGCTGTCAAATTGTGCGGTGAGTGTTTGGTGCATTGTAGAACAATGATGGAAATAGAAAAGGCTATAATTAGAGTGGAGAAACAACAGCGGCTCGCATCATCCATCTGTGTCGCTCTTATGTTTTGATTATGCTGCTCCACAAAGTTTTTTTTGGCACAGTCCCATAGACTTCCTTTTTTAGTTTTGCCTCCACTGTTTTGGTTTGTGTGTGTGCATGTGTAACCCTGCTTACACTTTATTAATTACACACTCATCAATTCAGTAATATGGGCCGATATCAGAAGTATGAGGATCGTATGAGCCCGAGATTTTGAATAACAGCCTTTTAGATATTGAGACATCTTTTGCAATCTACTCAAAAAAACAAACTAAAATAACAAAGTGCACACACACACACACACACACACACACACACATAAAAACTTGTTAACCCTTTAATTATTTTTTTAAATCAATAGATCGATCATTGGGGCCTCCACCATTTTAGACTGATGACCAAAGATTTCACCAGTTTTCTCTCATGGTTTTCAGCTGCCCATAACTGCACAGGGTAAAGCAGCCGTAAGAGAATCACTGAGGAAAGCATTGATTTAGTGGTTAGAAAATCACCAAGCTACCAGCTTGCTTTGTGACAGTCTGCAGGCTGAAGCCACAGGAGAACTGTATTAACCTGCTCACCCCCCCCCCCCCCCCCCACACACACACACACACACACACACACACACACATCCCCCACTGACTTTACATGTACTTCAAAATGTCACTGAAAACGGAGAGCGACTGGGCTGACGTGCTCCATGGACACCATTGTTGGTGCTGAATTTTTTATTGTGAGAAATTCTGAGCTGTGATACAGATTGTTGTTACTGCGAAGACTTTCAGCATTTAAGGTGTTTTTATGGCAGGAATTCGAGGAATTAGGCCTTAAATAAGCAAAGTATAGTAGTAGCTACAGTTTTCATGTCACTCACGTCTTTGTCATATAGTTTATTCACTTTGATACACTTGCACTTATTTATCCTCTGACACTGATTTATAAAGGTAAAAATATAAAAATGGGGTCTGTCATAAATTCCACGAGGCTGTGTCATTTTATCCAGGAGTAAAAGCTGTAACCAACTATTCATAATGTGATAGTGTTGACATGTGGCAATAAACCTTTATGGTTCCAATTTACTGATGTTCATTTAAAGTTATTTAGCTGCCGTGTAAGTGGTAAACACAGAGAGATAAAAAGAGAGAAATTAGCATTAGCTAAGCATTGCAGTCATTACTGCAATACCTTCTGAAGGTGAATGACAAAATGATAAAAATTCAAGTTTTAATGAAGGTTGGTTTCAGGTCTGTCAGTCAAAATAAATGGCGTTCAGTTCACGTGTTGAATTGCATGTGGATGAAGTATCTCGTTCCACGGTGTTTATGGACTCAACACTGTACATCATGCTTTGCTTTATAATGCAACCCGCATCACTTAACTGCAGGCGATGCCACCAGCAAAAAAAGAGTGCATCAATTCCCCCTGTACCTTGTCTACAGTGCTGCGCATGGAACGATGTAGTACACATCAACAAATGAATGAAAGAAAGACACAAACAAACAAACAAACAAACAAACAAAGACGAAGCCTCCTGATCACTCAGTAATTGGAGTCCGTGTACCAATCACGTAAACCGCCAACTGCTTCAGTGGAGCTGCACCAGCGCTTCCATCACCAGCTCCAGGTGTCAGTGGTTACTCTCTCCTCCCTCACTACACTTGTAAACCCTCTCCTGCCCTGTTGTTACTCGTTCAGATGTAGTCGTAGTAAATGGAGCCGCTGGAGACTAGATACAGATTAAATTAAACCACGTAGTACAATTAACTGTATATTTTTATACCACTGCGATGTAGTGACGTTTAGGCTTGCTCAGTCCAGCAGCTGATCACTTCCTGTCTACTGAGGCAGAGACGGACACAGAGAGAGGTTAACAGGTTCAGCCTCTGAACCCCGTTAACAAAAGACCCGAATCTCCAGTTTCACGGCTTTTATCCAGTGACCACGTGGTCCTCGAACTACCCACTTTCTCAGCGAGGCTGCCTTCACACGTGTGAGTTAGGAGGCACTGATACATGTGCGCATACACGCGCAAACATGGTGGGACAACAGCGGCTGTGGAGATTAGAGCTGCAATGATTATTCAGTTAACTGTTTGTTCAGCAGAAAAATGAATCAGAAAATATTTAACTACTGAACTGATGATTTGTTTTTGTAATTTTTCAAGAAAAGCCACTGAACACTTGCTGGTTTCCTCACATTAGCTTTTCAAATATGAGGATTCATTTTGATGTGGTTTTTGATTTCACTTTTGTCATGTATAATAAACTGAATATTTGTGCGTTTTGGACTCAATGGCCGAATAATACAAGCAATAAAACATCACTTTGGGCTGAGAGACATTGTGATGGGCATTTTATACTACTCTATTTATACATTTTATTGCCAGTGTGACTCATCAAGAGAATAATCCACACATTAATCAATAAATAAAGTTGTTGATATTTTTGGTCCACAAGAGGTTGCATGTTCCAACTCTCTGACACGACCAATAGGAGTGTCTCCTGGATACAAAACATTCACGGCTCGGTTAGGTTCAGGCTCAAAAACTACTTGGTTGTGTTTGGGAAAAGATCGTGGTTTGGGTTAAAATAAGTACCTCCCTAAGATTAGAGACCTTTGTTGTCATGGTTACAATAATAACAACGTGGCTAAGTTTGTCAAACGATCATGAATAAAACAAATAAATTGCTGGTTTCACACGGGAATCGAACATCACCCGCCCCATCCTCCCCCTTTCGCTCCTGTTATAATTACTATGACCGTTAGTTGTCGTCTAACAAGAAAACATAACTATGGGTCTCCTTTTTCAATAACACTTGATGTTTTTGTTGATTTACTAAAAGCCAATTTCCACATCAAAAACATCGAGTGAACACACTCTGCTATCAATAATTTCATGGCAGTAGATTCATTTTCTAAAGTTGGCCTGACAAGGCAATTATCTGGAGATATAGTTTATAATAACAGCAAGGTTTGGCCTGTCAACAGGTGAAATGTGACACATTATAATAAATCAATTCCTTACGCCCACCGGCGGTGGATCTGCTGTACACCATCCCGCAAAAGTATAAATCTGGATCAGATCTGATCCTGCTGCACCAGTGGCAACCTCCCCTTAATGATATCAGGTACTTAGCATGAATTAGTGCCATCATCAGGAATGCTCAGGTCATTATTCCGCCACATAAGTTTTATGAAGTGAGTGAGTAAACTACCCCTTATGTAACGCAGCACATCTAAACATAGCTGAACACAGGCACTAAATTACTGAGACAAGCAAGCACTCATTCCACACAGGCTGGTGTAAAGGAACTGGCAACAAATTAATTGGTGAGGGAGGGAGGAAAGAGGCTTATCACTTTGAATTATTGTGTCCTATTTAGATAGGAGCAAAAAGAAAAATTTAAGAGAGTGGGCAGGAGAAGGAGCAGGGTAACCAAGAAACTACAAAACTGAGCGTGCACTTAATCTGCAGTATGTGACTGAAGACATTGTGCAAATTTAGATTAATAAAAAGCTGCTGTTGGGAATGTATCGTTACATTTAGGCAACCATAACTATTCAATGAAGGTTACAGTGGTTTCATGCTTAAGAGAAACCAAAGTTGACCTTTGGTAGAGGACAGGATGAAAACTGAGGATACAGATCGCCTATTAAACCCAGGTAGAAATGAGGCCCTGAAATAACTAGGGCGTCTGTAAAATCAGCTCCAAGCTTTAAGGACAGAACCTAATCTATGAAAATGTTTTTCTTATTTTGTCCAGCTCTGTAGGTGGGTGCATTCATATTTAAAGGGAACTGACATAGAACCTCAAGGAATGAGTTAACCGACTGCAAATGGACATCATTCACAGTCACAGATCAGTCAATAGTTTGCTATTGACCAAATGAAGGTTACTTTTCTTGTTCATGGGCACGACTGGTAGTTACAGATGAGACAATATCTGTGGACCAAAAGAAAAAAAAAAAAAAGATCCAGGGAAGTCACAATTTCAAATATCTTCCGCTGCAGTAACTGGCGCCTCCACAATTAGCAGATTCTGTATTCTGTATGGTTCATTTGGTGACCTTGATATCTAGACGGCAGGATGAAACCTGTTATTCAGCTCACTGAACATTGAACAGGGGACAATTTTAAGGTTTTTGTGAAACATTTAACCACAATTTTTAACATTAATTCACTAATCTATGCGTCTCTCAATCAAAACAATAACAATGTGTTCGGTGACATAGTGACGTAGCATGGGAGCACGGGAGTCGTTGACTTCCCCACCGTTGCCATCATTGCAGTCAGCTTCTCCTTGGTTAGGATTCCTTCAGTGTCAATTGAAGTGTCAGGAGGTTTTGATGTTACTTGAATTACCTGCAGAGGCCTCCTCCTCCTCCTCCTCCTCCTCCTCCTCCTCCTCTCCAAAACAAACTGGTAAAATCAATGAATGAAGCAGTTTCGTGTTCAAGGAGCTGTGAGCCGAGCTGCCGCTAACTTGTGCTCAGCTTGTTTTCTCTGGCAACTGAAACTCCAGACATTCAGGAGCTTTTCACCGGGAGCCAAATTACGAACGTACTAGGTGATTAAAACCAATAAAAACACCGAATGAAGCAGTTTCACGTTAAAAATCTGTGTTTCTCTGCTCAACCAACTCATCAAAACATATAACATAGGTCTAACACATTTTAATGCATGAAAGTTACATATTATACTTGTAAAGATTTTACTGATGCTCTTAAATATAAATCAAACATATAATATAAAATATATATAGAAGCAGATTCAAAGTGAGCTAGCTCCCAAGGTTAACATTCAACAAGATAAGCATTAAATATGGACATTAACATTTTGAATTTAGTTTTCGCTGATGCTATGAGGTTCTAGTAAGATTATATGTGTAAAAGTGTGTAAACATGCCATTACGATGACGGAGTTCTGCAGAGAACGATGCAAATATAAGAAAGTTACTGAAGAATGAGGAAGGGATAGAGACTGCTGACTGCGGCACACAGTGTCATCTGTTATATATTCCATGTTTGTGACAAGTGTCGGTCAGACGAAATGGATTCACCTTTGTCACAAACTGCGAGGAGCAGAAAGGAGCAAACTGCAGAATAACACAGAGGAAAAATAAATAAAGATTTTAAGGGATTGTTCGTGCTCTTATCACTAGAGTCCATGTGGGCAGGAAGCAAACACAGAAAACCTATACTCTCAATAAAGCAGACAAATCCACACCGTCTCCACAGATACACACCTGCCTGGTGTTAAAACAAAATGCCAAATTGAGAAACTGCTGCTCACAGAAATTGGTTTACTTTTAATGAACATCTCTGCACATTTTTCTCTCTGAAAAAATAACCTCTATAAAAAAAAAAAGCAAACCAATTACACAAAAAAGATCTATGTTTCTATTTATCTGAATCAAGTGGCTGCGATAATGTGCTGCCTTACTATACCATGTTTACAGATGTATTTATTTCCTCTAACGTTAACATAAAGATCACATATTGTATAAAGTAAGATTTCAATGTGTTTTTTGATTATAATGCAGGTCTAGTTCATGGTTTCACGGTTGGAAGGCGACGACTGCGGCACTGCAGCAGTGAAACTAGATTAGAACCAACAGAGAGAAAAGATCTGTGTTGCCAGATCTCGCGAGAGTTTGCTGCTGAGACAGAGGCAGGTCTGGAACAGTGTCTATGGGGCGAAAAGGATCGGTTGTAATCTGTGATCACGTTCACTTTCACTCCCATTGGAGTGAATGGTGAATAAAGAGCGGAGTGAATAGAGCTGCCGCTGCTCTTCTAACAGGTTGTGTATGTGGTGAAACCCACGTGAGGCAGTCACAGTAAAGTGGGCTGTCACCTTTCTCAACTGTCCCTGGGAGATGCAAAACTAGACTGAAATTGTTTTTGGTACTTAAACCCACAAATATATCTTCTTACGGATATCAACACCAGAAAAGTGTAAAGTGCGGGACCTTTAAGTTTAACAACATGTCATGTTGCTTCATTTATCTTCATATATCCAGTGACACTCATGAGATGGTGAATTCAAACCTGCAAACTAACCATGAACAATGCAATGGAAGTAGTCAGGTGTCAAACTGTAATTATTTGACTGTAACACCATTAGCATTCTCATATGCAGGCACTTCTCAGAGATACACCTGCTCAGACAAGCTACACCAGCTCAACACACACTTACGGGGTTGACAAGTAACACATTTTACTAACAGCCGAGCTGAGCCGTTGTTGGGTGGGAGAGAGTTATGCAGCTACACACACTCGCGAGGCACTTTGCTCGGTTCCCTCATTTAACAGCCACAGAGTGCTGCGACAATGAGCGCGTCTCACTTACTTTCCCAACCCTGATTTCCCAGGCCTGTTAAGGGATTTAAACTGGCAGCCATCCGCTAACAATCCCAGCTTTCTCACAATTAACCCCGAACGCACAGTGATGTGCATAGCAAACAGCAGCTGCAGCCACCTGTTTCACTTACAGACCTGCTCTCTTTTTTTCCCCCCCACCGCTGGAGGAACAGGCAACGAGACAAACTTCAGAAAAAGGAAACCTTGACTCATGCGCAGAGTGAACAGAAAGCTCCCAGCGTTTCTGCCCTTGCATTTCCATCACGTTCCAGTCCCCATTTTATTCAATCATTGTGTCAACCCACCAGTCAACCCACTCCTCTCCTTGCCAATAACAAATAATAAAAAAAAAATGTCAGACTCAAGGTAGTTCACGAAATTCAGCATTCCTTCACAAACCGCTGCTGTGACATTTGTAATGATATTCATGTAGTTATTGGGGGGAAATTATTAAATAAACGCAGACGAGAAAGCATGTGGGAGAAGGATTATGCATTTTAAATCGTCCTCGGTGCAATGTAATAAGTGTATCCGACACCTTGAGGAGGAAACTGATTGCTTCTGTTCGTGTGGGTAATATTTTCCATGTCGACCACGTCGCGGGGAAATAATTACAAAAAAAAAATTTATATCTCCTTCCACACCCAATTGCTTCCTCTGCGTCACCCTTGTTGAGTAAGTGTGTGTGTCAGTTGGGTATATATGTTTGAGAGAGAGCGATGCAGTGTACATGTGACAGATAGAAAGGAGATGAAAGAGGGAGAGGCAGAGAAACATGTCGTCTCAGCCTCAGTCATATGACCCGACACAAACCAAACTGTGTGCATTCATAGCACCATAAAGGGTTTGTAAAAACAGATTTTCCTTCTTTTTTTGCCCAAGTTCTGCCCATTGATTTTGTTGGCATTTGCTTTGCTTCATCACTGTTTGGGCTCCAACTGATGCTTCTGCTGTGGATAATGAAGCAATAACCTGTTCTTATACAGACTGGGCTTACACAACTGACAAAGGTGACTAAACATGTAAATAACCACACAGCCTTGTTATTACACTAAAAAAGGCAGTACGTGTAGAAGTTAAATTGGCCTTTTATTAATGTACTTTGTGTTATCCTACATAGTGACTACCTGTGTTTGAGTTCAATTAGGCCACAAAGAGATCAAACTCAAACCTCTTAGATCTAAAAAACTGTTATAACACTCCAAAACAAAAATTCAAGTACACCTATTAGGGATTTAAGATGAGTAGTGCTGCATAAAAAGTCCTGTCAGCACCAATCACAGATACAAAGAAGAAGAAAATTCATTGTGTTTAACGGGGTTGCACAGCTGGGGTCTCTGGGACCACAAACGGGAGTAGTAGTGGATTTCTTCAAACTCATGTTTATACAGGAAAAGTCATGGAGTATTGAGCTGATAAAACAATAGTAAGATTGTTTTCAGGCTGTTACAGAGGGCCTGGGTTTCAAGGACCTCGAACGCAACATTAGGGATAAATAAATATGCTGACAAAAAAGAAAACTACTGTATAAGGGCAGACCTCCACCAAGGTCAATGTCAAAAACCATACACCAGACTTCAGAGAAAAAAATTCAAATTCACACTAAATGATCCGGATCTCCCCCCGAAAATTTAATGAATTCTTCCCTGGACCGTGACCCGTCCCTCCACCAAGTTCGGTGTAAATCGGTTCAGTACTTTTAGTGTAATGCTGCTGACAAATAGACCCGGGTGAAAACACAACCTCCTTGGCAGAGGTAACAAAAGGTTATACGCATTATATGGGTCATGTGCCACTTTGGAGAGCAATAATGAAGTGTAATAATGTACAATACCAGTACAGTTAATTTTGTATTTAGTTCTGCTTTATTGCATCATTTGAATTAAAGACATCAATCATAAAAGGCCGCGCTCCTTTTGAAGGTTAGCTGCATGTGCTCGGGCACCCTGGGACGTTTCTTGTCGTTTCTCGTTAACACCCACCCAGCGTGCGCCGTGTACACTCCGAGTTTGGTAACAGTGGTTTAAGTGTGGTTGGTTCCTTTACAAAGAGAGTGTGTGTGTGTGTGTGTGTGTGCAAATATGGCGCGTGTGTGTGTGTGTGTGTGTGTGTGTGTGTGTGTGTGTGTGCGCCACTGCACCAAACAGAAAGTAGGTGGCCATGTAAAATACAACATCAAGCTGGAAGTTAAGTAGCATTCTCAGGGGCACCTCATCAGCAGCTCAATCAATATGGTTATTGATCAGTATTATTAAGCCTTCACAGTTAGGCTCCAGCGAGAAACAGGCACACAAAGCAAAAGGCAATGGAGTATGTGCTTTCATAAACACAATTTGTATATCATTAATGAAGACAGGCATAACGTCGTATTATGGTAATATGTTGCTTTAATTTAATATTCCCTTCTTCTTCCCTCTTTGTACCTACTGAAAGTCTGGAGGTGAGAAACAATTCTTGCTGACTATTTTTTTTTGTTATGGTTGCAAACACCCCACCTCCTGAGGACATCTTCTTCTGTGACTGAACGCTGGTCAGGAGAGACCAGAGAGGCAAGAAATAATTTGAACCCGCCATGAGGAGATGAGTGGGCCCTTCTATCGTGTCCGCACAAAGGAAAAAAGGTGGAGTTTTGCATGTGTCTTTTCTGTGATGCTTAATTAGAGTGAGCCGGTTGGTTAATTGTTTGGCTGATATGGGTATAGGAGGAGGAGAAGGAGAAGGAGGAGGAAGAAGGGAAGGAGGAGGGGGGGGGGCACTTGATTCATGACAGGGAACCGCAAGTTTGAAGGGTGTCGACAGATAAGACTGCAAGGGTAATTAACAGAAAGAGAGAGGGATGATGAGAGAAAGGAGAGAGATGGGAAAGGGAAGGAGGGAGAGCGAAGTGCCAGGCAGAATAAATGTCGTAAAACTGTTCTAGGATCCTATAATGACTTCAAAAAGAAAAGGGGAAAAAATGGAGAGCTGGTATGGAAGGAGGGAGATAAAGAGAGTAAAGTGAATGAGAGCAAGTGCAGGAGAGAGGGCAATGATTAAGGGCATAATTCCATTTTATTACACAATGGTGCTTCAGTTCAGGATGCCAACCGGGCGGGAGTGGTGCTGAATCCACGGACAATTAACTTTTACAAAAAAACCCAAAATACAAGCTTTGATTCTTCTCAAGGTCAACAAATGTCAAGTGGAAGAAGGCGCACATAAACATTCCCTCAGCGACAACAATGAGCTTGTTTGGCACATTCCCGTCCATGTAGAAAGAGAACGACGGCTGGAGACAGATGGGAAACAGCCCCTCATGTCCAACACTGGGTTATAATCCGGGCCAAAGAAGGCAATTGAAGGCCCCCAGATTTAAGGCCCCACTGAACACACTGTCACGGTCACATTGTCATCAAAACCAGTCCGAGACGACTTTTGCTTTGTGACATGGAGTATTATCCTGCTGGAAGTAGCCATTAGAAGATGGTAAACTGTGGCTATAAAAGGATGCACATGGTCAGCAACAATGCTCAGAGAGGCTGTAGAACTCAAACCTTGACTGATTTGCATTAAGGGGCCCAATGTGTTCCAAGAAAACATTCCTAACACCATTACACCACCACCAGCAGCAGCAGCCTGGACTGTTGATGCAAGGCCAGGTTGGATCCAACCAACTGACCCAACCTGGCCATCATGTCACGATCAGAGTCAATGAGATCACTTCCTTTTTTTTTTCAGATATCCTGACCTGTTTCTGCAGGAGTTTATGCACTGCACTTCTGCCATGTGATTGGTTGATTGGATAATTGCATGAACAAGCAGGTGTTACTAATCATTCTCAAATCAAATTACATGTGCTATATGTAAGTTTTTTCATCAAATCTGAGGCTGCCGTGGACACAGGCTCACCAACACTGGGACAGTTGAAGACTGGACTGGTATCCTGGTCTGACAAATCTGAATTTCTGTTGAGGTACGTGGACGGTGGGTCAGTATTTGGCGTGAATACATGGATCCTTGGTCCGCCTTGTGTCAACAGTCAAGGCTGGTGGTGGTGTAAAGGTGCTGGGAATGTTTTCTTGGAACATGTTGGGCCCCTGGATACGAATCAGTCATGGTTTGAATGCTACAGCCTTTTTAGCCATACTTTTTTCATCTTCTCATGGCTTACATGAAGATAATGTTAGCTATGGAGCTAACACTACATAGCCAACATTAGCATCAGCCGCTATTTACATTAGACATTGCGAGTTAAGCACCAAACTTCATTCCTTTGCTCACCAAGAGCAGTGTCTTTTCTTCTACTGAAGTTAGCAAGCTAACTAGCAAGCCACATTTGGCAACAGAAAAAAGTTACATATAGCACCTTTAATGGAAGTCGAGAGCTCTTCAACTGAAAAGAAAAAAGAAATAAAGTGAAAGCTATTCTATGTGTGATTACTGCACTTACTCTATAATCACATTTTGTTTACTTTGTTGGAGACCCAACACATTATGATAAATAATGTTGGATTTCTATTGTTACTACAAAGAGCACTAGGCTTTGTAACATTATCTTTGATTGATGTTTCAATTCTAACGTCTTTCTGGGAAAATAACAACAGTGATTAAAACAAATTAATTACATTTTTAATTGTACTCTAACGCTGCAGGGGAGGTGGGAGTACTTGTTTCAGCCCTGAGCTGTGCCTGCAGACCTTCTGTCAGGGTTCATACAGACTCGACAAACAACTCTGCCATGAGGTTAGGGCGGCCTGGAATGAGTCTGGAGTTCGACCTGTGACAGAAACACTGTCTCTGCTGCTGCTCTGAGCCTTTTGGAAATTATTGAAGATGACTCAGATGAGCAGTGTAAATATTTTGATAACGTCCTCTCTTCTCTCTTGGACAGTCAGAGGACACCGCAGAGAGACGTCAGTGAGTATTGGTTTACCTTTTGAAGCTCTTTTGGTTGGTATGCTCAGGGTTCGGTCACTGCAGGGTGGGGGTGCAGGGTATGGCTTTTTTATCTGCACCATAATAACTATGATAATAAGTAAAGCTGAAAATGATTTCCTTGGTAGGGGGGATGTGTATGTGTCAGAAGTCTAAATAGGGGCCCACAGCTCATTTTTGCCCCAGAGCCCTCTAGCTTTTTAATTCAGCCCTTCTAAAAGCAAAAAGAAAGAAGAAACCACAACCTTCCCAAGGAGTCATAACAGCCTTTTCAAACAATGATGAGAGAGAGAAAAGAGCAGGTGAAAAGGAGATGGCAAAGACATGCACACAGATCCTGAGAAAGGAAATTGAAAACAAAAGGACGGCCTCGATCAGGGCCCAAAAAACAAAAGGCCTCCACACACAAATGAACGAAGTAAAGCGCATTGAAAGTAACCTCTTTTACACCTTGTCGCCTCTTCCCAGGGGCGACATATGTGGAGAGGTGCGGGCCCACATTGATTCTTCAGTTAACCAGCAGAGCGTCTATTGTCTTTGGCTTGTGTCTGATCTTTGACCCAGCCCTGCTTAGTTCACAGAGACACATGGGATTCAAGAGTATTGTGTCTGACCCTGAACATAAAGGAGGGGGACGCACATTCCACAGCCAAAGTCAAGGGGGCAGCGCTGTTTGCATCGACTTTTATCGCTCTGTCTGTTGGTTAGTCTTTAGCCTCATCTCTCTGTAAAAGTACTAGCTGTAGACTGAGTGACCTAGGACCTTTCATTTCAATAGCTCATTCTCACTATATGAGCATCCACACAACCTGGAACCTTTCATTACTGTAGGCTTTCCCCTTTATCACTTTAAATTCTTTGTTTTCCCTTTTTTCCTGTTTGTCTCTCTCCGTAGGGATACAAGTCTTTGACCTAAAACCCTTCATTACCACAAGCACTCTTTCTTCCTCTCCCCCTTTCTAAATCTCTCTTTTCTCCTTTCATTATTTTCCAATGAGACTTCTAACTAATCTGTTTCTCTCTTTCTCCCTCGCGCTCTTTTGTGGCATCTAATCAATCAGTCCCTCCTCTTTTCCTCTTCTTGTTCCTTTCCCACCATGAATCCCCCCCCCCTGTGGGAGCCAATCATCTGTTTGGAGGTTTGAGAATGTTTGGGATTCAGCAGCCAGGTCTCCTCTGCAAAACAGGCCAGGTTTGGGTTTCTGTGCTACACGGACACAGCTACAGATAGATAGAAACAGCTGGCCACAGGTGCCAACAGCTAACATGAGAACAAATGGGTGCATGTAGTGTATTATGGCGTTAGTACAAAGTGGTGCAGGAAAATAGTGGGAAACAAAAGGCTTTAGATTACAGTGAAACAGAGGGAATAAATGTCTGCAAAGATCCGAAAGATCCAATTCTGTCTGAAGATTTGAAAGGTGTCTTCAGTTCAGAGCGGAGGAAGCCTTTTGGATGCGTGGTTAAATGTCTTCAAGTACCTCAAGCAAGTCCAGTGGCTTTTGTATATCCTTTAGAAAGAAAGTAAATTCCTTCCTTGCTTCCTATGATCCAGTAGTTATTCAAACCAAAACCAGTTGTTCAGAAGTATGAATGTAGCCATGTCAGCTTGTTACTTTATATGATGGTGGGTTTATTAGGGGTCCGAGCCTGAGTGGGCTTGGGGCCATGCATGCGAAGCAGCATGTTTCCTTATACCAGTGATGCTGGGAACTGTGTTGTCTGTAACGAAACGTAAGACTTTCAACGTTATTTCTTTCATCCATGATCATTCCACAACCTTAACTGTTTGTTTAATGTTGTAACCATGACGATACAGGTCCTCTAAAAGGAAGAGCATATCGTAGCCTGAAAAATTTTCCTTAACATTATTTTATTATTGTTACCATGATGAAGAAGGTCCAGTATGCCAGTCACTGGTACGCTTCTACTGGTGTATCCAGGTGGGGAGAAACAGTCTATATAGTTTAGATTGGAGGACTTATTGGCTTGAAAACAGGCATCAAACAGTCCACTGCAGATTGAGTTTCATCATAGCAACGTCACCTTATTTCCCCCTTTGCTCTTGTCATAACTCCTACAGCCACTAGAGGGCCTTGTCATTTGAACATAAACAGATTTTTTTGGAGGAAATGGTCTGAAGAACAGTCTCTCCTATTCAGCTCATCAGTTTTGGGGGGGGGGGCTGAGTATGACAAAATTCAACCCCATTGTGTGTTTTTTTCTTTTGTTAAATTTCCAATGCCAAAATCTCTAAAAAAAAATTAATTAAATTCCAATAATATCCGTGCATCGTTAAGGCTTGGAAAAGGTCATAATTATGTCAGAAAGCAACGAAGGTTAAGGTATGGTTAAGGTCAGGCAATTAAAACTTTTGCTTTGGGTTATATCAAGGAAATATCATGGTTAAGTTTGAAGTGACGATTCATCGCAGATCTGTAATGAGACATTAACTCTGATCGCTCACATGAAAGACCAATGTTCTACATGCCCACCCACCACAACAATCTCAAAACACCCTCACGTCCCATCCCCTCTACCCACCTCCCCACCCTTACCATTGGCTTTAGGCCTAAATTATGATCCGTAGTATCGTCAGTGTGGATGTAAAGGACAAAGGACGCCGGCCTGCACAAACCACACATGCCATTGTCCATCAAAAACCAAATTGTCCAAATCATCCTCCATCAGTAATTTGCTCTTTGATGAAAGTCTAAAATATAAATGTTAAAGAGTAGAATGAGGGAAAAATGAGAGGAAACGCTGAGAGGAAAAAGACAGAGAAAAGAAGCTGTCTTGTGGAGATTGCAGCTTATGTCTACGGGCAGGTCTGAGTGATGTGAAGTGATTTGGAAAATGTTGCAGCGTGTAAAGCCCTCATCTCCAGGACTTAAATTTATTCTCATCGGGTTCTCCCTCATTGAGCACAGCATTACAGAGGAGTAATCTTTCCTTCTCACTATACCGGTGTCTTGCTTGAAAGCCCAGTCCTCTCATTCCCTCTCTTCTTCCTGTCTTTCCTTTTTGCTTTTGCCTATCATTTGCTCGTGACCGCTTAATTTTGCTGTTTCTGTTCTTGTATTCTTGTTCATTTATTCTTTGTATTTATTTGCTTATTTTATCTTCTTTCTTGTTAAACCTATGAGGAAAAACACTAACACAAACTATTTAGAGCACCATTTAGAGGCTCACCAAGACCCTGCCTATACCACCTTACTGACAGGCTTCCATAAGATAATTACTACAATCAGAATGTTATTATTACGTCACTGTATTGTCATCTATTCAGGGAAGTGTGTTGTGTGTTAAATGTTTCAAAGGTGAAAGGTTGTCAAGAGCAGTTGAACTGATTCTACATTAGATAATCAACACTTAATGTCTTTGTAGAGCTTTTGCCTACAATAGAGGGTGGCAGCAAGGCTTTAAACTACTTTGCATCTGAGATGTTAGACGCAGTTAAGTGCAGTTGACCTTAGCCTAGACCTTGTGTGGGTATCCAATAGAATGCAGAATATTACATCTAGCATTGCATGAGGTATTATTTTGCTGTAACATCTGGCAAGGTTTGGGCAACCGCTTGCTGCCCCTGCTGGCAGTCAGCTAGCAAACTTGTTAGTTTAGCTCAGTCGCTAATAGGGGCAGAAAGTTAACACAGTTTATGCAAAAGGCATATGTGCACCATCGACTACCATCTCACAGCTGTCTGCAAACCATTGCTTCTTTATGGACCAGTTTTTACTCAACTGTATATATAAGCACACAATACACAGCATTCGAAGTAATAACACAGGGATTACTGATAGCAGAAATATGCACTTACTAAGACATCATTCTGCATTATTAGGCTCGAACAGAAACATGCAAAGCTGACAATACACGGACATAAAACAGCTTCACATAAAGTTCATAAAACACATAAATCACTCTAGTACAATAAAAGCAAGGCCACAATAAAAGACAAGGGCCGTGGTTCATAATGATATTCACTTGTTTCCCATAGACAATGAACAGGGACAAAATTCTCCTTATGCCTCACTGTGTTCAGTCCTCACTGTGATGTTCTGCTTCTGCCTAAAATGTCTCCACCATCGATTACTTCTCTCTGCTATTCATGGCTGCAAACACACATGGTTATGTGCAAGTTTAAAGGATCAGAATCAGAGGATGTTTTGAGTCACAACACTGTTCAAACCACAGAGCTCCTATTTTACTGGGCGTAAGCTTTCTCATCCACTAACTCTGTGTTTTATCCCCCACCCCAGAAACCCCACTGCAACTCCTCTACTCACCCTCCTCATCCTTCTCTTTCTCCAAATCCCCCCCTATATCCCACGTAGGTAAGTAGAGCTCTGCTGTAGGCTTAATGAGCTGAGGAAGGGGCCCTGCTGGAGAAGACCAGCGTGATCACCGCTACCTCTGTTCCCATTTAGGGCCAGGTTTCGCTTCACAGGACACACACAGAGAGATACAGACTGGGGGGAAAAGAGAGGGAAGGGAGAGGAGGGGAGCGGAGAGAGGGAGAAAGAGATGGAGATAATAGAGCAACAGAAAACAGAGAGGGAGTGATTTTAACAATGGCAGAGTAATACCATCCACCTGCTGCCTTGCTCATCTGTTTCTTCTTTCTCTCTCTCCCTTCATCTCCACAACTTCATCATAATTCATCCCCATCTCTCTCTCTCTCAGCAACCCCACCACAATCACTGTATCTCTGTTTTCTTATGTGGCTCTTCAGGATTGGACAAGCTTCATTACCCCCTCTTTGATGTATTTCTTTCTTTTTCCTTTTTTTCCCTCTGCCCTCTCCATTTTCCCCAGCCAGTTTCAGCTCCCAGGTTCGTGGCACTAGAAATTCTATCTCCCTGTGAGAGCTATGTTGTTTTTGATGTTTTATCCTATTTGTTGTGTGTGTGATTTATATTTCTTTGCCTTTCTTTGTTATCAACACTGTTGCAAAAGCTCCCCATTCATTAATTAGGTCAAGTTCAATCATGCCTTTATCCTATCTTTCCTTGTTTACGAATGTGTGGCTGACAAGATACATGCTGATGACTGCCTGATTGGCTAAATGTCTACATACCTGGCTAAGTTATTGGTTGCTAAGTTGATTGGCTCAACTGGACAATTTGCTAGTTGGACATCTGTCTGAGTGGCTGACTGGATAAATGTCTGATTAACTGACAAGCGACCATTCCATTCCTGCCCTTGGTGCATTCTTCAAGGTGCACCCTCTTACTGAAACACGACATATTGGTGAGTTTTGCATCTGCTGTCCATGTTCAGCAATGCACACAACCCATAGCTCAAATATCAAGACAGACGTAGCCTGCGTGACTTTTGTGCATGTCCGTTTACGGCAAGTATACGCTCACCCACTTGTCATGAAGACGGTATAGAGAGCTATAGAGACCAAAACAGTTTTTGTACCAGGCTGTAAACCTGTTTTTCTGCTGTAAAGTTAACATGAGAGTCTATGGAGATTGACTCACTTTTGCAGCAGCCTCAAGTGACCTTTCGAGGAACTGCAGTTTCTGGCACTTCGATGTTGACCTGCTAGCAGCTCCCTGAAGCTGTATTTATGCTAAATGCTAACATACTGATGTTTAGGAGGTATAATGTTTACAGCGATTACCATCTTAGTTTAGCATATTAGCATGCTAACGTCTCCTAATTAGCACTAAACATTTGTGATAAATACCAAGTACAACTATTGGACAAAATTCAAATTTAACATGGCAGCTGTAAGAAAAGTCACAAGAGTCATTGGGATACATCATCTATTCAACATTCTGAGCCAATCCATCCTCTAGATGTTGAGATATTTCACTGGATAAGTGAAAACTTTGATCTACCTAAGTAAAGCAATCTGCAAACATCATTGTCAGCAGTTTGTTTCATTGGTGCAAGTTTCTACTTAAGAAAAAAGTCCCTGTGAAAACTGTGGATAATGAGATCTCTGGAGTTACCTGGACACTGTTTCTGGAGAGAGATGCAGCTGTTAAAGTGATTTAAATGTATTTTCTCTGCGTTTTGATTTGTTGCTGCTACGCCCATCACTGAGAAATGGGGGCGGCCTCATATCCTTAAACACTGTTTATAATATAATCACAGCAACAGCAGGAGGCCTGAAATATAATTTTCTCGTGGAAAAGTCGGTCCACCCAGATGTAAAATTCACTTTCTCATTGTGTTTGCGTTGTCAGACCTTTTGTAAAAGTTGGTTGCATGAACCAAAACACCTGCAGGCATTCAAGTTTAGCTGGGATTTTAGCTGTCGTCGCTTGGATTGATCATGTTTTGCAAAAATATGAATAATAATATACCCCCTATTTTAAAAGCTTATGTATGAATATAGGAATGTCAGAAGTGGTTATTCATGTAGAAAATTAAGCAGAAGAACTCAGATATTGTATTTCATATTGACTTTATTTCTAAGTAATACCAGCTTTACAAATACAGTGCTTTGTCCAAGTCTTGTAATGTACAGTTTGCACAAAATTTCTCAATACATTCATTCTTCAAGTAGTACTTTATTATACATTCATAACTAAATGTTATATTTGTTCATTTATATAATCTTTCTTCATAAAAGCATATTTTACGTCACAAAGAATGACCCAGTGATCTAATCTAGATCAACAGTTAATTGCAAAAAAAGGTTATGCAAGTATCTAAATTTACAACCCCAAGACCAGGAGAGTAACGAGACATAAAACACTTAAAACCGCTCACCTATCTGCCCTGCCAGCTACGCTAAACATACACAGTCCAACCAGCCTGAGACCCTGTAAAAATAGGCGACAACTCCCAAGAAAAACAAATATCGTTGAGCCTTTGCATCAGCACACTATAACCACACTGAGGGTTTTGTTTTCCTTCACAAGTGCAGCAGGAGTGCAGCTCCGAGACCAGTTTCTCTGTTCAGGTCATTATGAAAGGAGATGGCCAGGGGCACTTTCTTAATGATCTTACATCAGCACTTCTGATCTTGATAAATGCAGGCCATTATAACCCCACAAGTGATGGTTACAAAATTTGCTGCTGTAATAAAGTGCAAGGAGTCTTTAAAATTTCTTGTTACAACTCGCAGGTGGCAGACAGAATTTGATAGCAATCAATAAATTGATTTTGATTTTTTTTTTTCCAATATTGACCAACCCAGTTGGGCTCATGAAAATAATATAACATCATCCTTCATACTTACTATGATATGCATTAAACAAATGCGCCATGCTTAACTAAAAATCTCCCAGTGGCCTTTGCGGTCATGAGTTTTAGTTGGTTAACTCAAATGTACCTTTAGACGCCCTCAATCACTGATAATAGAGATTATACAGTGATCCATTTGGGGTATCATCATGGTACATCAGCAAATCTTGTCAGGGTTCTTCTCTTTCAGAGAAGCTTCACGGAAGATTCCTCTGGCAGTATGTGAAGCTCCACCGGCGATCACTGTCAACGAGAAACCAATTACATTTACAAACTGGTAATTCTATGTATACTTGGTAAGAATGACTGTTAAAAAAAGGTTGCCATGTTTGGATACGGCGAATGGCTGCGATAAACTGAGAGGAATGTACTCACCGTGTTTGACTATCAAAAGAGCTTTTCACTCCTGTCAGGTAGTTGCTGCTGGCGACTGGCCAGTTGAAGTACTCCTGCCAGTAGTTGACCTGTGGTTCGTCTTTGCAGTTGATCATGGTAAAACCAGGAGCACTGCAGCAGTAGAACTTCCATCTGGGATACAAGAACAAGGTGTTCATTTACATTAGCTATCAATTAATTTCATATAGAAATATATAGAAAACAACTGAACCGTTTTACTCAAGCTGCACTTTATGATTTACCATTTTATGTACCTTTTGTCTTTACTGTAAAGGTAAAAAACAAATGACCATAAACAAATATTCACCTCCTGTCCCCCATGATGGAGTTGTACTCGCTGTAGACCCCAGCAATCACTTCATTGTTTGCACATTTGAAGTCCATGTGTCCCCAATATTCGTTCACATATCTTGACCATTGGCATGTCCTGGTTACCTTGAAAGCCTTGCACGAAATCCCCCAAAGGCGATCATTTCTGTCGTTATTGTGGGAGCTACAACAAACCAGCAAGTTTGAAAACTTAGTTTTGAATAGATAGAATAATAACTATAAGAATGAAATTGTAGCTAATATGTGTTTTTATTATTTTGTTTTCATAGAAAGACAAAGACCATAAACCCATAAACTACAGAAAACCCACCTTCTGATGGCGGAAACAGCTTGGCCAGAGGGGCACTGGCGGCTCAAAACACCACCCAACTCATTGTCCCACTCGCCATTCTTATGCAGGTAGTTCCCTGTAAGAACAAGTTAGTTAACAGTGAGTTTCACTGAAAGCTCTTAGACCAGAAAAGGACTTACAAACTTGCAAAGTTACAAAATGCAAAGTTGACCTTAAATGCTTTATTATTATACTTACTGCAGCTGTAAAGCTTGTTGATTTTCAGAATGTCATTGTCTGACATGCGGATCCTCTGGCCTATTGTTGCTGTGGGTGAGAGGGGACTGATGGTGTCTTGTCCGTTCTTTGAAAAGTCCTTTGCTCCGTAATGCATAACAGAGGAGTAGTCATATGGAACATTGAGGTTGTTTGTCTCAAGAAGGTGAAAGTTACTTTCTCGTCCGCTCAAGATGTTTTCATAGTTGATCTTGATGTAAATGTCCCTGTCGGTTCTACTTTGCTCGTGCCAGAAGCCGAGTGCGTGAATGAGCTCGTGCTGAATGATGCCATTATTAATGCATCCATAACCAAGAGATAATTCTTGAGTGGCCCCACTTCTTCCAATTAGTGACCAACATCCTACTTTTTTCACAATGCTGATGTAGCTGGTCTGGCCTGTGCGGAGAGCAAAGCGAATGCAGGTGCTCAAGTGGAAGTCATCGATAGCATTTTGAATCGCGACCTTTTCGGAGCTGCTAAAGGCATCACTTATGGTGTACGGAACTTGAACCACCTGATTTGACTTTGGCCATCTGCAGTTTACACAGACTCTTGCATTCCTTGTTCTTGGGACCATAACATCTCCTTCAGTCAAAAGGTTTTCCACTGGACTGTTTGCAGAAAGGATCTGTGAACTGACTGCCAGGTTATCTAAAAAAAAAAAAAAAGATTTATTCAAATTAAATTTATTCAAAAGAAAACAATGTCAATCTTTCTATATCATAATATCTGAAGTACAATGAAGTACAATAAGACTCTTCACCTTTTGTTGTTCCTCTGCAGTAACTGAAACTCCAGCGATGATCTCTGTCAATGAATTAAAGCATTGTTATTATGTTATGTCTTTAGAAAGCTGATGTCCAATTTACTAACTTAATCAGTGAGAGACCTGCTCATCTAAAAACATAGTAAATTAAATAACTGTTGGAAGTAGAAATATGGCCATATGACCATTTGTTATCAGTGTACTTACCCATTGTTATTCTTATTGTGGGTCTGGACACCTGTTAGTAAGTTGTCTCCAGGGACATGCCAGTTGAAGTCTTCATTCCAGTAGTTGACCATTGGGGTTTCCCGGCATTCGAATGTGATCAGTTTTGGTGAAGTGCAGCAGAGGAAAATCCATCTGAAACAATATCAGATAAACTCATTATATTCAAAAACCATTGAGAATCAATCACTTTTTTTAAAGCTAAAAAAGTTAATTAATTAATCAATTGCATTCAAACAAAAAAAACACGTGTTTGAAAATAGACTCATCATCATCTTAAATTCTTAAATCAATTTACCATACTACACTATTCAAATTTTAATGCATAATTTCAACAGGCTACCCACCTTCTGTCTCCATGTGAGCCACTGTAATCGCTGTAGACGCCAGCAACCACACCATTGGCCCGGCAATTGAAGCTGATTTCTTGCTCATATAACTTGTAGAAACTTGACCAGTAGCACTGCCTGGTACCGTCCAAAGCATTCAGTTCTGTATTGCATTCAATTTTCCATTGGCGATCACTGTCAGTGTGGGAGCTATGGTATAAATCAAAAGGATTTAATGGAAGGATCAGCAGTACCAGTGAAATATTCAATGAAAAGGTATGTTACTAAGTTACAGTTCTATATGCAGATTGTTTGTTGCTATATATACAGTTTTATCTTCATATGGAACTTACCTTTTAATCTGAGACACAACGTGTCTATAAGGACATACACGAAACAAAACACCTTCGGGATTGTTGTCATAGACCTGTGCTCTGTATCCAGCTGCACAAAAGATGGAGAAAAATGGATTAATAATCAGCATCATCACCATCATTGTAACCACAGCATGCTCATTTTCTTTAGTGTCTATTAATGTGTCTATTAAAAGCGTTCTATGCTCTTACCCGTCAGAAGGACGAGAACCACGATGAAGTTCCACATGATGTGTTGTGCGATGAGGTTGCTGTCTCAGTGTTGTCACTGCTGTGCCACCTGTGAGTAGACTGCCTTCTCTGCCTGCGACTGCTTCAATTTAAATGCTTGCGACAAGGAAACTATGACGTTGCGTCTTCACCTGTGGGCGTGTAAACTGGCTTCTAAGACCACGTGTTTTTGTTTCCTCATACCCATCAGCATGTTGCATGTTTTTCTTCTCAGGAACAATGCAAAAACACTTATATCTTCTAATGACTTGAATATTTACTCTAACATGTTCCTCATAACTGAGAATATTTACCAGAACCACGAGATGTGTAATTAAGAATAATTTTTAAAAAGTAGCACCAGACTACATTAGTTGTAGGAAGACATGTTATTCACTACTATTACTACTTCTGACTATTACTACTACTGCTAATAACAATAATAATAATAATAAAATGAAATAAATAAAATAAAAAAATAAAAATCAGGAAATCCCTGATGCCAATATTTTATCAAATGCTTACATTTATGTCAAGACAACAACAGTAGAATGGTGAGACTCATTCACCAACAAGTCGGGTATATGAATATGATATATGAATATTACCAACAATGCAATAAGAGAGATTCATTCAGATGAAGCAAAAAAAAAAAAAAAAACTCTTTGGTTTCCTTACCCCCCCCCTTTTTTTAAAGCGTTAAAGTACAGAAGAATACAATAGTCTGAAAACAAGCTAAATAACAACAATACATATAACTTCAGTAGTTGAAAAAATCATGTATGTATATATTGGAATATAAATATTCCATTGGAAGATATCCAGAATTCACTCGCTTTGCAGTATTTCCACAGGTGAGTCAGTTAATGAGACATCCGGTTGTTACCATTGAATAGTGACAACACTGCAATCATGAAGTGTCGTGTTGAGTGTTTGTCACATTTTTTGGCACGTCTAAATCATTTAGACAATGATTAATGTGTTCCGGCAATGACATGCCCTGTTGCTATTTTCAGCCCTCTTCTGTTAAAATATTCCACTTGAAATGGTTTAAATAATCATATAAAATCAAATTAAAAGACTATTTCATTTTAATGCCATATCACATGCTCTAATAACTATGGACAGTTAAAATCAGCTAAAATAGCAGCAGCCCCATACACAAATGTAATTTATGACATTACACACATATACACATACATACATACAATGGTGATGTTTCCATATATGTTAACTAAAAGGGTATTCGTTATTATCACTTATATTTATCCTCTGGATATGTGTATAAGTGTATAACATATATGACATACCCATAATAAAATTTGTACATGTGCATATATTAAATATATCTATATGATTAACTAATAAAATAAATATCTATATAATATATTAATAAAACATGTTGCGAACATAAAACAACATCACCATATGTTAACAATATATATTTGATTTATATGTGCAAGTTTATTGAAATAATATAAATATATGCTTATGTATACTTTTTTAAAATTAATTTATCAATATATCAACATATATTGACAGGCTTTGGGATGGATATATATTAATGTAATATATGTATATATGACTTTTCTAAAATGCTAATTTGGTGCCCGATGTCGAGGTCAAGTACAAGCAACAGTTTCATCATCAAAAATCTGAAACTGCCATGCATGACATGGCAGTTTCAGACACTGCTCATCAATGGCCATCAAACTTTGCAAAACAAAAGAGCCAGAACCATGACACACATAAGTGTAAGTAATAGTGCAGCTTCAAAACAACAAGGAAGTCATTGTCTGTCTTGCTAAATATTATTCACAGTCAGTGGTGAGTCATTCTGGGAAATCTACCATGACATTCAGGTGAGAGTCATTTATTCATTAAAAATATCTTCCTGATGGTTCATTATTTTACTTGGTTTCTTATAATTATTAGGCCACTGATAATTATGGTTAAACGTAGCCGCTGTGACCTCGCCCATAGGTTTCTGTAGAACAGTTGAGTGGGCAGCTCCGCTGTTATATAAACCCCCCCCCCAACTAATCAAAAGAAAAAATAAAAGAAATTAATATTCACACATTCATTCTCAGATGGAGTATGGATTGTCAAACATGACATGCAAAAATACCACAAAGACAATATTTTATATTTCATTCCTCATTGGATGTTTGTGCATTAAAATGTATATAGTAACAGGACGAGCTAACAACTGTATGCCCAGCGGAGCTCATCTCTGCATCCATCAGTCTTAGGTTCAGGTCAGGGGGCTCCTGCTGTTCTCACTTGTTCCGTTACAGCCCTCTACTTTCTTCACCAGCAGAAGCCTGCATGGTGTTGCATCAGGATTGGCTCGGGCAGTATATCATTTTGTAAATTTGCAATGCACCCCCCCTGCAGAGGACAGCAAGGAAAACTTATAGAGCTATTTCAAAAGGTGTAGACTGTAAAAATAACCAAAAAGACGACAGTAGAGGTGAGGATGGAGTTGTTGACCGCTTGTTTCTCCCATTAAAATGAGGTTAGTAGGAATGGATGTGGGTCACTGCAAACAGTTCCTAACCTGCTAATGTGAGACATTTGTTGGAGAAAATGCCCTGCATATTTTTGACTTTTCACAGAATTGGTGTCCTGCTGATTAACAGCAGAGCTCTGGGCTTTGTATTTTTTATTATTATTATTGAGATTATTTTTGTTGTTATTTTTATTTCTTACTCATGGAAAAATAAAAACTTATTTACTATTAAAAGTGAATTATTCTTTTCATGAATTAATCGCATCTTGTTTTCAGTTGGGGTTTGATAAAGAGGTTTTTTGCCTCGGGGGGGAGTATTTGATGGAGTGATGCCAACACAATGGCTTCTAAAAACAGATTCATCAGACAGAGGGAGTGGATGACTGGAAAGTCCAAACAGCTTTGTCTGCCAGGTAAGCATGTTTGTGTGTGAGTGTGACACATTTATGCCTTTGTGGTTTGACTGTGTCTGTGTGTGCAAAAAAGAAAAAAAAGGCAAACCGGCACTCCTGCATGCATGCATGCATGCAAACACGTACTGTCCTAATTTCGTGCAAGCTCGTGCATGTCTATGTGCCATGTGCAGGCTCTCCCTGCTGCTGCTCCGCTCGCACACGTTTCTTTGTGAGAGCAGTGAGGAAGAATGGGCGAGAGGGAGGATTTGGGGGGTATTGGAATACCTAATACAATGAAAAGCCACTTTGCCTTTTGTTTGCCTTGCATGACAGGGAACAAAGCTAGCCACAAGTGGGGCTTAACATTCCATTTGGCTGAAGGAGAGGAAGGCAGCTGGCACGACGGAAAGGCCACGCTGTGGATCTGTGGACAGGCCAAAAGGGGTATATTGGGTTTCTGAGGCCACTAGGAATGCATGGGAACTAGACTGGGTAGGAGAATGGATGGGGGGGGGTGGGGGGGTGGGGGTGGGGGTACATTGAGGCTGGGAGAAGGTTGCCGATTTGTGGGGTGAAAGGAAATAGGGTAGCAAAATTTTCAGTGGTGGCAAAACTTCAGTGGAGCAAATAACGTCAAAGATAACAAACACTGAACTGAACATAATGAATGTAGGGCTACATAAATGTAAAACACCAGAAAAATCTGTTTGATTTCATGCAACACTAACTATGGCAAACCTGCTGCAACTGAGTCATAATACATTGGTAACTCCTGTTAGGGTGAGCCTACCTGTCACTGTCTGATTTATTTCTTATTATTTCAGCAAGTGTGAAGTCCAGGCAGGTCTTTAGATACTGTGTCTCAGATACATCCAGTCTCACAGTCAGTCCAAGTCTCATTCCCAATTCCAACTTTTATACAACATAAATATGCAAATATGTTTTGGAGGAAACATAATACTTTGTTTTTTTATCGTCACAACCAGGAAATCGGAATTAATTTAAGTAAAATCTTCATTAACAGTGTATTTCTACAATAGCCACTCATAGCAACTCAAGTTTGACGCTCAGACGCTCACGGCACTTGGTTCAGGTTAGAGAACCTACCCCTCATATGCCCTTGAGCAAGACACTGGGCTGAAACTTGCTCCTGATAAATGGGAATGGACTGATGCCTCTACTAGATGAATGTAATATGATGTACATGGAAGTAAATATCTGCAACATCACGTCTCTACAGATTAAATATTTACTTGAAACACCTGCAACTTGAGCTTATTTAAAAAATAATTATGTTTGTTACCTCATGTGGTAAAGACACAGTGTGTGTGTGTGTGTGTGTGTGTGTGTGTGTGTGTGTGTGTGTGTGTGTGTGTGTGTAAATACAAAGCCAGAGTAGCCTGCTGTGGCTCCCATTACACACACACAGCCAGATTAATGGACCTCAGCCTTTTGTGTTAAGGTTGAGGAATGTGCTCCCATTTCTCACAAATAAACACAAATACTCTCACACACACACACACACACACACACACACACACAAACACACACACACTCACACACACACACACACACACACACACAAAGCCATTTAGTACACACCTATCTGGTCAAGCTCCTCCCACATTGGCAGCTGTAATCTAATTGGTGTATCTTCCCTCTGCGGTCTGTATCTCTCTCTCTCTCTCTCTCCAACACACACACACACACACACAGTGTAATGGCCACAAAAGACCTCAGGTGTCCCTCTAACTGAATCATGACCTATCATTTTAGTGAGGACAGAAAGAGAAAGAGGGAGGGAGAGACAAGGTAAAAGAAAGGAAAAAAAAGGGAGAAATAAAAGGAAATGGAGAAATAAGACAGAGAAAGACTGCTTCCCAGTGACTTACTGAGGTCCTGGAAGGAAGGGAAGAAAACAAATTAGAGAGAGAAAAGCTGAGGATAAAGGGAGACCCCATGTTGATTAGCTTGGACCAGCATGAATACCAATGAATGAAGCATGGATTAGTATTGCACACATAAATCCTCCAGAAAACCCTCTGGAGACTTCTCTCCTCTTATCTGACCTGCAGGAGGATTACTATACATGCCAGCGCTCTGTACTCCATCGTCTCTGCGCCTTGCCTGGTTGACGACGTCATGTGTGGACACAGATGAAAAATGTCATTGAAAACGTCCAGCAAGCGAGTGAGTCAAAAAGAGATAGAGGTGTCTCCTGTTGGTTAACTTTGTCCAACATGAAGTTTTTTTGTTTTTTTGTCTTTTTTTTTACTGTGTCCTCGGGGCAGTATTGTGCTGCTGTTCTACCTCCCTTGTGGAGTGGAACCAGGGAGGGATACCCCATATTGATTAGCTAAGTCCAACATGAATACAAATAGAAGATTAATGGCTTAGCTTGAGGCATGTGAATCTCTCAGGAATCTTCTCTCCTCTCATCTGCTACATTATCAGTCTACATGCTAACATGTGCTGAAGAAGGTGAGGAGATAATTACAGATCCCAGCCCAGTCTTTTTTGCCTTCACAGCAGAGGTGGGCAGCAGAACGGGAAGCTCCGTTCAGTGTTTGTTGATACACGTATTGTCGAAAGTGTGCATCTGCATGTTGGTTGTGTAGTGAGAAAATATGTTTATTGTTGATTTTGGCGACCTGATTTTGATTAAATGTTTATTTCTGGCAAATATAATATAAATGCAACACAGACAGACAGACAGAGAATGAGACACAACAAATACAGACATTAAGAGACAGACAGATGACAGTGATAAAAATTACAAACTGAATAACAGATAAACAGACTCGGAGGCCCGCCAAGTGAATCACAAACCTTTGCAGGTATAATTAGAGTCCATTGATTGCAGAGCACTCTACGGTTCTCCTAAATGACTACAATCCAGCCATTATTCTGATTCTGATGCTCATTCATTGCAGGGAGCAACACCAGCTTCCTCATATTTCCTGTTTGTGCTCACAGTGCACCATAATTTACATCTTGATTTCTGGGCCGAGAGAGGGAACTCTGCACGCATAAACAAACACACACACACACACACACACACACACGCACGCACACACACGCACGCGTAGTTATGCACGGAGGCATGTGAGGTCATTTTTCAAAATAAACCATGTTGACAGTGTTCAGTATAAATGCTGCTGTCTCTCAGATTGAGTAGTTATGTACAAGAAACATACATATTCAACTAAATTACATATGCAGGTAGAAAAAGCATGTGTTTCCATCCAGGTCATAATTAACATGACGTGAAGTGGACAGCTTACAGCCCACTCCGCTCTGAGTTACTGGGCATTTATGCCACCGGTCAAAGATTTAAGAGCGCCCCCATGTTTTACAGTTTTTATTGAAATTGCAGCAGCTCAAGTCCAGTGAATAACCTTAAATGGTACCAAGGCAAGTGGTAAACTGCCCAAGGTAAAGTATGACTGTATACTGCTGTCACAATCCTGAGAAAAAGACAAGCAACAAAGGAAGACAGACTGGTTGGTCAGATTTTCAGCTGCTGGATGAGTCAGAAATTTAGATTAGAGATAGGATTTAAAGGACCAGTCCGCAGGATTTAAGGGGATGGAATATAATGCTCATAATTATGTCATTATGCCATGTTTCTACAGTAGCCCAGAACAAAACAAACACCGGCTCTAGAGAAGGACTTTCACTTTTCTACTTTATCTGAAGGCCGCCGCAGGTTCTCCTACACCTTGGAAAGGGAGGGGTAAGAGGAGGGGTGCATGCGTGTGTATGGTACAGAATTTACAACATTCATGGGAGTCAACTAAATGACAGGTGCCACCAAATTACAATGCACGTATAATATGCAGCTCATCATGCAGCTCTGCAGGGTTCCAATGTAACACGCACGTTCCAAATAGCACAATGGTTTTAAATAGTCAGTGTATATGAATGCAAGTCAGTAGAGCTAAGTTTAGTCTTAGTCTGAGTGTCATCTCAGTATCCAGTGATTTTATTGCCAAGGCTGCTGAGCAGCTGGTATGAGCTAAATGTACCTAAAAACAACACTATGGGAAAGTGCCTCAACTGTAAAAAAAATAAATAAATAAATAAATAAATAAATAAAAAAAGTCCTACATATTCAGCACTTTGTTATCAAAACACCATTTGATATAAATGTGTTCCCAAAGGGACCTAGCAGGGGTAATTGGGGTCCAACGACATATTTATGCTGCTGCTTTACTCACAGATAACTCTGTGACCTTCATCACACTCTGCCACACGACAACACCGTCATACGAAGAGACTTGATTTCATATATGGAGGGTCAGGACACCAGGTCAGCCAACCACATTACATGTGTAAATCCTAGATATGTGACTGAATGTTCACACGCGTGTTGACACAAAGGCCCCACATATGCAGTTTGATAAACACTTTGCTTTTAAATGTCATATGTCAGCAACTGAAATAATTCCTAACCTCATGCTGAGTCACACGTCTTCATCACCTTCATGCTTGCTGCAAACACTAGTTTAGCATCTGCGTGGCAAGTCCCTGGACATAATGCTTACATATTATATATATATATATATATATATATACACATATGTTTTGCAAAGTCAAGCACAAACACACCCAATTAGATTCGCAGTGTGTGTTTCAAACATAACAGACGGCTTCCTAACATTGTTTTACACACAGCTGCCTGCATGTGTTGGGCCATGGGCCAAAGTGTTGATAGCTCTTCAGAGAGAGAGACTGCCACGTGCACGTTCCAGACCCTCCCACAGCTACTGTTCAGCTAACTGGTTTTGTGGCATCCAGTTTGTCTTTTTAAGCTTTGCACATGCTTGTTTAATTTACCTCTTGATGTTTTTTCCTTGTTTGCTTTGCGGCTTCTCCTCCCTTTTCTTATATTTATATAATATAATGGAAGTGGAAGAACACGTTTAGACTGCATCTGCTTCAGACTGTTGCCATTCTCCAGTGAGAAAAAGCCTGATGTTATTTATATTCCCATACTTAATGTATTTAATTCCATTTCATTGCGACTGTGTAACTACAGCTTCTGTTTTACTTTTTAAAGTTGCATTAATACATTTTTGACCACTAGGCAGCAGAGAAACTGGTTTTAAGTATTGATGAAAATATGCAGTTTTAATGTCTTGCACAACTGTAATATAAGAATCCACCTCTGGGTTTACTGCTTTCATCACAATATATTTACCGTATGCAAGCTTCAGGCTGTGGGCACTCAGACAATCAGAAGGGGCTCTGTCAGTTATGTGAATTAAATGAAATACCAAGTAAATGTATTTTGTTTTATATTGTCAATAACTTAAGAATGAGGTTATGTAGATGCTGACATGATGAAAAGACATTGCATTGCTTTGAGAATCTGGACAATGAATGAGCATTTCACTGTTACTGGTAGCCTTAGTTCTATGATACACATCGAGGTGCAGCCTGGACACATTGCCACTGATGAACCTGGGTGCGGCCTTAAGGGAAGACTTCTCTGCCGCTTCCGAGATGTTATTGATGGAGCTCCTCCCCTGCAGCCCACAGATACCAAGGAGCCCCAGCCCTGATGTAGAGACTGGCCTGCGAATTCCCTACATCCCACTTCCACTGGCTCACAGCGAGCCTCCCACCCATTCCTCCGGCACTCAGCAACCAGGTCAACATACTTAGCTCGCTTTCTTTCCTGGGCTTCCTCCACCCGGTCTGCCCAGGGGGACACTCAACTCTAGTAACAGCACTTGTTTGGTTAAGCCAGACATCGGGAACATGTCTGGCCTAAGTGTTGTAGCTGCAATGATGTCAGCTTCTTCCCTAGGTCAACCAGGAGCTCTCGCTGTTGCAAGCAGCCCACCCTGGGTCTTGGGCTGGGGATGGGGCTTCTCCCCTGCTCCCACAAAGGTGAAAGTCATTATATTGTGTCTCTATTGTCTTTTGCTTATTTGCATAAACATGCTCTACTTTCTCTTCACGGTTCAGGAACTATGTTCAGTATGTGGTTTGTGTATTTGTTTTTATTTGGAGCGTGAATGTCAACTTCCGGAAGTTTTCATTTGATGTGGTATTAACACGTGTCATTTAATGCCACACAGGATGTTATGATGAGGAACTAAAGATAAATAATCATTCATCCATTGTATCAAAATCCAGCTGCAGGTTGATTTAAATATTGTTTTGAAAGGAAACTTTCTGATTGTAAAGAGTGTAATGGATTAGAAATATATAATAAAATAGGGCACAAGATCATGGATAATGAGCTTCCAGGGGTAATGTTCAAAATTATTTCTTGCCAATTCTCTTTCATAAATGTACATAATATATTTCTCAGTAATCTCCAGCCTCTCCACTCTTCTTTGTTTCCGTCTCTTTATCTACCTTGAGTCAGCTGGATTCAACAAGTCAATTATAATCATAGCTTGTACTCGGATTCACCTCATCATGTTATTTCAAGGAGATGAGCTGAAGGATGTATTATGATGATGAGGTCAAAGGTTAGGGTTTTGTTTTTCTTTTTTTCTTACTAACTTAAAAAGGTATAACGTGAAAGAATGTAAAGCAATTTACATGTATTACCGTAAATCTCGGACTATTGAGCGCACTTGACTATAAGCCGCAGGTTTTCATGTTGTAACATGAGATATTTACGTACACAGAAATACATTACACAGAAGATTTTTTTTAAAGATTTAACTCAAGACGGGCTTTTTTTCAAACTGCCTGTACGGCACCAACACGGCCGGCTTCTGCCGTCTTTTTACATTGACTCAGTTCTTCCCACTGCCGCCTCCAACGTCTCACCATCGATTCATTGATATCAAGCTTACGTACAGTAGCTCTATTTCCCTCTTTGACGGCCAAATCGATTGCCTTTAACTTAAAAGCTCTGTGTGTTTTCCATTTCCAGTTCAAAATCAAAATCAAAACTACCGTGTCTTCTTCGGCGCATAATCTTTCCCCACATGTCTGTCTCACTTTTGCGCTTCCCGTTAGAGCGCCCCCAGGAGGCCTTTGGCCAGTAACAATCTATAATTTAGCCGCATCATTGTATAGGCCGCAGGGTTCATAGCGTGTGAAAAAAGTAGCGGCTTATAGTCCGAAATTTACGGTAATCACTTTTTTTATTGTCAACGTGTGAACGGATTATACCATAATGAGACCTTCCCAGACTTTCTCGGTTGCCTATAACAGCCTGCGGACTGATTTCTATGTAAAGGTCTTGGGTGGTGTTGTTCATAATTAACCGCTCAAACATTAACCAGCAATAAATATCCTGAGACATCAGTAGGCTATACCATCAGAGCGGAGGAGGACGTTTTTTTCACAGAGCTCTTTGTGGCGCTTTGTTAACAGACACTCATCTGTTATAAATGGTACATTTTAATCAAGTTGGTTAATGGTTGGTTAACGAGTGTCGGCTATGACACAGAAAAAGAAAAAAAATTCATGATGAGCATCCCTAGTCTTGAGAAAAACTGGTGATGCTACGGTGATGCTCACTCATGGGTACCTTGCCTCGACCTTCACTCCCCTACAGCGCCAACAGTGTGCAAGAATAGCTAATGTAACGTTAGCTTAGAAATGGAATCCGCTAATGTCAACAAATGACCAGCTGGAAGCACAAAACAAATAAGTCTATTAGAAACCTGTTACTCTGTAGATTTTATGTGCATCATCTCCAGTCTAACAGCCTACTCATCCCACTCTGATCATCTGTTTATAAATAATGTTAGTTTTAGGATTATTATTATTTCTAACGCTGACGAGAAAGGATTGGCTCAATGTCACATAGCCTAGATCGTGCTAGCTAGCAGCTAATAAGTTACAATAGCTACCTCCATTTTTTGGATACACTGATCCACATTAGTGCATGACTGTCACCAGACACTGGGAGTCACACCCAGAGTCCCGTCTGTGGTGTTGATGATGGTGTTTTTGGTTCAAAGTTAACCAGGTGCTGTGAGAGTCTAAACAGAACCATAAAACTGTGAAATAATGCCAGAGTCACTACAACTGTAGTACTGTATCGTACTATTGTATTGTATTATTGCAAGATCAGATATTTGTGTGGAAATGGTGGGATGAACATTTTACTGAAACATTCAGTATCAACGTATTTGTGATTTGACAAATACATAAATTAACAACATATCATCATTACATTCAGAGAAACCCTAATCTGGTTTTCTATAAGAAATGTAATGTGTAGGACACAGGTTTGCATACACACATACAATCTGACACACATTGTCTCCCTCATACCCACTCACAATCAGGATCCAGTGCCTTTCTATAGTGTGAAGCCACAACAGCCTCCTTGCACCTGTTACTTTTGAAATGCAGCACTGTTGCCACAGCTGTTCACGCCTGTGCCATCACGACTCTGTCTGTCTGGGAGATAAATACATTCCTCACCGAGCTGCTAGAAAAATGAGGCAATTATACTAATACCCTGGTATAAATACTCTGCAATCGAACAAGAAAACACAGAACATAGATGTTCGAAAGACAGAGTGATGGGAGGGAACAAAAAGCTAAAGGAGGATGAATAGGAAGCACAATCGCTTCATTACATTATGAGGAAGACAGAAAGATTAGAAGGGAAATTTAGGTTGAAGTAGCACGATGCAACTGTTATAAACAGAAAACCGACATCATCTGTCATTTGTTCTGTGCATAGAAGAACGACAAATACATTTTCCTGACAAGTAACCTTTTGTGGTAATGCAAATAATAACTTGTGGAAGTAGCATTATGCTTTCATAGTGCCACAAGACATCTTGGGGAGGATAGCTGGGTTTTTCTGACATTAACACTGACGACCACGGTTCAAATCCTGTATCCTACATTCAGCTACAATTGGATTTTTTTTTTCAAGCCTTTGTTTTCTATTTTGTGTTTCACACACACTCCTCACAACTCACTCACACACTGCAGACACTGCATACACACTGACCTGCTGATAGACACACCCTATTTCATTTTTGTAATTTACTTAAAAGGTTCCATATTGTATAAAGTGAGATTTCCCTGTCTTTCCTTTTTTTTTTGTTGTTGTTTTTTTGTTTTTTATTCTAAAGCAGGTCTAGGCTCTATATAACTGTGAAGTATCAAAGCCCTCAGTTCACAGAGAAATGCACATAGCCTGTATTCAGAAACTGGGCCCTAAAATAAGCCGTATGGGACCTTTAATTAAAACATTTATCAGTATGTACAGAGAGTGTGGTCTCCCTCTTTGTCACTTGTCATTGTAAATGCAAAACCACAAAAAAAAAAAGTTCTCTAAGGCTAAAGAGTCTAGACAGAGTCATGGACATTTATTGTCAGAGGTCGAAACATCATCACACTCATGTCCCTGGCTGGTCAGTGACGGTGGGTAAAGGACATTTGTTTTGGTATGGATCTATCTGCTTCTGGGGTGAAAGTATTAAACAACTTAAAAAACTGCACATCATGCCAGGTTGAAAACAAAGATATGTAGAAAATACCTTTTCTAATAAAGGCTTATTAACTCCTGTTCTAGTGAATACATTAGGCCTGAGTGTAAGTGGGTCTATCCTTTGGCTATGGAGCAACACTGTGATTCAACCAACTTTACTTGAAGCTCAACCTTCGGAAAAGCTCTTTATAAATGTGTTCATGATGAAAATGTGACAAACATCATGATGACTCACCGCTCAGTCCCACATTGCAACCAATAGCTGTTTGATAACCACCTACTCGAGCCACAGTCTCCTGTGTAAAGGTGAGGACAGAGTGTTCGCAGCTCCACAGCAGCTCAGGCAATACAGTTTTTCTTTTTTTTTTAATAAAAGGACACTTGATGAATATTACAGGAGCAAAATGCAGAAGCACTTATGTTAAAGCCACTGTGACTTTTGTATAAAGAAAACTTGAAATGAGAAGTGTCTTTCTCTGCTCCCCTCACCATCTGCTTCTCCTCCTTCTGCTTCCTCTCTCCTCCTCACTTGCTCGTTCTCTCGCCGCCCGTCTAGTGAGGGAGAGTCAATGTTTTCCCTCCTCTAAAAACCACCATACATGCTGACAGAAAGGCTGACACACCATCTACAGTATCTTGACATTCCCTGTCTCTATATTCCTGCATGTCAGCATATCCTCTGTCCCTCTCTGCCCGCCTTCCTTTCCATGCAGTAACAACAGCGTATTATCAAAGTCTGAGACACCGATTCCTACTTATCAGCTACACATGGAGGACATCTTTGTTTGATACAACCGGCAGAGCGAGAGTTGTCAAGGGACATACTGTGCTTGTTTTTCTTTTCTCCTGTTTTTGTGTTATACTGCATTAAAACTGCAAATACTAATAGCCTACTAGTATCACTCACTTTTGTCATTTTGTCTTATTCCTCTTTTGTTATCGTTGTGCGTATATCGCATATATATGTCTAGCTTGTTTATTTACTTGGCCTTGAATTGAAACACCTGAAAACAAATGAAAAAACGAAGAACAGAAACGCTTCTCAAAGTTTCACATGCAGTGAAAGTTGGGTGGAGAACTAATACGATCCGTGCTCAGGGAGCCATGAAGGTAAATTAACAAATTAACTAAATAAAAACTTTAGCTGCACACAGGTTTAATTAAAAACATTAATAAACAAATGCTGCATTCCATTCAAGTGCCAGTTCCGCAGCCCCAGTATTGTGCATTTTGACTTTGCTGCTAAGACAAGTTTCAAATATTATGTCTGTTTTTTTTGCCATTATTTGTGTCTCGTGTCCACACACACACACACAGAAGTGCAACAGCTGACTTATGTGATTGATGTAGAATTGACTCATGGTAAAGCCCGTAAACACATTAATTTAGGGTCAGTTTCTGACGTGCTGGTATTTCTGTTTTATGCAAATGCTTTGTTTTTAAAGATCTTAAATTAGAAGCAGAAGACGACACAATATAATCTCATAAAACTAGAATTAACTCCTCGTGGTTGTATGCCTCCGCCAACCAGCCAAATTGCAGGAAATATGGTCACAATCTCTCCTTTTGAGAGAAGTTGACCTTTGACCTTTTGGGATGTAAAGTGTCATCACTTGTTTTTATCCTAACAGACATTTGAGTTAAATTGTGTCATAATTAGTGTTTGGATTTTTTTTACTTATGGCCAAATCTGTGTCTTGTGAGGTCACAGTGACCTTGACCTTTGACCATCAAAATCTAACCAGTTCATCTTTGAGTCCAAATGAGTGTTTGTGCCAAATTTGAAGAATTTTCCTCAAGGTGTTACTGAGATATCAGGAAGAGAATGCGATAAACGGACGGACGGACAACCCAAAAACACAACACCTCCGGCCCTGGCTGTCACTGGCATGGAGGCACCGTTAATGACAAAAACCACTGGCTCCCTATCTTGTTGTTACTCTAGCAGTTCAACTGATGAATGTTTTCCCTTTGGTCATTCTTACATTCTTGTAGATAACTGTTCAAGGCAGGCTAAACAGGCTAAAGCTGCTCAGCTAAACTTGCTAACTGCACATAAAGTGGCTCCAACTTGCACATTGATGCATCAGTATTTACAAGTGCATTTTCAAGAAATGATATCAATCTGGTTCTGCTCCGGTAGATGGAGTGTATAGGTCAGGAAGAAGAAGGGAAGAAGAAGCTCAGACGTGTGTTTCATAGGGAAAAGGTGAAAGGGAGAAGAGATGAGTAACATGGAGGGCAAAGAAAAGAAGAGGAAATGAGAAGAGAGATTATGAGAGACGTGGAGTGGAGAGTAGAGGAAAGCAGAAGAAATGAGATAGGGAGAAAAGACAAGGAGAGCAAGTCTATTGACATTAATCCCTACATAGAAACCACAATGATCTGTAATTTTCTAAGATGCATGGTCATCACTTATGGGATCAGATATCTTTTCTTAAACCCTCGTAATATGTCGCATTTTTTAGTGATACGGCTTTCCAATCAGCCATGGATGAGAGAGGCCGAGAAAAAGTGAGGAGAGGAAATGAAAAGTGCATGGAGGGAGATGAGGTGGAGGATAACAGCCACCAGGAAAAAGAAAGCAGCAATAACACTGAGAAAACAATAGAAGTGTAGACAACTGGAAACCAAAAGAAGAAAGAAAGCTATGAGCTGCTGCACCGTGCAGAATATAACTTTCAGTACCAAGTAGACTGACATCGGTTACTGACATGTGTACATATAAACTCAAGGTTTCATCTCACAGCGTAGATAAAAAAAAATATATATATACCACACAAGGTTTTCAGGAATGGAAAGTGAAAACACTAAATATGTGGGAATGTACTAGAACGGTATGTGATTATGTTTTCATAACAAATACCGTTTCTGCACATTGAGCACCAAGGCGGTGAAGAACAGGGAGGTGGAGTTCAACGAGGAAGCAAAAAAAATGAGGAGATTAAGAATAAATGGAAGTGGATGAGAAGGAAGGAAAAGTGTTTTTACAGAGATACAAAGATTCGCTGAAGCCAGCTTTCTATTATAAGAAAGAAAGAAATCATAATTCACCACAACAACAATAAAAATGCCCTCAGTGTGCTACAAAGGTGACGCTAAGGAGTCTAAAAGTTAGAGGAAAAGATTTAGGGAGGATTCTTGTCATCATAACTGCTATCTACCTCTTTGTGACATCATGAATCAGATGAATAATGATGTTACATGCAAATCATAATATGGTCCACTGGGAGGGATTAAGACTCACAACTGGCATACGGATGAAAAATGATGAGGATATCCTAATGACAGACAATAACTTACACTCTGAAGTCAGAGTGAAAGAAAAGACGTCCCGGGTAAATCCACGAGATCAAAACTAGTTCGTTTCAGTTAATTAACTGAAAGCAAACAGTGGTGAACAATGAAGGAAGAGATCAGCGTCTATTTCAGTGACATTTTGCAGTTGACCCACACGTCTGAAGCGCTGCTTTATGTTACCGACTACATGACGTGGATGATATGACGCAGGCCAGAGGTTGAGTTAGAAGTTGAATAAAGTTAAATTAAGAGACGAATTGCAAAGAAAAAAAAAATGAAAAGATCAGTCCCCTCAGGGTGCCAGTGGACGTCCGGCACTGACATGTTCGGAAACAGCAAATACTGAGAGTCACTCGCACACACGGATGCTGAAAAGACACATGTAGATTTTCCTAAACCACCTCCACAAATGAACAGACATGGAAAAACAAGCCCACACACACACACACACACGCGCGCTCACATCCCACCCCTCAAGCAGGGATCATCTTGACATTCTCTGTGAACACACCCCGGCTGTTGTGTGGTATGTTTGTAATATCAACAGCTCAGAGAATGTTGAAGGGAATGTTCAGGGCTAATCTAAATTAGATTGGGGCGGATTAGGGAGGCAGAGAGGGGAGGAAGCATGCTCAGCATTCCCTGCCAGTGTCTGCAAGTGACACCGGCTCAGTCGTGCAGACACACCGAGGCCGCAAGATAGAGAGAAAAGATGGGAGAGAAAGTGTTATGAGAAAAGTTCAGCTCACCCGGGTTACATGTACATGGGGATTTTTAATGGGTATTAAATGAATAACCCTCGAGAAAGGGAGAGTAAGGTGACAGAAACAAAACGCTTTACAAGACAGTAAATGGACACAAGATGCAGTGAACAGGCGGAGACGCACTCTGTAAACACACCTACAATATAAAAATGACACTCCCAGTAGCATGGAACTGTAACACTAACAATTTATATGTGTCAAGGTCAGACTCAGCTACATGCTACTTCGTGTAGCATACTTCCTACACAGGCTTATTCAATGTGTCTTACATAAGAAAACAAGGCACTAAAAGAAAACAAAGAGAAATGACATAACAAGTGATTAAAAAAGGTCTAAAAGCCTTCGTTTTCATTATAAGCAATGGTAAAACGATGCGTTTATGTTGGATTTAAAAGCGATGCATTTAAGTTGTAATCCTTAACATTATCATGAAATCAAATCTCTGTTTTGATAGCTAGGTTGAAATTTTTCAGAATCAGCCATTCAATATATTTACACAACATTTCCTACTGGTGCTGATGCACATTTAGGTTTGGATATAATATAATCATATAATTGCATTTCATGTTTCAGGTATAAGCGATGCTGACACTAAACAGGAGTTGTACTTGTCACATGCCAAGCTCCAATGTACAGTAAAGAAAGCAGTGAAATGAGGGTCAGACTCAGCAGCAGGACAGAGTGTGCAAAATTGCAAAAAATATTCAATATTATGAAAAATACTGCATATAGTGGGAAATATTGCGATACTCAATATGATCAAATATCAGCCCAAGCCTATTCACACTGAAAGCGTTCACCGAGGAAGCTCCTGGATTCGGCCACAAAATACTCTGGCAAATAACCAAACCAAAAACCAATAACCAGTTTTCACATTTAGGTCTTGGTAGCCAGCCATTTCTCCCCCGTCTCCAGTATTTCAATCTGAAGCTAGCTTGCTTCATATTCACTGTACAAACATGTCCACACAGCTATCACCTTTAGCAAGCACAACAATTAAAACTTTATTGAGCTTTCACACAGAGCACAACAGCAGAACTTCACTTTTAACAAAAAGAGTCGACTCTTACTGAAGAAATATAAGATCCATCAAAAGACTCATTTCAACCACGCTTATATCACCGCTTATGGAAAAGAGATAAATAAAAGAGAGATAAATAGATCAAAGCAGCGCGTCGGTGAGACAGAGAGACAGACAGGCAAATCAACTGACAAACATGTAAGAAATCTCCATGTGGGCCAGACTGTTGTGGCCTTGACCAAAGAGCTGCAAATCTCATTCCTACGAGGTGCAGAGCCCCTGCTTGGTGCCTCAGTAATGCTGAGATCCCCACTGTGTGTGTGATTCACACTGGCATGGCTAAAGAGAGTGTTTGCTTTGAGGTTGGGCTGCAAACCTGTTTAAAAAAAATAGGGAGGCCTAATTTACTTTCTGTGCGCGCACTGCTTAAATGTTCTGCCTTGAGGTGCCAGGCACCGTCGGCACTATATGAAACATGTTATCTTTGCACCTGGTCAGCTGAGCAAGCTTTCTTGTGTTGGTGTCTTAAGAATAGTTTTTTAAATTATTTTTATGAAAACACGGCAAAAGGAAAACACATATGCATACATGAAACAAAAAGATACACAATGATAATTTCATGGTGACCCCACCGCCCACACATCCACCCACATTGAGGATCTCATTGAAATCAAGAGGATATGACACATCAAAACAACACAGACGCTCAGTCGAGCACTGGAGTAATTCTTCATCTTCAAGTAAAATGAACTGACAGGCAAGAGTCCTCTCACTTTTAGCACCACCTCCCCCTCCTGCTAACCTCCTGCTGACTCCCAATTAATAACGTCTCGAAAATCAATGGTAATCCATTGGCTTTTATTAACCGCGTCTGCAGGTTTCTGCCATTTTAAGGGCTGGTGCATCTTTCAAAAGGGGAATGAAGTGGGTGCAGCGCATGACCACTTACAGTATAGCACACGTGCATATGTTGTGTATTGTACTTTTTACACCATCTGTGGATGGTGTACTACTTTCAGTGCAGTGATGTCAGCGCTGTATTGACAAACCTGCTGTGATGTGTTATTGATCTTGCAACAGTTAAATGAGTAGCTTCGGCTTATCAGTTAAGGTGTGTTACAGAGTCTAACAGATCATATTACAGATGATTGTTCAGGTCTGTGTAGCCCTTTTTACCTTTTGACCTTTGTAGCTGATACTTCATGTTATTACTTCTACTATCCCTTTCTTTGGTCTCTTTAGATAATATTAGTATAGGTGATAATACATATAAAAACGCCTTCTCAAAATAATAATTGCTGTATTTTCTTTTAGTATTTCAAAGAACGTCACAGCTGTAATGAGTAATGACTACATAACTGGGGGCTTTTGAAAAATTACAATGAAGTGCTAAATTTTACAGAATGAAATTAAAAAAAGTTTAGCTTGACTTTACATTTTTCCACTTTATGGTTAACTCCAACAGTTCTCAACACATCTCAACAACTTATTTCTCCGACACTCTCACAGTGTGTGTGTATCTCACTATCTCTCTCACTGACTCCAGTCACAATGATTGGCTGAGTAGCGTCACATGACTTTATACAGTAACAATCACAATCATTTACAGGTTATACGTCTGGGTGCCTGATAGAATGGTGTCAGGGCCCGGACCACGATCTGCTGTTATAATTTAGCGCCATATAAACGACTGACTTGAGTTGATTTAGTGTTAAAAATATACACCCACAGATCACTCAGTAGTGTTGCATGAATTCATTCATTAAGCCTGGCAATTTCATAGTAATATTAGACACAGCGGGTAGCTAATGGATTCTTAGTGCTTTGAACAAATAATGAATGTACCACGGAAAATACAAACAACCTTTTTAGCTCAAATTAGAAATTGTCGTTACAATATGTTTCTAAAAGAAGCACCTACACTGAAATTAGCAGTGGTAGTCAGCGAGTACATGAAGCTATGTCTGTCACAATCATCCATTCACAAGACAGAATGTAAGTCAACAAGTCACACTGGAAAAATATCTGAGGAAGATGCATCTGTTAGTAACCACAGCGGCCTAGATTCAGACAGCTAGGAAATCTCCATGTGAGCCAAGTCATTGTGGCCTTGACCAAAGAGCTGCAAATCTCATTCCTACGTGGTGCAGAGCCCCAGCTTAGTGCCTCAGTGATGCTGAGATCCCCACTGTGTGTGTGATGCACACTGGCATGGCTAAAGAGAGTGTTTGCTTTTAGGTCGGGCTGCAACCCCCGTTCAACCTCTAGGTATTGGCTTCAGTTCCTGCATATACATACAGTATATGATGATATATTACGATATGTAGTATTGAATTGATACCCACTCCTTCTGCCACGAACTAGGTTTGCAGATTTGATGAAGGAGACCTGGGTCAGTTAAGTCCCACACATACAGAAATGTCATACATGTCCCTACACCAAGATCAGGTGATATATTATTATCACATATGCATCCTCTTGTATATACGAATATATAAGTTCATATCACACATGAAATAAGTTAGTTAATAGTTTGTATATCCTCATACAGCCCGCCAGCCCATGTATGGGCCTAGTACAAGGTTCTCAACTGTTCTGATGGAGTAAACGCTTATTGTCAATATAGACAGGCTGTACGTCGTTAGATCGGTTATAGTCTCTAGAATTCAAATATCCAGTTCATTTTGCGCTAACTATAAGCACATACATATGATTTATTCATATCTACCAGCATGGTGTACCAGAGAGTGGTGAGTGCCTACCTTTTAGATGTGTAGAACCCCCGATTCTCGCTCCATTCCTCCGTTGTGTGTGTTCCTTTAGTCCGTAAGGGTCCAAAAGTCACAGAAATCAAAAGGGTTCCTTAGAAAAGTATTCCAATTTGTGAATATAGTCATGAGAAGACTCCAAAGCAGACGATCCAGCGATTTGTATCCGCTGCTCTTCCCTCACTTCTCCTCTCTCTGCCTCTCCGTGCGGCTCCATCGGCGGCCGTTAGCGGGTCTGTTATTGTTTGTTAGCTTCCTTGCTACAAAACTGCGGCCTCTCTGTAAACATCGGAGCAGACTTCACTTCTGGGGGTCGCGGAAAGATGGCGGGAGAATAACCTGCGTAAGACGTAATGACGTGCTCTCAGAAAAAAAGCCTCTTTTTTTTTCACAGCTTTTCTGACGCTACCTTGTAGATAGACGTCTCGCCTGACCAATCAGAGCAATCTACGGGGGTGGGACATAATCCGAAGCAGAGCCAATAGGCTTTGAGAGGTAGAAAAACAACTAAGAGGCTGCAGCCTGATCTGTATGACACAGACAGGCGTCAGCTCCGTTTTGACTGGCTCCAAAAGGTGTCTAAAAAGTTTCTACACAGAGTTGATGAAAATATATTTTTTTAACAAGCTTTTACAGCCTGTGACCCCAAACAGAAGTATTGTGTATTTTTTTCTGTTGGGAAACATTTAGCCTAATTAATTAAAAATTCAAAAGGTTTATAATTATTTTAAATTTTTATGAAATTAGTAAGAATCTGCTGTTTTGGAGCAGATCAAGAGGACCACCCTCTTGAGAGGGTGGGTGGGTCTCAGTAGTGCACACTGTTTAAACTCTGCCCTTAAGGTGCTTGGTACTGTCTGTGGCCCAACACCAACATATTCACCACCCTCTTTTTAAGTGTCCGCATGTGCAACCTGGTCTACGTCAAAACAGCTTTATCAGCAGGACTGTAAATATCACGCATTCCTCTCGTAACTTTACAGTGAAAGCTTGATGTGATTTGAGATGTGGACCGTTTGCACAGCGAAAGTGTGTGTGTGTGCGCTGCATCTCATTCCTCAGTTTCTCTTCATCTCCATCCATCCTCATCTCTCTCTTATTGGTCTTCATATTTCACAACCATTTTTTTTAGTGTAGAGGAGATACACACACACTGAAACACACAGCAGCCTTGGCAGGAATAGCTGATGACCAAATAGCTACATTCACAATGTCTAAAAATACACCCCCCAGCCCAGAGAGAGAGATAATCAGAAATGTCACTTCACCCTACCACCCCTCCATCTGTCTTTGATTGTGTTTGTACAGTTTGTGAGTGTGTGCACAAAGGTTAACTTGCTTGATTGCCTGAGAGTGTGTGCGTACGCTTATTTACACATGGCTCTTAGCTTGTACACACTGTATCTAGTGTTTTTTTATTTATTTTTTTATCAGCCAATATGGTGCTGACTCCACAGGAGTTTATCCATATCCATAAATTATAGTGGAAGTTCAGGGGTTATCCTGTCAGCTGAGGCCTGAAGTTTCCTCCTTTGTTTTAATGTTATGCCATCAATCTTATTCCAGCAGGTGACTCTCTTTTTTTGTGTTGCAGCTGGGATCATAGATACAGTTCATCTGTGCAACTTAATGTGTGCATGTGTACGCGGGAGTGGGAGTGCGCTTGAGGATATTCATGTTGGTGCTCGCGTGTGTTCATGTTTTTGTTTCTATACATCCTCTCGCCTCTCTTTTATTTCATGTTTTTGCCCTTGCATCCCAAGATCAGTTGTCTGGGAGCCCGCCAATAACTGCAGGGCATAAACAACAAGTTTAAAGAATGTCTAAAGAGGAGAGCTGGCAGGACTCAAATACTCGCAGGGAATAAAGCTTCTGTTCTTAAAGCTGCTTTGATTCATAGATGCACATTTTCTATCTTTAGCTTACAGCTAAAACTCGGCTCAGTGAAGCCTTGAGTAAACACTGCTGACTGACTTTTCTGACTCCTGGGCTCTATTGCTCTTTTGGCAGCGAAAATGTTGAAGATATATATCATATTTATGTGTGCGGAGCAGGAGGAGAATGGTGGTATATCAAAGGACTGATGCCATTCGCTGTCAGTTTGTGTTTCACAGAGATCTTTTCATTAAAGGGACTAAAATAAGCAGCGATTAAATGGAGTTTTAATGTTTTTTCTTTTTTTTCTTTGATCTCAAAGTTGAGATTAGCTCTTCAGAGTTTCAGCATGTCAAACCAGGACACAGGTCCTTCTGTTTGCTTTTAAAATTGAATTGAGAAAAAAAAATAATAATAATAATTAAAAAATTTCCAGGTCAAATAATCTTCCACACCTCAAACACCAAAGTAAAGCTCTAACTTCAGTGATGGAGTTTTTAAATTAAACACAACAGATGAAATACTAGTATAATTCCTTTTGCTGTATTATAGCTGCAGCAGTTTAGAGGTCCCATATTTTACATTTTTCCAGTGTTTCATCTGAAGTGTTCATCTATTAGAAGATATATTTATGGTTTTAAGAACCATAAACCATCTCAGTGTAGTTTTACATCTCCTCTCTCAGGCTTCTCTCTGGAGCTCTAGTAACAACAGGTCAGTGAGCCAATCAGAAGAGAGGAGGCTCTGAGCCTCTCTTCTGATTGGCTGACTGTTTTCTGAATGACTGCATAAAAATAGAGCAGATTTCTGGTAAACACTGAAAGAAACTAAATCCTGCAAGGTTGGATGATGGGTCCACGTGGGCGGGGCTTGGGGCATGACTGATTGGTGAGTGTTTTGTTATGACATCACAGTAGTTACAGAAGTCTTGTTTGGCTTGTTTTATGGCTCTGTTTCTGAATACAGGCTGTGTGCATTTCTCTGTGAACTGAGCGCTTTGGTACTTTCACAGTATTAATGTAGAACCTAGACCTTCATTCTAATCAAAAGAGACATAGAAATATCACTTCATACAATATGGGACCTTTTATAAGCTGCCCATAAAAGACCTCATACATCCTACAAGCAATTATAGGTAACAATGTTGGTAAGAATCACCCATTAATGAACCCATCGATCCACCCTCTATTATATGAGAAATGCACTATGTCGAGGAACTGAGAACGTTTTTTTTTTATGTTCATCTCTAGCAGTTAAAGCCGCAGAAGCTGCTGCCTGCACATATTTGCCATAAGAGGTGGTATGAGCTGGCAAACAGGCCAGCATGTTTGCATAAACACCACCTTGGTTGTGCGACTCCCTCCAATTTGGTGCAGCTGGGTTTATTTTGAACTCACCGATTCAGCGTTAGCACCACTGGCACAAAAGGTGCAGGCGTAACAATTGTAGTAGAGACTGTCCTCCCAAGAAAGAAAAAAAATGACAGAATGATGACATGTTTACAATAACGTGACAAATCCAGAGGCAGTCAGCACTGGTTCACTGTAAAGCCTGCCTGATGCTGGATTTTTGAGGATGATACTGATATTGGCATTTTGGAGTTTAATAAATCTTTATATGGAGAATTAGATTTCATTATTCTTTTTTTTTCTTTCAGTTATTTACAGCTGAAATATCAACTTGACAGTGGACTAACTACCTAATGGTGACTGTTTCTAAATGATCTTAAATCTCATTTGGCTTGTTTGTACTGCAGTTTATCAGCCAACAGACACACTGAAAGTTTATATGTTTATTATCTCTGTGATAATATCTATATCAAGCTAATATCAGCTTACCTCGTAGTAATTTTAATTCATTCTTTATCAATCCTTTTCTAAGTCTTTTAAATAAGAAAAGTTTTGCTGCAGTGATGTAAGCGCCTTCCAGTTGTTTCATGTGCTGTGAAATCATACTTCAGGCCAAATAACACTTTTCTGTGTGTTGGGTGGTTTCAGAAAATCCACTCTGTCATTTAATTCAGAGACCTTGTTCTTACCAGAATGTGGTCACTTTACAGATTTATTAGAGGCCATACATAGTGTGTATTTTACAAAAATAAAGTGTAATCACTCCTTTAAAAAAGCTAAAAGCTATTTCATTTAAAAAAAAGTTTATAACTAACAATATTTTTCTGCAAATTTATTGTAAATATTGTCAATAAGTTAAAATGCCTTCCCTATGGTTTCACTTATCAGACCAAATCAGGGGATAAGGAAGGTCACATTCATCCTTCAGTCCATTCTGAATCTCGCTTCTTTCATATTTCATCTTTAACTGACCGTCCAACCCTCATTAGTGTCAAACAAGGGTGCCAGGAAGTGTGAAATGTCTGTGGAAGGCCACAGCAATAACAATTCCACATTTGTCTCTAAAGCCTGAGATAGCCTGTGCCAAGTCTTATCTCCCGCGGTGTCAGGCTCATCTTGCATACTTTATTGGGATGTGCGCTGAGACGCCGTTGATGCATTTGTCTGATTAATAACTATAGGCTTTGTGATTGTAGATTGAGCCTCTCATTCTGTACAGAAGCTCGCTGATTTCATATACTGTGATGTCCCACGTGCTGATCTCACGTCTGGCTTACTGACAGTAGGGAAGTGTATGGACAGCTGCTTAATCTGCAGCAACCCATTTGTGTGCAGGACCAGACCACAAGAGTGTTGGTTAGAGGAAAAAAAAACCTAACGTCTGTGTGTGCATTCAGAGCACATGCAGCAGAGATATCATTGCAGTCTGATTAGGCTTGAGGGTAAGTTATACAAAGTCATTTCAAATGCATGTTTCCTCTCAGGATAGTGTGACATCTGGTAATTTATCACATTTACTAAAGCTTATTGAAAGTAATCCTTATTCAAAAAGAAAATGGAACAAACTGTCAGATATTCAATTTGAATATATATTCATTCATATTCATATATTCATAACTTTGTCTTTAAATTTACTTCACTGCCTTCGTGCTGTAGTATAGTTTTTATAAATGAATGAAGCAAAGATGGTGGTTTTGATTAAATGAAAATAAACACGTGTCAGTGTGCACTTGTTCTGTATGTGTTGCTGTTTACTTGCATGTAAATGTAATTTGTAGGAGACGGGGTTTCTGATATCTGTTTCAAGGACCACCCGTGCAAAAAAAGCAAAAGGAAACTATGTGCAATCATTAACCAGCTTTTCAAACTTAACTTCAGAGGATTTTTCGAAAACGTTACTGTTTTTCTTGGTTTTGTAAATTTACTATATTTGGTAGTGCAATACATTAACATTTTCCATCTATTTATGTATTCATTTTTGAATTTTTAGCTGCACATCCACATGCAACCTGCAACCAAAAGTGAACAATTTTGCAAACGGTGGTTAAATTGCAGTTTCCAGATTTTCAAAGCAGATTGAGATCTTTCCAAACAGATTCAAGACTCAACTTTCCGGTAAAGGTGCATTGACTTATTTCATGCACAAATATACATGTTTTTCACATTTGTATTCTTCTTATTCATTAAAATCTATTTACGTTTAAGCTGTATGACTGCATTGATTGCTTTTATTCTATCTTCTGACTATCTTACTATCTAACTACTATCTTTCACCAAAGCAAATTCCTTGTGTGAAAACCTACTTGGCAATAATCCACATTCTGATTCTGATTGTGTTGTATAATTGCCACATTTGTCACTTATAACTGACACTCTAACATCTGGCCAGGGACTACAGATGTAACTGCTTGAGAAACTCTGGCCCATTTTCATTTTTCTCTGTTCATCAGTGGCACTGGCAGTGAAATTAAGACACACAAACAATGTCTTGGTCAGTGATATTGGTTGTGAATCGGCTTGTGACAGTCTCCACATACAGGAATATATACAGTGATAAAGGATATATTTGTTAAGCCCACTGTCTCTGAATATGGTCACATGAAATTCGGTTGTTAAGTCATTTTTAGCCGCTGCAGAATGAATCAGCCCAGACTGTCTTGTCTCAAGGTTTTGGGAGCTACTTTCTTCTGTACTGACAAACCTGCTGCAGTGTGTTGCTGCTGTTGCAACACCTGAATGTTGAAAAAACATCAAAGCAACACCTGTTCATCAGTTTAGGTGTCTTACACAATCCTACAGATGATCAGTTTGATGTTTTGAAAAAAAAAAAAAAAAAACACCCACAAACTAACTGAAACGTACTGCAGGTATTTACATTTTACCAGTTTCTTCCCTGTGTTTCATCGAGCTTGTTGATTTTCTGGACGCAGTGGGTAACTAATGGACTTTCAGTGCTTTGAACAGATAATGAATGTACCTTAGCAAATAAAAATAAACATTATAAATCAAACTGCAATAGTCATTAAAATATGTTTCAAAAAAAGACCATATACTCTATAATGAGTCAGTGAGAGAGGTAATGTGTCCAAATCAGCTGCTTGCAAAACAAAATGTCAGTTAACAACACTGGGGAAACTGACTGTTATTGCGGCTGATGATGTGGTTCATACTTTTATACAAATACAGTCCGTTGTCCAGCAGAGTGAACTCGTGACCTTCAGGTCCGCCTCTTTTACTGTCAGCATGTAGCTGATCTCAGATGACCTCCTTACATTTTAAGGGGATCAGGCCACAACATGGCCTCCAGTCATGGGGAGGGGGGGGGGGGTAAATCTCATTAAAGATTTCTGAGCTCCATCCCTCGCCTTGTGATCAGAGGGAACATCAAAGTGTCATTTGGAGGAAACTACAGGATCCTCCTCTCACAAGGAATAAAGCTGAGAAATATTTTTTAGACTGCGTCTGTGTACTTCTTTCGAAGGGATGCTACACGAGCAGCTCCGGTTAGAATTAAGAAATAAAGCATTAGTCTGTGAGAGATTTATTGCACTGGGACTCCAACTAAAGCCAAATGGTTGAATTACTTCCCTGTGGTGACAATGAGATAATTTGTGAGAAAAAGTGGCACAAAACATTTTGTGTATGACTTTAAACTTAGTGTGATTCACCGGATGTATGCTGTGGGCGTAAGCCTGTCATTGGGCGCTTATCTCAGGTGGCATTCTCCTCCCTTTACATTTTCTCTGCTGGTAACCGTTCTCAAAATCCCCTTAACAACCTCCATGTGAGCAACTTACAGGTTGAAATTGGTTTGAAAAGATTTGGATCGTACGACCACACAGTCGAAATAGTCTTTGCTGTTTTTATGGGGGATATTCTTTGCAGGGAATCAGACATTTTAATGACAGTACTCACTTGCCCATGTGCAAAAAGTGGTCTGATTATATCATTTTGCAAGGGGCATCGTCGCTCTGTCCTGGGTTCAACGCTGCCCAAGATGATTGTGATTAGTTTAAAGAAATCCAAAGAAGCCACAGTGTTTTTATCACAGCAGAGTGATAATGTGTGCAGACAGACCATCCTCCAGCAGTGGGGGGATACATCTGACTATGCACGACTACTTCATAAAACAAATGTAACATCCGCCAATTTCAACAGCAACCAGGAGTCCAGGAAAACAGGATTTTGATGCACATCAGATTCTCATTGTGAAAATTACCCTGTAGCTAAATGTGAAACATTGAGGGGCTTTGTGTTGAGAAACTGTCATACTTTGCTTTAGCTGTATTTCCATTTTTTGTAAGGTTAATTAAATTTCATCATCCCATAATATCTACTTTACTTTTCTGCAGCATAAGGAAAATCATCCCTTTCCCTCTCAAACACATACAGACCTGACCATACATTGGCAAGCATTAAAGGACGACTCTTATTATCATCATTGACGCCTGTTATATCAAAGTAACTGGTACCAGTTAAGCACCAAATGTAATGAACTCTTATTGCGAATACTTAGTAGTTCCATAATTGGATGTTACCACAGCTTTTGAGTTCAACTGTGTTTAATTTAAGTGTGTGGTCTGGCAGTTATGGATGGCCTTCATTGAGACAATGTTTGGTCGACTAATAGTTAGTACATTTAATTACCAATTACAGAGTTTATTAACAGAAAAATCTGAAAAATATCTCAACACCCTCATTACTGAGCAGCTGCAATTACATGCAGTCATGCCAAATTAATTGAAAGAAAATGAGACGATCAAATATTAATTCACTGTTACTTGTTATTTTATGAACTTAAAAAAATGCAAGAAAGAAAAAAAAAAAGATTAAACAGTACAAATGTTTGGACACTGTTCTACTTATAAAGCACTAAAGAATTGTAATTGGGAATCAGAGGCTCAAAGCCTCTCTTCTGATTGGCTCACTGACCTGTTGTTACCAGAGCTCCAGAGAGAAGCCTGAGAGAGGAGATGTAAAACTACAGTGAGATGGTTTTTGGTTCTTAAAACCACAAATGTATCTTCTTATGGATCAACACTTCAAATAAAACATAAGAAAAGTGTAAAATATGGGACCTTTAAGGGAAACTGTGGAACTCAAAACAAGGTCTGGAAGACCAGGAAAAACTTTCAGACAACGCTGCAGGTCTGCTCAGCAGAAAGACGAACCCTCCTGACATCATGCAGGAAGGTTGCGCTGCCACAGGAGCCTGTGGTGCACCGTTCCACTGTGCAGCATTAATGCAAAAGCAGACTCTATTACCTGCAACCTCATCAGAAAGTTCAGTGTCTGAAGTCTGCAAAGCAACATCTGGATGAGCCAGAGTCATTAGGAAACAAGTGCTGTGGACAGATGAAGTTAAAACTGAGCTCTCTGGCTGCAGCAGGATTTGATGAAAAGGACACCTTGCCAGCTGTTAAGCATGAGGGTGGAAATATTCTGCTTTGTGTGTGTGTGTGTGTGGCAGCCAGTGACACAGGAACCAATGCAGAGACAGCGGGAAGATTCCACTGAACATCAGCAGATAGTGCAATCAGTCAGGAAAGTGAAAGTAAAAAGAGGCGGTTTTCTTTTCTTTTTTCCTCTATTTTTTTTTTAGTTCATGAAATAAAAAGTAACACTGCATTAACATTTGAAGAGAGATTAATTTTGCATGTCCCCAGCCTTGTCGGGGTGCCTCCCTCATGATAAGCCTCCCCTTGGTGTATAATTTGTTTTACTTAGTGTTTATCTGGCCTTGATGCAGAAGGATTGCACATGCTGCAGAGCAGGTATTCAACTGAAACCTGATACCTATTCCTGAGTCTCAGAGGTCTTTGCGAAACAGAGCCATCACCAGTCTGGACCAGAAGAGCCAGACTGAAGTGCAGAATGCAAACTGATGCTACTGTGGAGCCCATCAGGTTCATCTCACAAGGCAAATTTAGGAGGAGTAATAACTCAACATGTTTATTTTTAGCAATATCTCCATCAAGCTAGATACTTCTTTAAATTGCCAACTACTGTGAATATGTCTTAGTGGTTTCTTTATTCAATTTTTGTTCATCTCCCCACTCTCTAAATTCTCTACTTATGTCTCCATCATCGTTTCTTATACTGTGCTGTTTCAATACTTAATGGTTCTACATTCAACACTTTCCCTGTATTTTATTTGAAGTGTTGATCCATAAAAAGATATATTTGTGGTTTTAAACATCATAAACCATGAATGTAGTTTTACATCTCCTCTCTCAGGCTTCTCTTCAGAGCTCTAGTAACAACAGGTCAGTGAGCCAATCAGAAGAGAGGAGGCTCTGCGCCTTGCCTCTGATTTGCTGACTGTTTTCTGAATGATCGAATAAAGATATAGCAGATTTCAGGAAAACACACTAGAAACAAAATCGGATGGTGGGTCCAGGTGGGTGGGGCTTGGGGCGTGGCTGAGAGTTATGTTTGCTTTGTTGTGACATCACAAAGTCCTGACGGCTGGTTTTAAGGCTCAGTTTCTGAATACAGGCTGTGTGCATTTCTCTGTGGACTGAGCACTTTGATATTTTCACAGCATTATCATAGAACATAAACTTGCTTTATAAACAATGGAAATCTCACTTTTTACAACATGGGACCTTTAAGTGTTATAACAAGTTTGTGTCTGTGATCCTCCTCTTTCCCTGCCAGTGTTCTCGTATCCGAGTTGTAGAAAAGTGTTTTCCTTGAGTCTCATTGTTGTAAGTTACTGCAAAACCGATCTGAGCAGCAAATCTCAATGGCTTCAAGGGACATTACATCAATCTTGTTTTCAAAATAAAAGTCTGACAGCAACTTGTAAGCTATGTAAATAGCATTAGCGTGCAAACATGAAGTCATCGTGTTGAATTTGTTCAGAAAATCACACACTATTACTAAATCATGGGGAAGATTGATAACACATTGCACCCCCCAAACCAAGGCTTGTTTTAGCTCACCCAAGGCTGTGACCTGTTCAGCTGTGATTGCCCAAAGCGTCGCTCCAATGTGCCTAAAGCAAAAGCACTGCATGGGCCTGAAATCAGGGCCAAAGGTCGGCTCAGGTCCAACTTTTTTTTTTTCAGCTTGAACCTGGCTCAAAACCCAAAGCTAATAATTATACATCAAAACTCTCTCCCTCTCTCTGTCTCTCTCTCTCTCTCTCTCTCTCTCTCTTTCTCACATCCTGTGATTTTAATTCCTCCATTATACACAAATAACTGCGTAACAGACGCTGGCACGCTGTTCCAAGTAATCAGCCAATCCATCATGATGAAGTCACTAAAGAAGAACTGTAAATATTAATGAAAAAACAACAGTGGTTCTGTAGCTTACACAATGCATAATTACCATCACACACACACACACACACACACACACACACACACACACACACACTCTCTCTAGCCACAACTTTCTGCCCCTCCACATACCTTTCTCTCACACCATGCTATGCCTCTGTGAGAGAGAGCAGATATCAGCTCTAAAGCCACATTTTAGCTTCGTCTTTAATAGCACAGGTTAACCTGCAGATGAGCAGACAAATCTCACATTGTAATATGGGTCATGATTTTTCACATCTGAAGCGGAAGAAGACAGAGAACGAAACTTTCTAAAGACGTTCAAGGACTCAAAAACCTCTTTTCACGACCAGCAGCCAATGAGGTATTTTGTTCCCTGTGTAGAATGCCTTTGTTTCATGTTCGCACTGAGCGCCCTTTTATGTTTTCAGTCTAATAATGCTTAGTATTGTATAATTTGTTTATTCACAAATATAGTTCTCACTGTGTGACAAAGGCCTGGATACATCGGAGAACCAAGACGTGACCGAGGAACAAAGAACCGACTCTTGTCTGTGTTGTTGTGAAGACGGCTTCCACTAATGATTCCTATAAACTTGGCTCGGGGCTGTGTTGTCTGAAAAGCAGTTAGCAAGTCATTTTTTGATGTTGTTGTTGTTGTTGTTGTTGTTTTTCCACGCAGGCAGGATCTTAGAAGGGTGATGTCCATCTGTCCATCCAGAGCTTTGATCAAGAGCAAGGGGTTTTCAGAGTCGAACACTGGGGCCCCCTCAGGCACATGTCTGTTTGTGAATGGATGGAGGAGCCTTAGTAATGTCCAAAAATATGTTGGAGTGCAACATGAAAAAAAAGTTAATATTGATGGATTTTGTCACTCCTGCTTCAGCACTGAAAACCAGGGTCGCAGGCATTATGTTTTCAGGCTCCATCCGTCCATCCGTCCATCCGTCCATCCGTCCATCCGTCCATCCGTCATTCGTACGTCCCATTCTCGTGAACACGATACCTCTGTAAAGCTTTGAGGGAATTTCTTCAAATTTGGCTCAAACGTTCAATTAGACTCAAAGATGAAATGAGTCGATTTTGGTGGAAAAAAAAGGTGACCTCACAAAACAATAAGTTTTTGGCCATAACTACTGAATCCATACACTAATTATGACACAATTTAATTCAAATGTCTAAAAGGATAAAATGAAGTGATGACATTTTGTATCCAAAAGGTCAAAGGTCATGAGTGCTCAGATGGGCGCAAGTGTGTTTACTAAAACAATGTGGGAGCTGGCAAAGGGTGTAATGTAGGGCCCTTAATGTGATTTGTACAACTACTATTAAACCGTTAGTACAGTAAACAAATGTTATTATACATTCTTTACAATAAGCATCAGTTCCACTGTTGGAGCTCCAGAGACCAAACAGATTCAGTGAGCGTTGTCTGGCCCACAACTGTTTCACATATTTCTGATTGAGGTCACAGTTTCCATGCAGCCCCCCCCCCCCCCCCCCCTTCCCCCTCCCTTTGAGGTCAAGGTTGGGGGGGGGGGGGGGTTGTTGGATGTTAGGGTTGGGAAGGATCTGCAAATCCCCAGAAACCCAAAATCATGTTCCAACATGAAGGATACGATCTGTGTCACCATCTCCCTCATGTTGATTCGCATACACACGCAGGCCCAATTGTACACACACACACACACACACACACACACAAGCTATTCCACAAACACCCCCCCCCCCCCCCCCCATGCACTCACACACACACACCTGAAGCCCGCCATTCCCTCTCCTTGAGCTCAATGCTCCCTTTGTTCATTTTCTCATCACTCCCAATCTGTCATTCCTCTGAGTCTGTCTCGGGCACATCTTTAATAGACAATAAGACAGCAGAAAAAGACAAAGAAAAGAAAAAAACCAGGGGAAAGGAGGAGAGAGATGAAAGAGAAACAATCTGTCCCCGACTAATGAAAGGGGCTGCATGGTAAAAGTAAAGGTTTAATACATCAATCAGACTGCTGCTGCTTAATGAAGAGGACGAAGGGGAAGGAGAAGAAAGTTTTGTAGATGTTTTACTTTTCTTTCATCTCATTAAAACTTTATTAAACCTGAAGCAAAGCAACCTGGGTAAACGTATCAGTAACATCAACTGTTCATGAAGTCAAACACGTCAAGGCAACGACCTACATTTGTTCTATTGTGTAGCCGAGATCCTTTTAGCATTTCGCTTTTAAAATGGAGTAAAGTGAAGATGTATGATCAAACTGACAGTGTGTTGAAGCTAATCTGTCTTTTGATTGCAGTCTTACTGCTTTAAAATGACTCAACAGCAAGTAAAGACCACATTTAGTTTCCCCTTGTGCAAAACTTACCCTTTTTCTTTTTCTTTTCTCTGTCATCTGCAACACTGTCCTCTCTCTGTGTATTCCAAACAAAGCAGTGCTTGGTGTTGTTCACAGAAACACATCAGTTCCTGTCAGATAAGAACCTCCCCAAGACCAGAGGTTAAGAACACTCCAGTCTGGGTACAGTCAGCTCACAGCTCTGCATGACGCGGGGTTCATGCTTCTAGACACTCAAAGTATTTGTCTTTAGCAAAGTTGGAATAAAAACAAACTGTAGAAAAATGACCTTTTGCCTTAAAGGTCTGCAGTGAATAAATACAGTAAATACAGTAATCGCACGCAGTGACCCACACTCAAACAATTTACACAAAAAGGTAAAGAATTACATAAAGACCAGTGGCAGGAAAGACTAATGAGACGATTGATCCTGCATCTTCGACCAGATGGGAGCAAATTATACTCACAGAATTATACTCATCTCTGATTAAACCAAAGAACAAACAAGTATATAAATAAAAATGTCATAAGGCTACGTCTGCCAGAATTCAATTCACCACAAATCTTCCCAAATTGATTTTATATTTGTCAACTTGGACAAGGACATTTTTTAAATTAAGGCGAAAGCTGACAGCATTAATGGAAAACAGTTAGAATTGATCTTAATTAATCTGCCACAAACTTTAACTGCATCAAAAGTTACATTCACAAGCCGTAACGTCTGTAAAATGTAGCTAAAAAGTTAAAGATCCAAAACTCAACAAACACAGGTTTTGACTTGTATGACCCGTGTGAAGTCTACCGACAAACGTCAGTGCTGAAATGTGGGAGAGAAAAAAAGAAGCGATGTTCTGGCGTTGCTCTGTGTGCAGAGGAAGCTTATATAACATAGAGCTGTGTTTTCATCAAGAGATGGCTTTGTGGCTTTGAGCAGTGTGAGACAAAAGCAACAGTGTGAGAGCTGGAAATCCAGGATATGACTTAAGGACACGGCCGCTCTGAGAGCTGAAAATGTGATACATTACCGCAACTCCACACTGTAACTAATAATCCCACTGTACCTATGAGGGTTGCATGGTAGAGCTACAGTGATGGTTTGGGGTATTTACAGAAGCGATGAAGTGGTGTGCTGCTGTGGGCAGGGCCGGTAAAAACATGTGATTTTAGCCACTTAAATAAAAATGCCCATATATATACTCACACCTTTATCCTGCTGGCAAAAAGCACTTTCCTTTGGAACTGAATTTTGCAACCACTGAACTGTAGTATTCCTACTCAGAGGCACATCTATAGCGCGCACTGTATTACTCCGCAGATCAGCTGTCACTAACTGTAAAGAAAAGGGCTGTTTGACAGCAAGAAAAAGCTGTGAAGATATTCTAAATCAAGCGTACACTTAGACCTGTCTCAGTCTTCTGCAAACCTTCCCACACAGTCTTCATTAGGCGAACACACATGCGCTCGCACAAACACTTTACGCAAGCAAACAAAATCCTGCGTTTCTGCAGGTGTCACTGGGATGCATAATTCCTTGGCAAGAAATCCCAGTATCTCAGTTCCCGCCACCCTAAAGGTAATTCATTACAAACTGTCACACTGCAATATGTTGTGCCACAATATACAATCCCTACAGGCCCAGGTTTAATCTGTGTCATTCTGTACTTTGTGTTATCATAATAATATAAGTATAAATAACTTCATATTCTTGTGGTGGATATAATGACGTAGTATTATGACGTATGAGTTGCTAAAGAAGGAAGATTGCTGGTTTTGGAAGCAATTCAAGCACAGAAAGAAAAAGAAAAAGAAAACAAAAAAAACAACAACAACAACAAAAAAAAAAAGCATTTCCAAAGTGGCAATAATTTCTTATTTAGAAGAAACTTTCTTATAAAATCTTTCAGACCTGTGGAAGAATTACTCATGTACTCTGGCAAGTGGAAGAATATGAAAAACCACTTAGCACAGTCGGGTACTTGTGATAACGATAAAGTGTTGTTTTGAATATCTGTTGAACAAAAACATTCACAGAACAAAAAATGTGGAATGAGGAAACGCCACCGGAAATTTAAGCTAGCGGTAAAACAGCGTGAGATGAGTTTGGAATGACTTTTATCGGACTGACTCAGACGTCTATCATGCACTTCATTACCCAGAAACACATTTTCAGTCATTTACACACACACACACACACACACACACAAAAACAGAGACAAGCCACACATTACACACACACACTCCTGATTTCCCATTCTGCAACTGACATACACACTCTGTCATTACCACACATTGCTTCCTTTGTGGGTGCCAAAGGAACAATACATGTGAATTGATGCTACTGTTCCAGGCTTCTACTTCACAGTTTCCTGCAGAGGATGAAGACATGATGCGGCAGTGTGACGCACTGGGGGGTGGGGGTGGGGGTGAGATGGATGGGGGGGGGGTGGATTCCAAGTCGTATATGTGTTCACGTCTGCCTTTATCTGACAGTTGAGTACCCTGACATTTACAGTACAATTCTTTATGTGCGTGCATGGTGTGGTGTGTGTCATGGAGAATGCAGGATTGTAATGTGTAGAGGGTGTGTGGCTAAGGTGTGTATTTATGTAAGAGAGTCTCTGGGAAGCAGAGGTGTCTGTTTAAATATGTATGTGCACATCTGATATATGCATACAAGTTGTTTGCATGCGTGTATATATGTGTATATACTGCATATGTTGATCTTGTAAGTATATTTTTGTGTGTAGATGGTGCAAAAGGGAGCGACTGTTCTTCTGTAAAGCCTATAGGTCATTTGGGTCATCATAGTTCCATATCGTTGCTATGCAACATGTAGTGGCCTTAGTGATTATGACAGGAGGAAAGGGAAAAGTGCGGCGAATATAAAGAGGAATATGATACAGGAGATTGGAGTTCAATTGATAGTAGCAGCTTATGTTGTTTCTATTATCCATGACCATTCGACAAAGTTAACCGCGTAGTTATTACTGTAACCATGACAACAAAGATTGTCTAATGTTGAGGAAGTACTTATTTTAACCCAAATCACAATCTTTTCTTAAACCTAACCAAATAGTTTTTTTGTGCCTAAATCTAACGAAGCCATGACCGTTATTATAGTTACCATGGTGACGAAGGTAGGTACGCCGCTCTCAGTAGAGTCTGCATCTTTACAACCAAGGGGCGCCATTTCAGGGGACGCTCCAATGGGTCGTATCAGAAGGTTGAAAAAAACAATCTGTATGGTCGCTCAGGTTGGCGGAAATGTTGTTGGAAATGTCATGAAGTCATGTTTGACAAAGTGTGTGTTTCATGCATGCCATATTATCTGATGCGACATTTAAAGAAGGATAAATTTTAACAGCAGCGTAAGACATTTGTCATTTGTGTTGCAGGTTTGCAGCTCACACAAAGGTAAGAAAAGCACTGCATAGCTTCAACTATAATAACTATTACTGTGGGCTTTCTGCTGTCACATTAACGCCTATAAATATATATATATATATATATATAAGAAAAAGTCTTTCAGCTTTCAGCAGGAGTTTGGAAACGTTTCCCCACTGAAGCCTATATTTGTTGCAGGCATGCTGTGAGCTTTGAATAGGACTCACGGACCGCTGCAATAATGAAGCCGATTCAACTCAAAGGACTGGAAACAGTTCAGGCACTAAGGGAGACAGAAATAGAAGAACAAACAAACAAACAAAAACAAAAAAGAGCCTCCAAAAGTTTCCAGTTATGAGGACGGGACATCGAAGGGTGTTTAGCAGTGTGTGACCTTTACCCAGCTCTCATATTGATATCTATCATCGCAGTTCGATTGCACTTGTGTTTTTAATCAAGTCTGTCACTAGGAGAGATTATACAATTTCCTTGATGTCACCCAATCAATTCACTTCTTTCTACTTCAAATATATCCTGTCATTTCCTTAACAAGACACACACTGTGTACAGAGCTGGGCATTATTGTAACTGTAACCATGTGAGCAATTGCTATTACAAATTCAACAGTAACTAATCCTGGCAATGCTCTGCTTCTTCAGGATCAGGGAGGTCGACTTGTTTGCAGTCGTTCCAGGAGTTACATGGAAGGGCTGAAACCAGTTTTGCCTCAAAGTTTTAATGTAATACAGGAGCCGGAGGTGGGGGCGGGGTGGGGGCGGGGGTTGGTGGTGGCAGCTAGCTTCCAACAAAAGAAGAGGCCTTGTGAAAACTTTAAGTGTGTCTTATTTAGATGTTGTGTTTTTGCAGCAAAGCCACTAGGTCTACATTCATGGTGCTGTTCAGAGCTGTGAGGAAACACTATCTGCTCTGTTCTGGTCAGTACACCTCTTAATTAGGCTTAGGCCGATACGTGATAATATCAAACATTACAATATTTCCCTCTGCCCACTTCTTAGCTTACTGTACTTGGCATGAGACAAATAAAAGCTGAACTGCTGTTTAGTGGCACCATCTTATGAAACACAATAATATAATTACGTATTGTTAATAAAAAAACACAAAACTAAAACTGAAACATAAAATACAACAATATACAATATACGATAACGTCATATATGGCATTATGTGGAGTAGATTGAGATATTAAATTTGGGATATTGCCCAAGCCGCCTCTACATCAACCACCGCTGGCTGCTGACACACACGTGTACGGCAGAGGTGGACTTGGAGGCTGTGGAGTTGTTGGAGTAACAGAAAAATAAAAAAAATGATTAACTACTCCTGATGTTGTGGAGTATTAAGCAAAGTGATGAAAGTCCTCGTTTTTTTTTTAATGAGGAATAAGTAATTGGTTGTATTTTAAGAGTAACTCAACTCAAACACAACTGATGACACGAGAAAACTGGTTCACAACACAAAAGAGAGAGAGAGAGAGAGAGAGAGAGAGAGAGAAAAAACGCTATATGCTACAAGCACACCTGGACAGATGTGTGAACTCGCACATCTGTTCTTCTGAGCATCAGTAACAACAACATTTAATGGAAATGTACTCTTAGTTTAGAAGTCATGTACCACAGGCAGTTACAGTGGTTGTACCTAAATATAACAACTTAATGATTTATGTATAAAAAAAGCTACATGTAGCATCTGAATAACAGGAAGTGATGCCACATTGTGCTTAAGGAAACGAGGAAAGGAAATAGATTCATTTAATTCTGATGCATTAATATTTTATTCATTCATCAAGTGAAAACCAGCTGTGTGTGTGTGTGCGTGGGTTTTGCTACATTACATATATGTGTGTCTCAGACATTTTTTTTTGTGTGTGAGACAACTTTGTCTATGTTGTGTGTGTTTGTTGTGCACTCCTCTACGTGAACGTTTTTCTGTGTGAGTGTGTGAGAGACACAGAGAGAGAGCTTATCCTTCTTTACAAAGGGTAACCAGCTGTGTTGACAGAAGATGCTGATTCTCCATTCTCTTCCCTCCCATCCCTTCTCTTTTTAGCAGCACACTACCACACACACACATGCACACACACACATACACACACACACACTCGCATTGACAGGCATACACACAAACATGCACAAGTTCCAGTGCCTACATCCCCCACACACACACATACACACACACACACACACACACACACACACACGCACACACACACACACACACACACACACACGCACACACACACCAAACACACACCGCACACACTCACCCGCAAACACATTCACCAAGACTTGGCAATGAATCTTGTCAGTTTTAATAAATAGTTACATCTTTCAAGCTGCTGACGTCGCAGAGAGAAGCAGATCAGAAAGAGAGAGAGAGAGACAGATTGAAAGGGTGAGAGAGATAGAGTGGTGGGTGAGAGAATAGAGAGAGAGAGAGTGTGGTAGAGCAGAGGATGTTGTCCTGCAACAATATAAAAATCAAACTGAGCTCAGACTAATCTCTGCGCTGTACACAGATGCGACAAAGATGTATGTGGAGAGCAATAGGTTGTGTATGGGTGCTGAGCTTTGTGTGGTAACAATGCACGTGTGTGTGAGAGAGGAAAAGGATCGCGTGTCAGACAGGATGTGTGCGTATGATGAACAAGAGAAAATGGTGGACTAAACTAGTATTTGTACATGGTGGTGGTGTTATGGATTAGTCAAGTCTAGTGGTCGTCAATACTAGTCCGAACCTGGAGTGTGTATAAAGGGAAACAAACATAGCTGGAACTGGTTTCTATGAATGCAAAAACAAATGGCGTGGTTAGCGTGGTTAGCTGGTTAGCCGCCAGGTGAGCTAGTAGCCATGAACCTTGTGCCACGGCGTTGTTTTTTCATTTTTAAGGTTTTGAGTGGTTTAATTCCAACAGAAAATGAACAAACTGCGGGCGCAACCTGGTAGAGCACATACGATCTAGGCTTAGTCCTGACCGCAGCAGCCCGGGTTCGAGTCCCGGCCCGTGGCCCTTTGCTGCTTGTCTTGCCCCAACAGTCCTGTGTCTCTCTCACTGTCTCTATAATAAAAGCAAAAGAAAGAGAAAATGAACAAACTAGTTCTCTCAGAGCTCAGGGGCGTCTCACTGCAGGCGAGTACCACAACCTTCTTCATCATCACGTCCTTTTGCATGTGGACTGCCACTCAGCTGCTTCTCAACCTGAGTCTCGTCATTGTCTTTTTAATGAGCCTCACAGTTTGAGACTACAGGACAGCACAGAGACGACTTCTCAAAACAGCTTCACCTTCACCTTGTTTTTTTCCATGGAAACCAGTCCAGCGAAGAAGAATCAAACTGTAGTATTTGCACTGCTTCAGATATCGTTTGTCTCTTCCATCTGTGGCTCCGTACTTTTCTCTTGTTCTTCTTCTTACTTCTTTTTCAGGCCAGTTAAAACGCACACTTGGGATCCACAACAAAAAGTGAGACTCCAGCAGTCAGAGCCGCCACTGTTCGGTCTGTTCAAACCACACCACACCACTCGACGTCTGGCGGCAGCACGGAGGAGCTGAAAGTACAGCGGTCAAACTGTCTTCACCAAGCTGACTGAAATTTACGGGTGTGACTGCCCTGGGCTGCGTGACATGACATATTTGTTTTGGCCTGCCCCTGCTGCCAGGTCCCTCGCTTCTCATCAAGGGGCTGGCTTCCCCTGGTTGGGGCCTATTTAAGATGGGAGGTTTGAAGATGGCCTCTCTCTTTCTCTGTCTCAGCCGTCCTGTTTGGCTCGCTTAAATTGTGTTACAGGTACTTTAAGTTAGCTCTCCTATTTTTGTTTGTATCCAACACCAACCCTACACCACTGACTACTGACTTCATATGTTCTGGTTTGCCCAGGTTGCGTTGGGTTATCCTTGTGGACCTCCGTTCAACAACAGCATTGTGTTTATGTATTGATTTATTGATTTTATTGTGAGGGGAACGTGCCTACAGGAAACTGGCAAACTCACAGTGACACTGGAGGCTTTGATCAAGTCAATAAAGACACCATTACTAAGTTCACAACATATGAACAGCAGATTGTGTGATTGAATGCTATGCATGTGGAAAAAAACAAAACAAAAAAATTAAGGGGGGGGTGCAGGGGTGACATGTATCTCACACGCATGTCTCTGACTCAGTGTGGTTGATACATTTCATAAAAAGAGGCGGGGAAGTGTCGGACGACTATGTGGATTGGTCTGTAGTGTGAGTTAACACACACAACTTCAACAAACACACACAGTGTCTGTGGGGTTGTATCAACGAGGGTCCCCACAAGTGTGGCAGCACATACAGTGTGTGTGTGTGTGCGTGTGTGCGTGTGTGCTTGTGTGTGTGTGTCTGAGTTTGGTTCATGAACGCGGCCCACAGCTCTCGGCTCCGCTGAGTTACCATGGTGACCGGTTGACTGTGTTGTAGGATGCCCTGTGGCTGCTTGCACTTCTGGAGACTTCTGTCCATCTGTGTGTGTCTCTCTGTCTTTCTCTGTCTCACACTCTTTCTCTCACACACACACATCGCACACACACACACACACACACATAAAAGAGCATCTCCTCTGCTCAGAGCAAAGCAGCTTGAGGAAATGAGATTTGTTCCAGAGGCCGAGATAGAGTGACAGAGGGAGAGAGAGACATGTACGATCTCTCCCTCTTTCTTTCTCCTCTTTGTGTGTCCCCCTTTCATTCTCTTTCCTCGTCTTCACCCTCTGAAGCTTTTGATGTTTGCTTCTAATACATACACACATAATGTATCACTTATGCAGCATACAAAATGACAGTTTTGCATATGGAGGATTTGCACTTATGTGTGCTCAAGCTGGAAGTGGGACTTTTTTATTTATTTTTTTATTTTTTTATATAAGCAAGTAGAAATGTTTATTTGAAGTTGATTTAAAGCACAGTTATATTTATAACAGCGGGAGGTGATGAGGGGCCGTGACACAAATCAACTCTTGCTGAATGCAGGAGCTGCAGTCCATTGAGCAGCTGAGGGCTCTGCACCTTGCTCAAGGGCAGCTCCTTTCGTCTGAGTCATTCACTCGGCCTTCCAGTCCCAGAACAGCCTCAGTAATGAAGCAGCTATGTGTAAGTTGGTTTTTTTTTTATGTGAAAGATTGTCAGCTTAGGACAAAGTGAATATGTTTTGGGGCTGCAGGCTCACTGAAGGACCGCATTATACATTATCACATTGATGTTTTTCACTCAGTACAACTACGAATTTGATCTTATTTTAGAAGTCCATCCTCTATATCAAATATCTCTTTATACGATAGGATGGAATTTGGCTTTTTTACTATACATGCCATACTCTAATACCCCACCCCCTTTCCTTACTGGCTGTTAATTCATCACTTGTTAAGACTTTACCAAAACAAGACTAAGTCAAAACCTAGTATACGCCTGGACTGTGATTGGTCCGGCCAAAATGGGACAAAAAAAAAAAAAATCAGTTCCTGTTCTATATTTCAGCCAAAAACTGGATTAACCAAATCAAATCTGTGTCTTTGTCCTGTCAGTGATGTGTCTTCACTGTCTACATTAATTTTCCGCTGAATGCCAAAATACATTTCTACCAAACACATTTTTGGAAGACACACAATAATTGCTGTGTGGATTTATGTTCGGTGGCAAAAACAAGAGTTTATCCAGTCATTAAAGTCTTGGATTCTGCAGGACTTACACTTACACACTGAGGACTGAGGTTTGGATCCTGACTCCTGCATGTGGTTGTGGTTTAGGCCACTAAAACACTTTGGCCAGGGACGGATTATGATTGTGGGTGAATATTTAAAAGACAGCACGAGTGTCAGGCTTCAAGTCAACCCCTTTATCTGTTTGTGTCTCTCCTCCACTCTGTGCTCACATATACAGTACTTTAATACAGCTGAATTCACGATAAAGCTGTTCACATTTACATGTTTTTCGGTTTCTGTTGTGAGACAATGGAACACGTATGAAATAGTGACTGAAATGCAGCCCATTAAGACTACATGTTAACTTTCAAGCCGTTTCCAAGACGCAGCTCTGATGCTGCTAAACTCCTGAATTTATAACCACGACACTGTCTGACAAAATCACAAAACACACAAGTTAAAGACAAAGGCTGTGTTGAGATTTTGGTTATATTTACTTGGAAAATGATCAGTCAGAGACAAAGTTAGAGCAGCAGAATATCTTTCTTATTTTGTCCCTCACACAGCTACCTCCATCTGGGTAAAAATTGTAATACTGGTAACTCTCCTCTATGGAAAGTAGCTAAGGTTTGTCCACAAAGTTACTAGATTTGTCACTAGGTACTATTTTAAAGAAAAAAGCCTTTAGCAACAATTGTGTTAAGTTGCCAACACTGCAGGCTGTAAACGCCCCCCTCCAACACTAGGCCCGCCTACCAATGGTTTAACTTCACGTAACATTCGGCTGACCAATGGTGTAACTTGATCACTCAGCTCTATCAGTCAGTCAGTCAGTCAGTCAGTTAGTCACGGACATTCATGTTTATTGGCCTGACTCCCACTTGTAGTCCAGCCAATAAAACCACTGTACTTTTCCCCTAAAGAGGGTGCCCCTCTACTCTGCCAGGGTTTCACCGGCTGAGCCATTCATGTCCACACTCACACACTGAAATCAACACATATGTGCCCAGTCAGTCAGGATGAGCCTTTTCAGCCCTGTGGGAACTGCTGCTGAAAAGAGCAGCGGGAAAACCATTCTTCCCTTTTTTTTGTTCACCTTCGATTGGAAACTACTCTATGAAAAAGCTCACCCTGATTGATTAGGCACATACTGTACATACAGATGTGCTGCAGAGTGTTCACTTTGTGATTATGGATTTAGACTCACAATGTGTAGCGTTCTGTGACTGAATGATCACACATCCTATTTAAGAAACCTGCCTGATACAATTAACAGATATAAGGCTTATCCTAGGTTAAACCCAAAGGTCTCATATTTGCCTTTAATTTAAAATTTGAATTTTTAAATTAATAACTCAGAATATTATTTTTTTTACATAATTTTTAAAAAGTTAACTTTGAAAAAAAGTTCAAAAATAATTGAAAAACTTAACTTAAACTTAATAAAAAAAATCAGTGAAATTCACACTTCTTTGACTTCTCTTCCTCCGTCTTTCCCTCCATAAGCTTCCACTCAACTTGTCTTTCCAGTGTGTTAGTCTCTCTCTCTCCCTTGGCTGTTTTTTAAGTGCTGCTCTGAATAAATAAATGCTAAATCAACCCCTCTCTCGATGTGGTAATTCAAAGCAATGAGGGCCGGACTGAATTTTAAGGGAAGCTGAGGAGGCAGAGAGTTTCTCGTGGATGCAGCTCGAGGCAGATAAACATGATAAACAGCTGAAAAAAAAAAAAAAAAAAAAAAAAAAGAAGCGAGACATGAGATGTGAAATTCATAACAATCAGCAGACAATCACATAGAAATCGGATTGCTCGGATTATTCACAAACATCAAAAAAAAAAAAAATCTTACAGTGGAACATGACGAATATTGAAATATACACCCACATTACATTATAAAAATACCACACTGTAAAAAAAAACACACACACACACACACACTGGAATACACATGCTGCTACACACAGGTATGAAAATAACCCCAACCTGCACACACACACATACACACTCACACACACACAAACACACGCACGGATACACTAAATATGTAAAGATCAGCAAGATGCCTGTCACATCTTTGACATGATGTACCAGACAAATTAATGGATGCTCATGTGGACAGGAACATGAAATGAATGTGCATACAGCATGAACATAAAGACACATCAAGACACACACACACACACACACACACACACACACACACACACACACACACACACACACACACACACACACACACACACACACACATCAAAATGTGTATGGATCAGCAAAATAACCATGAAATCTTTGACAACAATAACAGCTCCCTCTGAAAAGATGCTGCTCTGGCAACTAAAGAGAGACACACAGCGAGAGAGAGAGAGGGAGAGTGTGTGTGTATGTGTGTACTGATACATGTGGAGTGTACAACAGTGCATGTATGTATGTTGACAATCACAAAAAAGAAAAGAAAGAAAAGAAGAAAGAAACTCGTATCCAAGTTTATCCCAAACTTTATTTAATATTGTCTCTACTGTTATTACATCCTTTGGATTTAATGTGTAAAGATACAGAAATGAGACTCACACACACAGAGCAAATACACAAAGGTAAAGAAAGAGACAACTGTAAAGGAAGAAGTACATGTAGTATATTTGTCATGCTTATCCATCAAAGATATTGTTTGTAACAACACACAGCACGTCTCAATCGATCAGCTGACATTCTCCAAAGCTAGCGCCAGATACACACAACGATTTGTTCCTCAAGCCATCGCAGCAGGTTTCTCACCACTGTAAAGAAAAATGTCTGAGGTCCTTGCCCTGATGAGTGGGCAGCAGCTGCACAAGCCATGTTAGACACACACGCACACACACACACACACACACACACACACACACACACACACACACACACACACATGCATTCAGGTGTATGACCTGAAAAGATGAAATAACCCTGTAGTTAGAGCAGTAGGTTTCTCAATTTCTCAAAATTAAGTTTACATGCACAGCAACAGCAGAAAACAGCTTTAAGCAATGTTTTTAATTAAGTACATGGTTTGAAGTAATGTCACTTCTCTTAATAACCCAATTTCCTCGGATTAATCTATAATTAGCTTTGTTCTGGCACTGCACCGAGCCGTGCTGCCTGCTTTGTGTGTGTGACCTTTTGCGACCTTTGACTCGTGTTTTCGTAAAAACAAGAAGTCAAAACGCTCAGTAAGGCTTTTCAATGTGACTCATCATATTTATTAATATCGCTATCCAATGCAGACTGCAGCGTGGAGTCTGTAGGGCGGGTTCAGTGCGTGCTACGTGGGCTTCAGCGATCGGCATCAAATGACACGACATTCTGCAATGTGGCCAAATTATTTTTGCACTTAAATGAAAAGTATAACACTTTGAGAAATGCATTTTGGGAATAGTTGGCAGTAGCTTTATAATCAGTGCAGACATGAAAGTATTACGAACCTTCTCATCTAACGCTCAGCGAAAACAGCGAATGAATGTATAACCCTTAATGTCTGACTTTTCCTTCGACTGTTTAATTCACCAACGAGAGTTTTCTGGTAGCGTAACATCAAACACTATCTCAAATTTTATTGCTGTGGATATTTGCAGTTTAATACAGTTTGCACACTGATTTCTAACTAAATCCTCTGCAGCAAAGGCAGCAACACTGACAGAGGACATCAGTGGTTTGAAAAAAAAAAACTACAGTACTACGGTTGAACATAAAAACATGAACATGAACTCGAACGTGTCTAGAACAAACTCTTTCCAGCTGCTGGAAGAAATAAGAAGAAACCATAATGTAGCAGAGGGTAAGTTTTCTTTTTCAGTTGAAAGCTGTTTGACATCTTCAACTTTAATTCATTAGTTGTTATACCATTCACACATCAAGTATGAATGAAGTATGTACAACAAAGACAAAAGAAGACAAAAAGAGAAAGAGAAGCAAGAAACTGTAAAAAAAAAGAAGAAGGAGTGAGGGTGGGAAGAATTAGCCCTCTGGGCAGGGCTGCCATCATTGGCTTTGAATATGCAACTGATGGTTTATTGATCTGTCCCAGCACTAAGCTCTTTGTGCTACAAAATACTGACAGAAAAAGAGAGACAGAGAAATGGAGGAAGAGAGACTGATGAAGGAAAGATGGAAGCATGAGCCAGGAGAAAGGATAAAGATGGAGGGAGACGATGGGAGACAGAGTGAGGGATGAGATGAAAGGAGTGGATTGGACATGAAGGATAACGGAGGAAGGGAGAGGGCAAGATAAAAAGGTAGAGCAAGAGACAGAAAAATGGAGAGAAGACTTCTGGAAAAAAAAGAAAGGAGGGAAAGATGGATGGACATGTTGAAAGAGGAGGTAACAGAGAGGTGAGGGATAAGCATTTTGAACTGTAATGTGATCACTGACATTTCAATCAGAGGACTTGTGGTGTTGTAATGTATTTCCCCATTTTCTCAGTCTTTTTGGAAGGTGCAGTAAAGATGAAAAAAAGTGCTATAAAGTTAATGGAGAATGATACTAAAATGTTATATTTTGCCGTTTTGCCCCGGGGGGCGTTTTCTATCTCCTAACACAAAGGCCATGAAGTCAGTGGTTTCCAGAACATGTGTCATTACAGCAGCCCATTGGAAACATGACGTCGCGGTCTGTGACTCTTGGTAACCCGGTTTCCTTCTTAACCCTTCAACTACTGCTGAATACTTCATGCTGAAAATGAGCAAACAGACAAACCGCTGAAGATGCACTGTGAGTGAATATGTGTTTTGTATGTTGCCTTCATTGGCAAAGTAGATATTTTATTAATTAGCTTGTTAAGACTTAAAAAAAACAGGCAAAAGTGACCTGTTGCTTGCCAAATAGTGAGCTCACATTTGTCTCTACTGTTAAGCCTCATCTTTCATTAGTTACTGAGCTTTCTTTGTTTTCTCCATCATCCAGCGTTTGTACCTGCTGCTTCATCAGATATCTGTTGAGTTACTGGCAATTAACCATCAACAGTGTCTTCATGGTCAAAAAGTTTCATTTGGCAGATGAAGTTATCCTATCAAATTGCCAGATTCATACTCCAAGGCCTTAGCATTACTGTTTACCATGAGATGCTATCACCAGCTGTCCTCATTATAATCACAGGTGTATGCTGTTGGGTTGTTCTACACAGTGGATATTAAAATGGAGAATGTTTTTTCCTGTTGGTCTCTTCTTTAGGACTTCTGTGGATCAAGTGTTGATGACAGACGCATGACAGGAAGTTTTCACTGTCAATTTATGTGGATTGGAAAAGAGACTTTCCGTTGGCAGAAAATCAGGGACGACGGGAGTGACGGAGGGATGCCAGCATTGTGCCAAAAAAAAAGAAGAAAAAACAGACAGGCGGGCACACTGGCACCAAACTGCACATACCCACCCTCAGTATTCAAATTCTTGGCTTACATGATACAGTACTTCCTTTGCAACTGTTCCTTTGCGGCTCCTCGTAGGCTCGAGGAAATATTGATAAAGACAGATGTAACAGATGAATGCGTGGGATTAAAAAAGAAAATACGATATTCAGAAGACAGAAAAAGACACTGAGTGCTGGTCGGAAAGCTGACATAGCTGTTCACACAGGAATCTGGTTAGGGTGCATCAAGTTCAGCTGTGGTAATGACACATCCCACATTATCAGCTGCTTTTCATCCCCCCATATGCTCATTGCTTCATTGTTTCCTTTCTTTTCTTTCTTTCTTTTTTAAAATTAATTTGAACTCTCATCTCACCCCACCTTATGTGTATACATTTTTTCTAATGTAATGCCATGATTTTTACAGCCATAAAGTATATGTTAGAGGGGGAAGGTTTGTGGCAGCTGCAGTTTCTGCAGCACATATCTTGCATGAAGACAACATTATAAGTATATTACTCACAATGTGGACAAGAGATTGGCTGCAAGATCCAAAACCCTTGGCTTGAGTTTAGACAAAGGATACAGCTGTGCTCATTACTGTTGTTCCCGCGGGGTAGAATAGATTAGAATTATGCCATTAAGGCGTAAGAGAAAAAGAACCCTGGTAGAGGAAAAGTTAAGGCAAAAATGTAATCGCAAGCGGAAATTTGCAGTTAAAAACCTTTTTGCGCTCAACAAAAGGAAGCAGCTCAATTACCCAAAATGAACAGCCTGACGAAGCCGAGTAAAGTCACGTCAGCTAGCTTAATTCTGTTTAAAGATGGAGTGAGACCAATCACAGACTTGTTTCACAATCACAAAGTGTGCAGGAAAAAAAAAATTAAATTCAACAAAGGAACCATGTAGTAAATAACATCTTGTCTACTTCATAGTAAATGCATTGGGGACCTCATTGATGATCAAAATCTGCTCAAGTGCTATTTATTGATATTTTCCTCCAAAACAAAATGGCAAAAGTTTATACTTATAGGTGTATAATACTAGGTAAATATATTAGCTGCCTGAGGTGGTTTTAAAAAACGTTTTCTTTGTTTTTAAATCGCCCTCTGACTTCAATAAAAAAAAATTACTTGAAATTTAACAGAGTCTCTTAAATGCGACTGACATAACCTTCTGTTGGTCTTAATGGACAACTGAATTGCTCTTAATGGGCAGGCAACATCTAGTATGGCAGCTTCGCCACCACTAAATGCATGTGTGTGTGTGTGTGTGTGTGTGTGTGTGTGTGTATGTGAATGAAAGGTAAATTCTAAAGTGCTTTATAGGTACAGTCCATTGACTTTGTGTGAAATTATAGAAGCTATGTTGGCTGCACCTCTGTGACAGGCAATGCAGAGTATCACTATAATAGTGCAGCATTGTGTTTTCAGCTAGAAACAAAAGCCAGCTGCTTCCAGCTGTCTGCAACTCAAAGCCTTAGGAGCAAAAGTCAAAGTGTTCAGTGGATCTTTGCCAGCACTGCTGTTGTTGCCCTGGAGGATACAACAGGAAGATTCAAGGCTTGATCAAACTAAACTACTGTAGAATTGTGAGAGAAAGCCAAAGTCTTGTGTTGCTGGCAGCCATAAAGGCTTGGACCTCTGCAGCGGACATAGCATTGTGACTACGACAGTCATGGCGACAGGATTGTACTGTGCAGGCAGGCAATTAGACCATCCAGCTGTTACAAACTGCATCAAAACAGCAGAGGAATAAGACTCTATTCAAAGGTTCAAAGACATTTTGCCAATGGCTTGTCCGTGCCAGTCAGTAGCCCCACTCTGTTCTCAAAACAGACAACTGGGGTAAGACTATAACAAATTGAAATTCACTACCTCTTCCCTTACAACCTCCACTTTGAAAGGTGTTGTCGGTGTTGAGTACAGCAAGAGATGATGGCATGTGCTCAGGGCAATGACGTGTCAATCACTTACACTGAGGTACAAAGAGGGCAGGGTCTTCGGCAGATGAGTAGAGATGAAAAGAGGGAAACAGGTGTTTTGACTGACAGCGTGACAGCTGTTAAACCTGCATGACTACTAACAATGCAGCCAGAACCCTGTGCGTCTGGCAGCATGGAGCCCTGGGATCAAATTTCAGTTGTGGCTAACCATGATCAGTGTTGCACTGCATGAGACTCAGCTAGATCATCCAGCTGTTATTTTCTTTTTGTTTCTATCTATCTATCTATCTATCTATCTATCTATCTATCTATCTATCTATCTATCTATCTATCTATCTATCTATCTATCTATCTATCTATCTATTTTTTTCCCATATGAAAATATTCTAACAACAATTACTGGCAAATGATCAGTGGCAGTCAAATGAAAGTCTCAGAAATCAGCATGATATGCTAATAGCTGGTTCTGTGAATAAGAAAACATGGAGGAGATACAAATACACATTAGCACATTCTTATCCTGCCTTGGTTGGCATGCCTTGACTAAAGTTTCAGGGCCTATTATTGCTTTTTATTGGTATTTTATTCTCAATGTCATATGAATGTAAACTACTTCAAATAATGCTTCATATGAAATGATGTTTCTTTGCCTACACATACCTTGTTAGCCCACGGGTCATCTGTGCAGGCAGGTTATTACTACCCCTCGTTTTATTATTAGGTGACTCGTAGTGGCCATAGTAATAATGATAGAGCAAAGGAGGAAGTAAGGTGACGTAGTATATAGAGCAACACAGCCCACAGCGACACAGAGGAGGTTTCGGGGGGTGGATGAGGTCAGTGAAACACATGATTTTCACACTGGAGACTGTTTGTTTCTTATCAACTGACCAGGTCAGTTTTGTTTCTTTTATCCATGACTGCTCCACAACCCTAACTGAGTGTTTATTATTGTTACCAAGAAGATGGAAGAAGGTCCTCTAACCTAAGGAAGGATTTAATTTAACTTTTTCTAACGCTAGCAAAGTAAGCTGAGTGTTTATTGTTGTTACCATGACGCCAGAGGTCTGGGACACCTGCCACCGGTACTGTCTTATGGGTCGTATCTGAGGGTAGTGACAAACAACCTATATGGTAATTTAGGTTGGAAGACTTGATAGAAGGAAATCCAAAAATCCAGGTCATGGTATATCTGGTTTAGCCCTTCTGGACAATCCCATAGACCGATTGTTGGTGGACTGTCCAGCTAACCAACAGACTGAACCAACATTACCTTGCATACAGAGAAACCACACCCTTCATCAAGCTTCTACAAAAATTTAAATTCTAATTTATGCATAATCATCATGTAATCCTTTAGTGTTGTACACATTATGTCCACAGGATATAATCTACATGTTAAAATCCATGCCTGTTTTTGAAAACTGTGTTGATGGATTTCAAAGCCATGCGGAGGCGAGCTTTCTGTGCTCTGCCAAATTTAAACAGGCACAGCTGTGTACCTCCTGCCCTCATTGCCCTCCTGCACACCCAGAGAGCAATTAAGTCTGAGATTACTACTGGTGAAGATAATCACACCTCATTTTTTGGTGATGGAGCATTTTCAGAAAAAAGCTTTTGAATTTGAATAGCATGATCAGGTCACTGGAGGAAGCCTGCAAAGCTCTTATGTACATAAAATCAAATATAACCTACTTGAAGGAAAATACCAGTGTTGTCAGTATAGAGATTATATGCGGCCCTGTAATGAAAGTAGTTAAAGAGGAATGTCAGTGCTGGAATAGGGGCCATTTCATAAAACTAGGTCTTAGACATTTGCAATTATTTGCAATTGGTGTCTCATAGAGAGAGAAAATTGTTTTAAAAAAATGTTGTACATTTCCATGTAGCGCTAAAGCTGATAGCCCTACAACTACCAGAAAGCAGTGTCACACTCGCAAAAGGTGTACACACTTAAACTTTTGTTAGTATTGACATGCTACACTTTGTTAGAGTGGTTAGAGACGCCACAATTCAACCATTCAGTTAGTTCTGCAGTAACCTTGATCACAAAAGTATAATTCATTCATATTTACCATCACTGTAAATAAACTTGCAAGATCAGCAAAATGGTAGCTCCCTCCCCTACAAGAAGTCCATTGCAGTGTGTCAAGCGACTTTATTCCCATCACTTCTGTCCACATTACTGTAATTTTCTGTCCTTTCGACTGCCTGGCAGTTGGTATACTTGTTCTCCTTAGCTTACTACCAGCCGCTCAGATTTCATCCCAGGAGGCTCAGGTGAAGACCTAAGTGAAAAAAACAATGACAATTTTCTGTCAGTCGTAGAATCCACTATTGCCTTTGTCAGTCATTCTTTCTTGAAGACAGTCATTTGCCCTGTGGAATGAGACCAAGTTAGGGGTGTTGGGCACTTCTGAGCTAATGCTAATTGGCAGTGAAAAGTGTGAGATGTCCCACCTCACAGCTAAGAAGGCACAGGACAAGATGTGTGAGGAAAAAGAGGATCAGTACTGTTTGGAATGATGTTAAAAGGTTTTTTTAGGCATCAAAATGCTTCAGTGTGTTTTCCATGTTTCAGATTAAATTGTAAAAGTGCAATTTAACCCTTTGGAGACCTTTTAGAGAGGTTTGAGGACACCAGGGATACCACAAACTAAAAGGTCCGTAGCTCCTGTACGGTTCGGGCTAGAGGCCTGAAATTCATTCATTATATTCACTATTCTTGCATGAAATATGTCCAACTTATTATTATTGAATATGACTTAAAAAAATAAAAGACTTGCTGATGTATGAACTGATGTAGTTTAAGTTGTGTTTAGTCCCTTGTTAAACAAGTGCATTTTCAGAAACTACAAAATGTTACCTTTCAAATTATGTCTCACAGAGTTTTTCTGTTTTCTGTTTTTTTTTTTTCGTTTGGGTATAATATAATTTTCATATATGTGGCATATATGAAAGTTATATTAAAAAGGTTGGATTTAAAGAGGTTAGCAATTAAGGCCTGTGTCACAGTTACAAGTTATTTCTGATGGACATTTAATAAACATTTGGCTCCTGCCTTGTCTTGCCTCAAATATGTATCTTGATTGAACTGACAGTTAATAAGGAATAATAAAAACTAGTAGACTGGACCTGAAATATTTCAGTGGTTCAATTGTGACAATAACACATTTTCATTTCGTCAGACCAAAAAGACAATCTAAGTCTAAAGAACTCAAGTCAATCAGAAGAGAAGCTACAGTATGTTTGTACAGTATCACATATGGGGACTTGATGTCCCTATTTTTTGGAGAGAATCCTAGGATTTGTTGGTTTATCTTTGGGCTGGCACGATCCTGGAAATGTGCCCAGACTTTCAGTGCTTTCTCATCTTCCTTTTTTTCTTTTTAAAATAGAGATTATCTGTTTAAGGCTGTCTATGTGCTTTTTCATGAACACCAACTGTTGGTCGCAGATTTGAAATGTCACCAGCGCTATCACATGGATTTGGCACTGCTGTAATACACTGTTTCGTGCCCCATGGCCTCCCTGTGGTCTGGTCTGACACTTTCATTGAAAGGTGTAAAGTGTGTTTTGGCAAAAAAAGGCAGCAACATGATTCGATGACAGCTCAATTGTCGATTTAAAACACCTACACCAAAATAGGCTGCCATGTATGTCTCCATGGTAGGTCCCTCGTAAGTACTGGTAAAAAAAAATTCTTTAAAAGTCAAGAAATCAAAAAGAATTAGCTTGACAGAGGCAAATGAAGCCAGAAAAAACACAAGACAAAGACAAATCAAAGCACAAGGAAATCGAGGCTGAGTAAAACCCAACTCAAGGGTACCATTTGAAAGGCCAAGTGCCCTGAATAATGTAACAGCCTTTATCCTCTCCCCAGGCTAACAGGGCACTTCTTAACATTCTTAAAAGATGCTTTTCAATTAAGCCTGACTTGGTGGTGGCAATGTGTATGCTAATGTGCGCATGTGTGTGTGAAGTGGAGTAGCCTATGTGTATGTGCGCGAGCGTGCCTGTGCAAGACGCTGCGGCAGAATTAGAAAATGAGAAAGACAATGTGACAAATACACGGCGAGGAGCAGACACCTCAGACTTGAATAAAATTAACACCTCTTTATTAGAATGACCAATGGCATAAAACAAACTTTTTAATCAGCATAAAGATAAGAAGGCACACATGGTCTGAAAGCTCTGAAGCTAATCTGAGTTTGATTTATTTTGTTTTTACCTTATTTAGAATGAACACAGAATTTAAAGGGATTCGGTTTTGGAAGCAGTGTCAGTGTCAGTATCCGTCACTTTGGCCTGTGTGGCTAAAAACTGTGATTGAAATCTAACTCCCTGCAAGGTGCATCCTAAACATCTAATTGTACACTTGACAGAAATTTGTTTTTGATAAATAATAAATCTGTTTTGAAACAGAACATTTTAAAATTTGAATGTTTCCCTTATAATGTGATTTTGGACTGAAGATTGTTTACTGTGTTTATTATGAGTAATAACCGGTTGTACTGATGTTTGCAAAAAAATGTCATATTATTCAATCTCCGTTAAATGCATCATTTATTTGATTAATTTATTCTCAATGACTTATTGACTTATTTATTCACAAACTGTTGTCAGAGTCCTTTGAAACTGCATGCCAGGCAAAGCAAAAGTACTGTCATTAACATTAACTGTCAGCTCCTCCAGCTACAGTCGCTAAGGGCTGTAGGTCTGTGGGTCCAGCCATACTGGTTCACATTGAAATATCTGAAATATTAAATTCTGTACAAACATCCATGATGGATGGTTCTGTGTTTTCCTGTAGTGCAACCATGAGCCTCTCATTGCTGGTTCACATTACAACAATTGAATGGATTGTCATGAAAATTGTTAAATGTACAGTATCAGAAGGTACCAAGGGGATATATTATAATGAATTTGGTCATTCTCAAACTTGTCTTCCACCACTGCCAGAAGGTCAACGTTTTTACATATTTATGAAAATATCTAATCATCTGTGGGATGGATCGCCACACAGTCTTTGTACAGGTATCCATGGTCCCCAGAGGATAAATCCCACAAAGGTGTATTAAATATATAATTATTGGGTGGATAGCTGTAAACATTAGTTCAGATATTCATGGTTCGCAGAGGATTTAATCTAACAACTCTGATTCTCTTACTTTCAACTTAATGCCATCATCAGGTCAACATTTGATTTAATGCAGTAGTGTTTGTCAATTTGTAAGTTTCGCGTTTAGTTAACGTTAGCATGAACAGCAGCAAGTTGCAAGGTTAGCATCAAACTTCATTCCTTTACTCGCCAAGAACTGTCACCAGTTGTGGAAAGCAACGCCAATATTAACTCTAGTGAACATGTTAAACTTTATACCTCTTTAACATCAGCATGTGAGCATTGTCGTTTTGAGCATATAAATATAGATGTTAGCTTTTAGTTCAAAGCAACCCTATGTCAAAGTATAGCCTCAAAGAGCTGCTACCATGACTGTAGACTCTTAATCATGTTTTATCATATTCTCACACAGCTGGGGAGGAAGAGATCCTGTTTGGCTCAGTTAAACACACTTTCTTTACCTGTTTATGTAAAGCAATGTCTTGTAAACTCTGGTGCAGACCAAAAAAAGGTATTGTGTAAAAAGGTGCTGAAGTTTATGTATGTATCAATTTGTGGACGGTACTACCAGAGGAGACAGGACCTTGCTGTATGCTAATGTTAAAGACGCCTGGAGATTCTACCTGGCACATTTTTTTGCACATTTGCATTTACACATTTTTTTCTTTTGACTTACTGAGTTTTTATTATCATTAATATTTATTTACTTCCTCTTTCCCAACTCTGTGCTGTGCAATTGAAAGAAAGCCATTTCGCTGTTGGGATCAATACATTTTTTCTGATTCTGTACTGCTTTCTGCTTTGGCGCTTAACAGAAGTACAGGTAATTTAAAGCAGTTTGAAGAACAATCAGTGCTGAGATTTTAATTGATGACAGACTCTTTCACCTCAAGTTTACCTCATAGGAGGCTTTTTTTGGACCATGTCTGTTCTCTTTCTGGCACCGCCCTCTGCTTCACTTTCATTCAGTTTCTCCAGAAGACCCACAGTATTCATTGTTGAATACCAAGCAGTTGGGCTATAGAATCTAGGGTTAAGGGCCGCGCTCGGGCACCTCGATGAAGAAGTGAAGAGAATATCTCATTCACGTTACATGCCAAGGTTTTCCTAGGCAGTCAGTGGATTTCGAAAACCTATTAGGGCCAACATTGCCACCAGTTTTCTAGAACATCCATCACTAGGCATCCGCAAAACTCATTCCAAGAACCACTTTCATAGTCTGAACTGCTGCCTGACCTGTTCCAAACTGGTCACAATATTTGTTGCATCTTCTTTGTGACTAGTTTAGACAACAGACATTTTTTTTTTTTTAACCACAATTTAGCTTCTCTTTTATAAGAGTATAATTTCCTGTTTTTATCCCAGTGGCTGCAAAAAAAGAAAAACCATAAACCAAAGCTGAGATGAAGTTTTGATTAAATAAAAATGAAAAAAGAAAGAAATAAAAAAGAGAAATGAGAATGTGAATGAAACAGCTGCAATATATTACATTGTTAGTGATAGCCAGCAAATTTTTTATCACTTTGGCTGATGAATCCTGATGGGAATATTGCCATGGCAACGGACAACAGTGTCTGCAGCCGTACTAATGGCTCTTTGAGGCTGAGGATGATGTCACCATGCTCACAGAGACAACAGCTGTATCCCAATTCAGGGGCTGCATTCTTCAAAGGACGCGTCATCAGAGACTGTGGAGGCTGGATGAAAATGAGACGGCAGAATTTCTGCTGTGTGTCACCAGCTGTACCTGCCCTTACCGTTGCGTCACAAAGTGTGACTCCTGTTGCCTAGCAACCTTGACAATGCAAAACTTTTTTTTTCCACAAAAAATACAGCCCCTGGATTGGGACACAGCTAATGTTAGCATGCAGATGTTTACACATAGTAGTTTACCATATTTACCATTGTACTTTCATGTGTTAGCATGCTAACATTTATGAAGTAAGTAAAACAAAGAAAAGTACGGAATGTTTGCAAGAATTTGTTCGTAGACCAAAGTGTTGGACAAATCAAAGTGTCACCTGTTGATGACGCTAGATGAAAAGTCAAAGGATCACCAACAGTATTACTGGCAAAAGGGTTCACAGTTCACATGGATGGCAAAACATCCAATAGCTGTTGAAACATTTTACTCAAAAACGATAACATCATGGTGGCACTAGTGGAAAAATCGGAGGATTACCAAAGTCATTAAGCTTCATCGCCTAGGACCATGAATGCCTTTCACAAAGTTGCGCAAATCCATCCGTAGATGTTGAGATACTACAAAGAATACTGGAAAACAAAGGTCAGTAAAGTCAGCAGGATTCATCCTCTGGAGAACATGTAAATTTCCTGTCAATGAATCCAGTGGAGGTTGAGATTCTTCAGTCTGGACCACTGTGGTGGTCTGAGCTGCCAGACAGAGCAACACTGCCATCACCAGAGCCATGTGGCTGAAAGTAAATAACAGGAAAACCTCAAGCAAGACCTGGTCAACAATTTAACCGCTGTTCCAATTCAGTGCACAAGGTATAATAAACTGCGGGTAACCATAGCAACAATAATTCTGCTTGATGCTGTGAGATCAGATATCTCTCACTTACCTGGGAGTTAAACTGATTACAAATTAACTTAAAATGGATTTTGAACAAAGCCTATTATGTTTCTCAATCTTGTTAGATATGTTCAATGTAAGGAAACTTTATTATATATTATACTTACTTAGATATGACTGGGTTTAATGTCATGTAGGCTTAGGGTTAAATTATATATGAGAAGCATAATCCAAAATTAGAAAATTTAGTAATTCATCCCTGTTACAGACAGAGTGGTAAATGTATTATACTCTGCAGTTTGGAGCACATACTGCACTTCTTAAAGACTCATGTTGTATTTTTTATTTATGTGTATTTTTTTTAGGGATGTAGGTTTTATGAGTTGCACTTTTTTAATGGCTTACATCATCTGGACAATATGAAAAGGGCATTTTTCTCTTCACTCCACCTACATTTCAGAATCCCATTTGAGCCCATTTGAGCATTAGTGGCAGGAAGCTTCTGATGTCTCATGTGCATGTGTGTATGTGTGTGTATGTGTGTGTGTGTGTGTGTGTGTGTGTGTGTGTTCTTCATGCATAATGTTCATGCTTCATTGTTTTCCTAAGCCTTGCCAAATGCTTTTCTTCGTTTCTTTGGCTCAGGCTCTGTCCGTGTATTTGTGTAACTCAAAGTGTATGTGTGACTTTGTGCATCTTTGGATGTGATAACACGTGTGTGTGTGTGTGTGTGTGTGTGTGTGTGCGTGTGTGTGTTCATAAATCCACTGGTTTCTCTGGAGGCAGGCCAGTGAGCCTTCTGTTTAGTACATTATCCATCCCTGTGCTGCCATGGTCACACACAGACACACAGACACAGACACAGACACAGACACACACACACACACACACACAACACTATTGATTCACTCCCATAAGAAGTGTGACTGTGTGTGTGGTAGTGGACATGGTGTGTATATGGTGTATGTTCTCTACGTTTTGTATATGTTGTTATCAACACACCACACTCTCCGCCATAAAACTGCATTAGCTCTGCCATCATATCATCACTGCAGCAAGACATGTGAAAAGAAATGCAATGTTATCAGTTCAGTGAAGAGACACATCTTGATATATTATTGATCAAAAAAGTTTGTGAGCTGGTGAAACATCCAGACATGTTGTGGGTTATCTCTGATACCTCACCACGCCACCTCACTAAAATCACTGTATTCACTCCTGAACAATCATCCCCAGAATTAAGCATCAAACAATGATTTACCAACATATAGATCAGCAGTGTCATTGACTTAAAATACAATTCTAAACTTAGCTCAGAGGTAAATCCTCATGTCAAAGGAGAAATAATAAACACTTAAATGCAAATTGAATTCGGACACAAACTATTACACACTATCATCATGTTGAATGACATGAACAGTGGAATCCTCTTCTTCTGCTTTGAATTGGTACATGGTTTAAGCCAATTAGAGTAGTTGTCATATGACACACACACACACACACACACACACACACACGCACACAGCTCAGCCTTCGTTGATACCAAACTGCAACATGGAGATTTGTTCATTTACTCATGTGCTGGCTCATGGGTGCCAGAACCAGAGCCAGTCAAACTGATCTCTGAAAAGTTATCGGCCTGAAGAGTATTTTTATTCCCTTAATTCCTTGTATGATTCTCTGCAGCCCCCTGCACTGACAGCTGAAGCATACATTTACACTGATAAAGGTTTTGACTGCAGTGCATTCCCTCTCGTTCATGTTATCCCTACGTGTGAATCAGCTTCTTAAACTGTCAATATCTCTCCTACAATGGAGGGAGGCCGGGTGTGTTTGTCAGACAGCAGAAACCGAGAACTGCCCCGTCTTTGAACTAAAATATAAAGATGAGGCCGGGGGCGGACGGAAAAAAGTGGCCCGGGAATTTGTCCCTGCATGGTCAGCCCACTCTCCGGACAAAGCAATTGCTGGGGGGTCTGGGTCTTCGGAGACCTTTATTCCTGCGTACTTGAAAATTTCGTGCAAGAAAATACATTTTCAAAACTGGAAGCACCCATCAAGCTCTCCTCAAGTAAAGTTATCACCTCATTTGAACCCTTGATTACTACAAATAAATTATAGTGTACGTACAAGCCTAGTGGATGTACGGACAGTATTTTTACTTTGTAATAGTTTTACTAAAGAGAAAAAGAGAAAGTCGAAGCAACTCCAGCTGGTTTGGACAGCAGTCAGGAGATAGAATCAAAGTTATGGTATATTATGTTTACAGTGTGAAATATTCAACTCAGAAATGACATATTTAATGGCTGCATCATTATTTCCATTGGACATTCCATAAACATCAGGAACTTGACTAGAGTTTTTACTAAAATTCGGGTCAGTGGGGTCGAGGAGTTAAAGGTCCCTTATTTTAAACTTTTCTGATGTTTTATTTGAAGTGTTGATATATATATCCACGATATATTTGTGGGTTTTAAGAACCAAAAACCATCTCAGTGTAGTTTTACTCTATCTCCTCTCTCAGGCCTCTCTCTGGAGCTCTAGCAAAAACAGGTCAGTGAGCCAATCAGAAGAGAGGACACTCTGTCACGATCTGTCACTATGCGGGTTAGGCTGGACCCAAAATGGAGCCAACACAGGGGAGACAGTGCAAAATGTTTATTAAACAAAAGAGCTTACACAGCACTGGTGAAGCACAGGGAAACACAAGAACTTAAACAACAAGCCAAAACACGAGGAACCACAGGGGATGACAACAGGAGACATGAACAGGCAACGTGAACAAATGGAGGAAAACCCAGAGATCAACAGACGAACCGACACAGACAAAGGGGAGCACAAAGACTATAGACACAAGGGAGGCAAGGGTGATTGAACACAGGTGAAACACATTAGGGCGGGGCAGACAATCACCGCACAGAGAAACAGGACCAAGACAGGAAGTAACAACACTGAGACACACAAGGAAACTGACTATAAAATAAAACAGGAAGTGACAAAAGTCCAAACAAACTCTAACAAAAAGTGTCTGCCATGGCAAACCATGACACGCTCTGAGTTCTCTTCTGAGTGACTTACTGTTTTCTGAGTGATTGAATAAATATATAGATTTAAGGTAAACACTCAGCGAAGCCAGATCCTGCAAGAAGCTGGGTTCATGTGGGGACATAGCTGAGGGCGGTGACTGTTTTGTTGTGACATCACAAAGTTACAGAAGTTCTGACAGCTCATTTTAAGACACATTTTCTGAATATGGGCTGTGTGCGTCTTGTCCATGAATTGCACACTTTGATACTTTCACAGTATTTATATAGAACCTAGACCTGCTTTATAATAAAAAAAGGTATGAAAATCTCCCTTTATACAGGGAGATTTTCATACCATTTTCATAGTCTCTATGGGACCTTTAAAGAACTATCCTTGGCTGCTTTTTTTCTGGGTGGGTAAATCCTCTAGCAGTTCCACTATCTACTTCCTGCTATCACTCACCATAGTCAATGCTTAAGGAGCATGACTCGCCCCAGTGGCACATGGAGTTTTTTTGTCCTCATCACCGAACAGATAACCCACCGACACAATCCCTCAGGTGGGACCGCTGTCTCCACGTCAGCTGCTTTTTGTAAAAATTACCCATGCTCTTTCATTCCTGCTTTGCCATGGGGTTGGATACAAGCTGGTGCTGTAAACAGTGGAGGTGAAGGTGTGACTTGTATCACCTTTATATCCAGTGGCTGTGTTACAGCGGGTACAGGGGAGAAGTGTGTGTGTGGAAACAAGAAGTTAAATAAAGACACAAGGTTGGGACACTGCCATCAGTATGGTGTTTGAGCAGCTGATCAGCGGTCAGAAAACAACACAAGCTGCCCTTGGTGAGAGAGGAAGGGATAAAGTGATGTGTGTATTCATGTGTGCACCTGTGTGTGTTTGAGCTTTGTGTCTGTGTTTGTGCTCAACAGGGAGCCACACTGGTGTTTATACATGTCCTTGTATTAGGAAAGATTGTGTGTGCGTGTGCGTTTTGGAGTGTGTTTGCGTGTGCTTGTTCCTGTGCATGTGTGTGATGGACAGGACTTTGCCAGCAGGCTTGTAACCGCCTGCAGCTGCTGGCGCGCTGAGCTTTAATGGGTCAAAGCCAGCCCCTCAGCAGAGGTGATCTGGAGTTGAAAAGGGTGGGCTTGTTCGCGTGTATTTGTGTGTGTGATTGTGTACGCTTGTGTGCACGCCATCCATACAGTCATGTTTGCCTTTCAGGTGTGCGTGGTTACAGTGTGTCTTTGGCTGCTTGTGAATTCATGATGCCACTGGTAAGAGTAAGCAAGGGACCTAGTTTCTTCTTCAGTGTCTCAGCAGGGGGGTTTTATCATGCAAAGTTTTTTAGCTACTCTGTTTCTTCTCTTCTTCACACATAGACGATGTACCCTGAGAGAATCCACTCAGCACTTATTCCATTTCCGAGCACTGCCCTGCTTCACATTCATACAGCTGCACACAGTCACACCTGGGAGTCTCCTGGTATAACCCATTTTCTACTCTGGGCCAGTGGGCAGCTTCTAGACCTGATGAGGATAACACCTCACCATGCTACTTCTTACTGGCAGAGCGGGTTAGCAGGCACTCCTCCCTCCCTCTACTCCTGCAGGAGTCTAAGAAATAAAGAAATAATAGATAAATACAAGACAGTATACTGCAGGCTAGCTCGAGATTTTATGAGTGTGTTATTTATGTGTCACAAAAAGGATTTTGCCATTGGGCCTATGATGTATGACAACATGAGCCTAATGAGACATATGTTGGTGCCAGAACCAAAAAAAAACATCCAGTGAGCAAGCAGCAGGTCTGTGGACAAGACTAGTTGGAACTGACAGAAAGGCTACGGTAACTCAGATAACCACTTGTTTTTTCATCTCAGAGTGAACGACATGTACAACCTGCAGGTGGATGCTGCTACAGCAGCAGAAAATCATGTCAGGTTCCACTCCTGTCAGCCAACAACAGGAACCTGAGGCTGCAGTGTTGACAGTCTCACCAACACTGGACAGTTGAAGGCTGGAAAAACATAGTCTGGTCTAATGAATCTGGATTTCTGTTGAGGTGGCAGATGGTAGGGTCAGAATTTGGCGTCAACAGCCTGAACCCATGGTCCTAACCTGTCTTATATCAACAGTCCAGGTTGGTGGTGGTGGTGTGATAGTGAGGAGAATTTTTTCTTGGCACACCTTGGGCCCCTTTGAGCTATTTGTAAGTTTTGCTATCGGCACATAGCCAGAGTTAACAATGTTTACTTAACAGTCTTGAAGAAACGTTGCATGTTCAGCATCAAACTTACCAAGAGCTGTTTCCACAAGTGCAAAATGGCCATCTTGTTTTGCTTTTATCACTTCTTTCTTTCTACTAAAGTTAGCATGCTAACTTGGATTGTCTCATCACTTTCTGATACCGAGTCACTGTAGCCTGCAGTCTGCCCTGAAGAGGTAGCGCTGCTCAAGAGGACGCATTATAACCTCTTTTGTTGTAAATGATAACAATGGCTGAAGCTCTCAGCAAGACCGGTGAGTAAAGAGCTGTTAATGCTAATGCTGGCTATGTAGCAATAGCAAAACTTCCAGTATTGTTGCTGACCACGTGCATCACTTTATGGCCCCAGTTTCCAGTCTGCCAGCACGATGCTGCTCCACGTAACAAATCAAAAATCATCAAACTGGTTTCATGACAGTGAGTTCAGTGAACTTCAGTGGCCTCCCCAGTCACCAGATCTGAAAAACACCTTTGAGATGTTGCAGAGCAGGAGTTTGGCTGCATGAGTGTGCAGCTGACAAATTTGGAGAAATGATGCGATGTGATCATGTCAACATAGATCAGAGTCTCAGAGGAAAGTTTCTAAAATCTTAAGGAATCCTTGCCAAGAAGAACTGAGGCTGTTTGAGAGCAAGGGCAGGGGGGCTGGGGGGGGGACTACCCAGAGTTAGTATAGTGTTCCTAATAAAGTGCTTGCCGACTGTAAATGCATATAAAAACAAGCCTGTGTATATAGTAATCAGGTTTTTACAGCATATTAACTCAGTGCTCTCAGTTACAGTAATCTGCTGTGAACGAGCTGGTAGTGGGTGCCTGTCTTCGTCAAGGACACTTCACATCTTTACAGTGAATGGCCCCACTTCTGCTTTGATATGGAGCAAATACACAATCAAAAAATGTGGCCAAAAGTATACAGACACCACTTTTTTTCCAAATGCCTTTGTATACTTCTCAGGAAAATCTTTGCTACAGCACACAATGATGTTTCTTCTGTCTGTCCTGTTTTTTTTCTGCATATTCAGTGTGGGAAAATTGACTTGGCTTGCACATAACCATGACATCAACCCCACTCAACACCTTTGGGATCTACTGTAACACAGAGTGTGGGACAGCAGGCCTTACTCTCCCAACATGATCAGTGTTGAACCTCACTGATGCTCTTACAGCTGAATGGGAGCAGATCCCTCCATCCTGCAGACGGGGGCCTTGTATGCAATTCTTGTATATAAAAAAAAAAACCTTCTCATGAGATGGAAACTGTTATAAATGCATATTAATACCCATAGTTTGAAAATTATGGCACATAAACACACATGTCCACATACTTTTGGCCATGCTGTGTGTATGTGTGTATTATTAAAGCAAGCAAGCTTCAGTCACAAGAAAAAAAAGGACATTACTATTTACATATATCCATATATCCAAGTTAAGATCAGAGCAGAGCTGTCAAATTCAAAAAGACATCAAATCAAATCCTTGCTCTCGACTCAACAAATACACAACAGGCTGAACAGTTGGCATGTGCAAATGCAGGAGACTAATTGATGACAGAGACACTATCTGTCAGTTTTGACTGACTGCGAGACCACCCAGTTATCACACTGATAATCACGCTGACAAGCCAACGGTTTCCACTCTCAAGTTATTTTCTTGCAAAGTTGCATCACGCTCTGATACTTCTATCACGTTGATCAGATTTGCGTGATGCAATGCAACGACATGGTACAGACAGATGACTTCGAAAAGTATGTATTACACAAAGTCTTCAACAATTATAATTCAGGGCAGAAATTGAATAAATTTATCCAGAGTTCCAGGGTGATTACAACATATTATGACCTTTGTCCTGTGGAGCACCTAAACAATATTTTAAAAAAGAACAGCCTCTGTACTTTTCATCATCACCCTCTTTAAACCACTGTTTTAAAGACTGCTGTTCTCCTGTGAAACTCAGATTCCCATATTGTAGAAAGATAGATTTCCATGTCTTTTTTGATTATAAAGCAGGTCTAGGTTTTATATTAATGCCGTGAAAGGATCAAAGTGCTCAGTCCACAGAAAAACACATGGCCTGTATTCAGAAACTGAGCCTTAAAGCCAGCCATCAGGCTGTAACTTTGTGATGTCACAACAAAACAGGCAACCGGTCTCCGGTCGCCATGTCCCAAGCCCCACCCACCTGGACCCACCCTCCAAACCTTGCAGGATTTGGTTTCTCTGAGTGTTTTTACCTGAAATCTGCTATATATTTTATTTGATCACTAAGAAAACAGTCAGCCAATCAGAAGAGAGAAATCTAGTCCCAGTCTTGCAAATAGTGACCCTGCAAGATTCCCAGTCTTTACAAAATCTTACAGTATGAAACTAAAAACTTTGTGACCTTATGACAGATTGTCTTTAGATGTGAGAGGCTGTCAGACTTTCAAAGTCACAGTCTTTTCAAAGTCTTCTAGTAAGTGGTAGGCACAAGTTAACAACATCTCTTGAAGAGGCAGGACTAAATGAGAAGTTAGGAATACCCACAGGTTCCCACTTCATGCACTTATTTTTAACAAACGTCTTGACTAGTATGAGATGAACTGAGAGTCACCCACAGCTCTACAGGGAGTGTAGATGTGTTGGAGGCTAATCGTGACAGATTATAACATCACTGCCAGAAGCTAAAGCTACACACAATTTAGCATCTCTTAGACTTTTCTCATGATAATATCCAGTAACTTTAAGACCTATGACTGTGCCAAAAATGTGTCTCCTGGAGAAAAACAGCCACAGTCAACTGAAGCTAAAAAAGACAAACTTTTTCCTCTACCATAATGAACTTGTTTTTTTTTTAAATCATTCTTTGTTGTTTTTGGAAATGCTGTGGCTAAATACAAAATGTGACTAATTGCAGAATTAAAAATTCTTTGTGTTGCCAAGTTGAAGTGTGGGTGGGACCAAAAATTTGTGCTGCAGCCCAAGAAAACAACAAAGATTGAAGAAGCACCATGCAGAGCCAGTAGCCAATATAAATAAACACCTTGCAAACGAACACATCGTGTTTTGTTAGCTTGTCGTGATTTTGGCTGTCTCACAGCTGACAGTAAACAAACTATAACATTATATTGCAGAGTTGTAAACCTTGTCAAGCGGGCGTAAGAATAAATGATGTTAGTTGAGTTAATTCACACAGTGTGGAGCTATACAGTTCATCTGTAATGATCTATAATGTTAATCTATACAAGTCTGTTGCACAGGAATTTGTAGGATCACAGACAGTATTACAACATATTTTCAAAATGGTAGTAACATCTCTTCAATGATGAAACGTCGGGGAGAGTTAATGTTGAGGCATGGGTTACACTGAAACTGCTCCACACCTCACCTGAAAATAATAAGTATTAGCAGCACCCATCTCACCCCCCCCCCCATGATTATCGAGTGGTAGGTGTGGAGCGTTCATATATAATTCATGTCTTCACACAGAACCTAAGGCTTTCACCCTGCGGCCTGCAACCTAAATTTGAGTCTTGGCCCAAAGTATAACCAATGTCTAAATTTACACATTCATCACTGGAGGAGTATAAAGCGCTGAGATCTTTGCCAGCTCACACTCTGCTAACATATTATCCAATGGCCCTAGGGAACGCCGAGAAACAAACCACTGATTACAGACATAATAATGAAGCAATTATAATAAACAATATTAAAGTACATGAATCATTTTCATTTCCACTTACATCATCAGACACATCATTAAGACTAGTTATTATACAGTGTGTGTATATGTATACATACACACCGGTATGCTCCTTCCTCCTGCTCTCTTTCTCTCTCTCTCTCTCTCTCTCTTTCAATCCAGCCAGCAAAAGCAGATGTCTGCCCACCCTGAGTCTGGTTCTGTTCAAGGTTTCTACTTGTTTAAGGGAGTTTTTCGTTGCCGTTGGTGCCAAGCGCTTCGTTCACTACTGCCCAAAACTTCTCCTGCTCCAGCTACAAACCCGTCTCCTTGTCTCCTAGAAGTTCTGCAGAAGTTATCAGTAAATGTCTTTTTCCACCAAAATATCTAATTTTTGTGGCACAATATCTGCTTGTAGTGACTCCAGCTTTATTAATCTGTTTTATGGTTCTTTTCAGACTCTCACAACACTTGGTTAAGGTTAGGGGAAAGATCCTGGTCTGTTCATTCAGAAAAAGTTCATAAAGACTGTACACACAACCTGTTTATTTACATTTCACAAAAACCACCATCACTAACACTGTGTCAGCTACTGCCAGTTAAAAGCTAACAAACAACATGATGCTAACCACGCTGAGCGCTCTGATACCTCTTCCAGTCGCCAGTTTTGTTGCACAACAAACTCCCGAGTCTCTCCAATGTTTCCTCACTAACCATCTTGATACCTGCTCTTTCTCTTACTCTGCTCTTTCACCTGTCGAGCTAGCACAAGCAGTGGTGGTGGGCGGGGCACAAGGCTTGATCTAGAATTTCTCAACCAGGAAGTAAGAGTAGATGTGCTTCCAGCCACAGTTTTTCCCCATAAACAAAATATTAATCATAGCAGAGTATTTTTTTTATAGATTAAAACACGTTTTTTTCGCTGTCTAAACCGCAGACGGGACTCTGGATGTGAACGTAATCTCTGGTGTCACAGTCCTGATCTTTGTACGTCCTCCATCCACCCCCAACAACCTGTGTTCATTCAAAAACAATGTTGCCTGCGACGGTAAACCCAAGAGAGAGAATAAATTTCCTCCAAAAAACATGTTTGCTTTTGCAGTTTAGTTGTACACAAACATCATTTCTAGGCGACAGGGTCAACGGAAGAGCAGCAACAATCTGATTTTGATGCTTTTATTCAAGTTCACAGCTGAGCACACTCTCTCTCACATTCAAGCATCTTCTTCCAGTGATTTTGTCTGTGTGAGAGAGAGTGTGTATATTTCAGGGTGTGCGCATGTGTGTTTAAGGAATTGAAGACAAACAAGTGAAGTGTGAAGAGCTAAAACCACTGACACAGCACAGATCCTCTTCATCTGATTAGCCCAGTTATCACTGCTGTAAGGGGAGGGAGGGGGCTGAATGAAAGAGAGAGGCCGAATGAAAGGGAGAGAAGGAGGGGAAGATTAAAGATGGACGATAAATGTAACAGAAAGAGGGAAAGAAATTGATTGAAAGAAGGGAGAGCCACAAAAAAAAGAGATAACCAAAGTGAGAGAGGTATCGGCAGGAGGGCGGACAGAATGAGGGACAGATTAAAAGGGACGCAAGTTACTTTAACGCGTTTACAGCGAATCGCTGCATGTGTCGAGAGCTGATTGGACAGAAGTGTAACTGCATCCAAGAAGCATTCAAGACGGACAGAAATTCTATTGCTCAACTGAGCCTATTGTCCAAGACACAAACGTGATCTTTTATCCTCCGAAAACTGCAACTACATCAGCGCCAGATCTGTGATGATGACAACAGTTGAAGTTGAAATAAAATTAGATATTAAACATTTCTATGTAAAATGAAAAGTGATTGCAATCACATTCGTACTGTGGCCACAGGAGGTGCTTAAATGTGGCTGAGAGTCATTGAAAGTATCTCATTGGATTTTACCTGAGACGAAGCTAGCTCCAGCTGGTCACTGGATGGGACTTCTTTTTTAATTTATTTATGTAACGTGAAAATGTGCTGCTACATATCTTTCCTTACATCCAGCTGCTCTGATACTCTGACGCCACATCCTTGCAGCCCCTTCGTAGGAGGATCGGAGGATTTTCTCTTTGCATCACCAGCTGTGACCACCCTTACCGTGGTGCCTAGCAACCTCAACAACACAAAACTTTTTCTTTTTTCACTAAAACTCGAGGTTATATATATTATTTTAATTTCCCGTGCGCAATGAATCTTGGGATAGGTGCCCAGGAAAAGCGGTCCACATTTCTTCGCCTTGGAAATGGGACAGAATAGCTGTGAATGCAACCTCCGAAGGATGCGGCCACTGAATTGGGACACGGCTTCTGTCTTGCACGTGCACTTGCAAAAAGCCAATTAGACACCTGGTTTTCCCAGTTCACGGCAGAGAAGGCCAGAAGAAATCACGCTGGAGAAACCAGGATTCTCCGAGCCCCTCGCTCCTGATTACTGCGGCGTTTAACAAATCAGATAACCGGAGAAAGCCGGCTGTTCCCTGGCATGTAAACACACCGTCTGCCGGAACATGAATCGGGAAATTCTCCATTCCCTGTTCCTCACACCGGCTTTCTAGTTCTCCTCATTGTGTTCCCCGCCGCAAGCAATTACTGGATCCGCTCACCTGCCTACACAGCTGCATCTCATTCATAATCAGCCCCAGTGTCCATCCATCAGCCCCACTGCAGCCATTTCCTTCATGCCAGATCATCCAGGTGAATCATTCTGTTTCTTTTGTGCCAAGCATCGTCCCTGTTTCACAGAGTGAGCGGCACCATCTTAGAAACCAGTGAGCCTTCATAGTGATAGATTTATTTGACAATTATTATTTGCTTAATGCGCCCAAACCACCACCCATCCCCATCTGCAATTATAACCAATAACATCCTATAAAACCTCTGAGCTGAGAAAATTCCTCGACAGGTAGAGCCGCTTTGTGACCTTAAAACATTCAGCTGTAATTGCTTAAACTTTTAAATGCTACTAATAAATCAAATCCATAATAATTATATGAGCACTTGCTAAACAATCAGTGGTGCTCGACAAACGTCGCTCTGGTCTGTTTTTTCTTTTCTTTTTCTTTTTCTTGCTTGATTACATGGCTGCTGTGTGTTTGCATGTGTTCATCCTTCCATGCTTGCTCTCCTGCCTCCCTGTCGGTGTTTTTGCCAATAAAAGCTCAAGTCATTAACTACTTACTTAATTGAGAGGGATAGAGGAAAGGAGGGGGGGAGTCTTTTTCTTCTCAAGAACTCCTCGCTTCCTTTCTTCCTGGCAACTTAATGGAGCTTAATGCAATTAAATTTAACATTCGGCAGTCTAATCCAACAGTGTACCGACCGTTCTCTCCTTTACCCCCCCCCCAATCTCTCATACTTTCCACTTTACTTTCCTTCCTCTTTCATGCACTGTTTTTCTTTTTATCTTGGATTTGTATCTTGCTAATTCTAATCCTTTTATTTACAACTTCTAACGCTGCTCAGTCTTTTGTGCCTCTGAGTGAGTGAGTGAGTGATAGAGTTGAGTCCATGATGACGTTTATTGATTGACTGTTGCTCTTTCAAAATGATTTGGCACAAACATTTTCTATTACATCATCAGGGGGCATTTACAGTTTTCATTTTCAGATCCTTTAGGGACTATTTTTTTTTTAAATTTAAAAGCACCGAGCGACAAATCCAGCAACTTTTTGGACCAACCATAGCTACCGTCTGTAGAGGAGAGTCTCCAGTACCGCCCCCTCTCTCTCTCTGGCAGAGAGGTGGAGCCACAGTTTTGTTACCCAGACGGACGATGTGCGATGTGTGAGAGACAAGATAAGAAAGATATTCTGTCGCTTTTGAACTTTCTCTCTGAGCGATCATTTTACAAATAAACATATTCGTCTATAATTCATGTTTTAGGTTTTATTGTCGATTTATGACGATGTCACAGGTATAAAACCGGGATTTTAGCAGCAGCTTGGAAATGACGCGACAGTTAACGTAGTCTTAATGGCCCGTGTTTCAGTGAGTGTTTTAAATGTGTAGAAGTCTATAGTCTAATAGTCCTGCATTAAATCCTCCTTCACCTTCACTTAACTTTCACGAAGGATTTATTGCAGGAATGTTGTATTCGATTACATTAGTTTAGCTAAGTGTTCCCAATAAACAGACAAGATTACATTAGTTCAGTTGTTTAAATGTATTATAGGTTCCATATGTATATTTCACATATATGTACATATACATTTTTACATCATATGTACATAGATTCCTTATATGGAAATTCAGTATATGCACACATTACATTATTTGCGTATGTGTGAAAACAAACTGAAACAAAAGCAAAGTATACAAGTTAAAACATTTCAAAATACGTGACAGTACTTTCTATATATATGGATGTATACACCACGTACACCACACCGTAGTGGCTTCTACCATATATATTATTTATACAGACAACATGCAACCTCAGTGTCCACTCTTCAGAAACGACAAAAACTATTTTTCCTTTTATTTTTTTTCCACATTTTCTTTTCCCCATGTCCTCAAATGTCTCCCCGACAAATAACAGCAATCATGACACAGATTTCTATTATTTTCTAAAGCCAATATTTTTTGGTTAACACTAATCCTGCAATTGTCGAGAGAGTTCTTTTGGACTGAACCTGGAATAGACAGAAGCTGTTGTGCTTCACCCTAAACCCCTCAGGGTGAAAAATAATATCGTAGTTGGGAAAGAGTGATAATTTCCTCCACCTCATCCACCTCAATCAAGCGCTTACAGGCTCAAAGACTTTAATCGTAACAAGAGTAAATACACGGCGGAGCGCTGCCAATTATTGTTTGATTAGGGCATTCACAAACAATATTAGTTGGAGATAAGGATGTTAACTTTGCATCTATGTGTGTGTGTGTGTGTGTGTGTGTGTGTGTGTGTTTGTGTCTGCGTGCATGCTACCTGAATGTGTGCTTGTTTTTCACTTGTGTTAAATATAACAGTTAGTATATGACAACTAGAAATCACTGTTATCACGTCTCCTCTAAGTTCTGAAATCATTTGGATTGAAAATGTTTTTCACTAACATTAATTTAAGAAAACTTTTTGATTATATTGCGAAGCTGCGTGACAATGCTGAGCCCCGTCGGAGTGATGGCCACTGGACGCCTCTGCAGGCAGCATGAAAACATAATGTTCAGCCATGTGACAGAAATCACCTTAAAGTGGCAATTTGGGCACTCTGAATTAACTGTCCGTCATATTTCCATGTCTATAAAAGCTAATATTTTTTTTTCTTTTTAGCCAGGGATGCTAGCCAAATGTTTCAGGCTTTAACAAAATGCATTTCTGAAGTGAAGCGAGAAGAAGAGAGGAAAGGTAATTGTGAGGAGGAGAAAGTATTGCCAATTTTGTTATTTAAATTTGACAGACAGCCAAACGCCTCCCCAGACTTTAAAAAAAAAAAAAAAAAAAGTTTCCCTATTACGACAGGTGCTTGCAGTCCTGAATTCTGATTGGCTGCATCACATTCAAACTGACTTTACACCCAGACAAGCTCCCATCACCGTATGGGTGATTATTTCAGTCTTAATTTTAATGCTCACATATGAGCAGGATTCAGTCAATGACGGTGACGTTCCCACTCGGCCTAGACATACTTTAGGTGAGTAAACATAACGTCCCTTTCACCAGTAATTCAGCTCCCTGTAGAACATATACAGCATACACATATATACACACATATATATATATATATATATAATGGTGCTATTTGCAGCTATACAGTAATTGCTCTTTAACATGGTTGTCAGAAGTGAGTCACATTACCTGAGGGACTTGAGCTTTTACAGGAAATGGTAGGAATGTAATTGATGTTTTCTTCACACTGGTCAGAGAAATATGTTGATGTAAGAGTTGTTATTGCTCTATGTGGAGTAGGAAGAACTTGTACAACTGCGCTGACCTTATCCACAATTGCCGCCATTTCTCTGTGGCTAGTTTTTAATGAATGTAGCGAGGTAGCTGGCTACCTATTTGTGGGATGATTTAGAAGTCTGGTACCAGGATATCTTCAATAAACACATACATGAACAGTAAATCTGTGTTTTAGCAACAACATAACAACATGTGTAGCGGCTGGGCTGCTTGACAACCACCAAAAATGCAGATGTAAATTTCCATTAATGCAAGTATGGAAAAAGTATTCAGATCATTTACAAGCAAATATAGTTGAAGTATTAAAGTAAAAGTAGTGGTTGGGCCCCTCTGACTGATATGATTATTACACATGACATCATCAGATGATTAGAACTGAAGCATCTGCTCTGCCTGAAGTAAAGCTAAACTCCATTGCTTTTATACCACATTATATATCTGTATTACAAACTATATACAAAATCAGTAAATATTATTTATTCATTTATTTTTTGGCATTGTACGACGTGTTGCAGTGGTCTCTATTAAAGCACAAACCTGGAGCTTTAAAGCAATTTTACAAAAGGTTAGAGGGTTTCACTTTGCTTCACGTCGAACCCATCAGCACCTCCTGTGATAGCTGTCGTAAAGTCACAGCAAAGTGCTGCACTTGGGGGCTTACTGCTCAAATGACCCGAGAGTGGGCCATTGTAAAAGCATTGTCTCGTCTGTAATCTAAATTCACCGAGGTTTGATGGTCTTTTTCTGCAATTCCCCCGTTTTACTTCTTTTTCTTTTTTCTTTTCATTCACACAAGGAGCTGCCAGTTACATAACCAGTAAATGGGAACATCAACTTTTTCCTCTCCTCAGTTCTTGTGCTCAAGTTTCTTTCAGGCACTGATGAGAGGTAATACCCACGCCCCCCCCCCCCCCCCCCCCCGAAAAAATGGCAGATGTAATACTTTTTGCACAAGTGGGCAAATGACACCGACAGATCATCTAATTCCCCTGTGGAGGTCCTCTGCAGGGGAATTAGATGATCTGTCGGTGTCATTTGCCCAGTATTTGTGACTTGTGTAATTGTGACTGTCATCACTCTCATCGCCACTGATGGTCCATCAGCGGCAGTGACAGTCACAATTTTACAATTCACATTATTCGTGGTGGCGGGGGCCCTGTTCCACGGTACAGTCAAGATGATGAGATTAGCTTTTATATTAGCTTCCGCCCTGCAGTGTTTGGTGTGTGTGTGTGTGTGTGTGTGTGTGTGTGTCAGTCTGCGTGAGTGTGAATATGTGCGGAGCAAAACAGGTAATATGTGGTTGAATTAGCCAGTGTATGAGACTCTGATGTGTGTGTGTTTGTGTGTGTGTGTGTGTGTGTGTGTGGTGTGTGTGTGTGGAAGGTGAAGAGATAATCTAGATTGTGTGAAGATAGCACTTGTCTGTGTATCTGCATTAATGAATTCATGATAACATGTTTATCCACACTGTGAATGCACTGATACAGTGTGTGCGTGTGTGTGTGTGTGTGTGTGTGTGTGTGAGTACCAGTAGAGGAAGCACTGAAATCTTATTTTATTCAATTGAAATACCTGAAATAACAATGTGATTATATAAAGTAGAAAAAGAAAAATTATAAAAATTCAATTATAATTTTACATCTTTCAGCCTCAAAGTCGTATTTAAATAAAACCACATGACACGTTTTAGAGGAGAAATGTCTCCTCAGAAAAACAGAAAAACAATATGGAAAATACATTTTGCAGGAGACATAATTTCTACCCGAAGCGCTGCATTTCTTAAAGGAAGCAGAGGCACCAGGAAGTGGTTGGAGTGGATGGAGGATGTACAAAGTGAACACTGTCAACCTGAGGCTGTACTTCAGAAACTTGTGGAACTCGCAGATCCTATCTTAACTGTTTGGTTACCATGGTAACAAGAGCTGGGGACCTGATTTAGGAAAAAAAGCCATTTTAGATAAATAGTTCCTAAGTCAATGTTCCCATCCGAAATTCAGATAGGAAGAAATGTTTTACAAAAGCTTCGTATCATTGATTGACAAACGTGCTTCATTTTTTTTTTTTTTTTTGCTAGAGGAGATTTTCAGAGTAAAGGGGCCATTTTTGTACATTTCAATGAGAAATCTCATCAAGATGAGATAGGAAAGCGAAGTGTCAGTTGCTAGGGAACAGACATAAAAGTTGACGAACAGTGTAGAATTGAGTATTTAAATTGTATTTGCTGTTGCAGTTTCTTTGTACTGAGACAGGGTCGCGTTGTGAGGACCCAGCTCCCACCTGTGGTCATGAAGCCGTGTCCACACGAGATAAACCGTAAACCTTCAGGGTTGGCCTCAGATCAGGGATGCTGTTGGACGGGGTTAAGGGCGAGGTGAACCGAGTCAACATGATGTCCTCCTAATTGGCAAAAAGAAAGTTTTGTGTGATTGTGAACATGCGCAGCTTCTCGTACAGTCGGTTCCTCTGACTTCCTGCAAACAGTCGGCGGCGGTGAACAAGACGTAACAAATACATGTATTGATCAAGATATAATGGAATCTTTCTCCCTTTGCATTTACACAAACATTCATTTCTTTGTCTTCCTCTGCTGGACTCTTTTATTTCCCTCTTCCCTTTCTCTTCATCAGTCTCCTTTTTGTTTTCCACACTTCCACTCCCCACTGCCCCCCCCCCCTTCTGCATCTTCCTCCCTCTCCACTCTTCCTCTCTCACTTTTTTTCCCCCTCCACCTCTTCTCCCGTCTCCCCACCTCTTCTCCCATCTGTAATGGTAATGCAATGTTCTCTGTTCAGCTCATCAGCATCAGCAAGAGCAGCGCCCTCACTGGCACTTGTTCCCTCCTTCCCAGAGTGTTTAATTGCATTAGCATAAGCACAGCCTTATGTGTGTGTGTGTGTGTGTGTGTGTGTGTGTGTGAGTGAGTGTGAGCGAGTGAGAGAGATTGGGAGTGTGTGTGATTCATGGAATCTGACTAATTTGAGAACCTGGGGATTCTCTCTCACCATGTGTCTGTCTCCTCCAAGTGCAGACGATGCTGTCTCTTCCTCCTTTTTTTCTTTTTTTTTTCCTCTCGCTCAGGCTTTCTTCCTTTTCCCAAGTAGTGAGACTTGGAGGGCATAAATCAAGTGGTTTTTGGCAACGAGAGCCGGCCGTGCGTTCCAAGACTGAAAGTTTTTGATGAGGAGCGAGGAAGGGAAGCAGGCAGATGGAGAGTAAGAGGCAGGGAGGATGATGCGGATTCTGTCCACTTGAAGAAAAGGGAGATTCACTCAGTGTTACCTGAAACATCCTTCACAGCTTCATAGCTACCTTGAGGCGATGTGCAGAAAAGAAATTCTCTTTCCAAATTATACCTACGATGTGGGAGCTCACATTTGCACTGTAGCACTGCTGTGTAATTTAAAAGGGGAACTCCAACAGATGCCAATTGAGTCAGAGTGTAGCACTGCAAGTTCGAAACAACCCGAGCGCTGGTGTGATACTTTCCACATCCATGAGTACACGGGGGGAGGGGGGACCCCATGAGGGTCCGTGAGTAATTTAGCCATTGTCGACATCTCATTCGAACGTCTGGCATATCCACTAGCCTACTGATAACGCTTTGAGTGCCGACCATGGTGACTACGGATAATGTTCAAAACTACCTCAGCAGAGACAGAAAAGTGCAGGATCAGATCAACTGGACACTGAATGACAGTGGTGATATGTTGTAAAGATATTGTTGCTATAGAAACAACGCGCACACTGCTTTTCTGATGCACTTTTCTGTAGAAAAGAAAAAGAGCTATTTGACAAGCAATTTAAGTGGAACTCCGAGCAGAGAATAATTGAATACTAAACGTGTGCCGGGTCCACAAAAGTCAGTGTACGACATCCGTCACGACTTTGAGTTTGCTTATTTAATCAGGTTCTTTTCGTCCTACATGAGCGATCGCGGTAAAAACATGATTGTTTTTTTTTTCCTGTATCTTTCATTCTGAGAATCTACTTTGATGTACAGCTCCAGAGTCAGTAATCACGTTTCAACACACGTCATCCAGCATCTCGCTCAACGACAGTTTAAACATTTGGAAGCATGTGACATATTAACAACACCGGTCTCTAATAATCACAAATCCACCCATGTGCTTATAACATCTGCGATCAAGCTCATTCTGACTATATTTGATCTGAAACCTGCTCATCTGTGGCGGGTGACACTCAATTCATGATCGCATTATTTAAATGCAGGCAGTGGTTGGATGAGGGGCTGGACGGCTGGAGGATCCACCACCTGCGGGGATCTTACTCGACCTGGAGGAGGGGGGAGCGTTTCCCTGCAGAGGTCAGTAATGACTCGCATGATTAACTGAGTCACTCCAGCTGATGAGGAGTCAAGATAACAACTCCAACTGAGTGAATTCAAAGGATTTACCACCCACTTAGATGTAATGAGGTGAAAGATTTTTTTGCAGTGCCCCCTTTTTCTTTTTCTTTTTTAATTACACCTGCACACATTTGTGTATTTTGATTAGTTTTATTCTCACGTTTCATTGCTTTTATTTATCATCTCATTTTGGAGTTTGTCTTGCTTCAAATAAGTAAATTAAAAACAAAGCTTGGAGCGTCGAAGATTTAAGAAAGCTGCCAAGCTTCATATACATTTAAGTACTTTTGGCCATCTTTCCTTTCAGTGATAATAACGTTATATCAATTTACTTAATTGCTGATGTCTGGTAAGGCGGCCGACTTCTTCCAGTCAGATGATCAAACAGGTTTTAAATAAACCTCCAGGTTACTTCCTCCAACTTATTTGGAAGAGGAAAACAAAGACAGTAAAATGAGTTTAAGTGCTCAAACGTCAGGCGAGGTGTTCTCTGCTGCTCAAGATGTCTTGATAAACTTTTAAGTAGAAGACAAAGTAAAAATAACTTGCACAGAAAGCAGGAGTACTTGATTGATGGGCTATGCAGCTCAGACTTTCATCTGTGATCTGACACTTTGGCAACTGATTGAGTTGAAGTTAAAACACAATTCCTTTCAGAGCTTCAAGCTGTGAATAAAGCACATCGTCAACCCACTGAAGAAAAGCCGACGCTGCATAGCTGGCTTTTCCAAAGTGATCTCTCTTATACTTGTCTTCTACATGGTGTGAAATTAGGTCACAAACTGTCCGTCATTCCTACATGATGGAGACACAAAGCAGCCATAATCAATTTTTTCATATACTCCTAATACCAATATGAGAACAATCTGATAAGGGGTCACTACGGAGCTTTATGTGTGGGTCATTTCATTATATATCTGTACAGACCAAAACATAACCGATCACGGCGTCGTTTCAGGCCGCAGCAGGCAGATGTTTTCGGAGAAGCAGCTGTAAACAGCCAGTGTCCACGACCTGCACAGCAGTGGACAGACACAGTCAGAGAGCAGCTGGTGAACATAGCGGAGCATTTAGCAGCTGAAGAGCCAGATGTTTCTCTGGTGGAGCTGGTGGAGACCAAACACAGAGCTAAAAGAGAGGGAATACTGGACTTAGATTCATCAGGTGGACACAAACACCTTTCCCGCATGAATCGTCATGTTGCTCTGTAACTGCTGGATGTGTAAAGAATAAAAAAACCTTTTCTGGTTTCAGCTAACCCCCCTCTTCTCTTGTGGACAGCTCAGGTTTTATTTTATGGGTACAAAAGGTGAACGGCAAAGTTCCATTCGTTTTAAAAGTCCATAATGACTCTAAACAATTCACCAATGTAGGATCCCCTTTGCGTGGCACCAATTAACACCTGCAGAATAGATGTGATCAATCAAATAAGTGGATTCGATAATCCGGACACAACCTTTCTGATCGCCTGTCTCTTGTCTGGTCCGACTCTGCAGCAGCGATGTCGCTGTGTTTCCCAGATTGCAGCAATTACTTTGTGGGGAACAATGTCATTTTAAGTGATGTGAATTCTATGATTTGAGTTGTTTCAGCTCTAAAGTTTTAATATATTTTCAACCCAAAATAAGGTGAATAATCATCCAGCAGCCGCTGACTGCAAGTAGAGAGAAGCAGAAGAATGCAAAGCTCTCTCCCTCTCATTCTGACGGAGGACAGATGCTGAACTTCTTTAATGGCTAAAAGTTCAATTTGGTTCAGTCCAATTCCGCTAGCTTTATTAGCATGACTTCTGACATGTGTTATGAAAGCAAATTTCAAGAATCAAAATATATTAGCTAATCCATCGACATGCATTTTACCCGGGCGCTGCTGCAGATTCACTCCAGTGCAAAGAATGTGAGTTGACGCTAATCAACATTATGTGCTGGCATTTGGACTAAGCTCCTCCAGACCAGATGAAAGAGAAGAAAGATAAAGGGGCAGAGAAAATGTTTCAGAGGGCTTTCTGGAAGGATCTGTAGGTCTAATCCCAATCCATTGTCCATCAATTGGCATTTATTTGGAAGCTAAGCGAATCAACACATGGACCCTCTATCTCTTTCTCTCAGCATTTCCCCACAATATAATGTGAAGTTAAATCTCCGGCAGAGGTCCTTCGGTCTGTCTTGCAACTTCTGTGACGCCACTTTACGACTCTTCTCTGTCCGTGTGCCAAACATTGATCAAGAAATGTTTATGAATTCAATACATTCTGTCAGTTTAGCATGTTTTCATGTTCACTAATCCTCACTCTCACATTCTCAGAGGGTTTTTTTTTTTCTTTGAAAGATATAAGTCATCCTAATCCTCTGTCCATTCATTTATAATCATGCTGGACTGATAGGCTTCTACTTTGCTATAACTTCTTTCTCCTCCTCCCATGATGCAATGCAGTCATTATACTATTCCTCCCTGGTCAAACGGTCAGCCTTGACTTTTCAGGTTTAGGTTTTCAGACATGCATGAAAACCCGACCAAACCTCCAGGTACGACCGTTGAAAGGATCTGACATCCTTTGTGGACTAATCCTGTAGCGGTCTGCTGGGTTTTCACAGTGATCACCGCATGTCTTATCGTCCTCCCATTAGTATTCATGTTGGATTAGGATAATCAACATGGTGCACCTCCATCACATTTTATTCTATTGCTCTCTTCCTCTCGCTCCTTCCCACAATGCAATATACACTCCAGACTCTCTTTGGCTTCTACTTTTCTTCCAAACCATAATGTGGCCGTCGTTATTAACCTGCTGTCAAAGCCGCATGTTGTTATGTTGAGTAATCCTGCTGCAGCTTAGATAAGAGGGGCCGAGTGTCTGAAAGCTCGAACACTAATCTATGCTCCATACATTTGTATTCACAATGACTGAGCTAATCGACAAGGGGTCCCTCCTTCCATTTCTGTTTTTGTTTCGATTGTTTTCTTCTGAACCAATCTGCATAGCCCTGGTGAGAAAACAGGAAGGTAGTCACTCAGATTTTTTTTTTAAGGCTCTTGTTCAAGTCGTGTCTGCCACTTTTTAGTATTACTCTCTCTCTGCCAAGAATGTGATTTCTAACACAAACACTGTCGGAAGAAGTCAATGTAACTTGTGTGCTGAAAACTCTGGAAAACATGGAAAATGAAAGGTTATATCCCAGTGTTGCTTTCTACCTCTTTGTCTACCACAGTTGTGTTAAGGTGCTTTGTATCATGGTGTGATTGTTCTGCTCTACGTGAAGTGAATACAGCCTTAATGAGTAGAGAACACACACACACACACACACGCACACAAAAAGCAACATTTTCTTAGCAGTGTGAACGCAAATGCGTCCTGGGCCACAATGAAGGACCGCCCACTCCACTGACGTCCTCTTCCACAGTCTAATTAGTCCCGCCACAGTTTCATAATGAAGCGAAAATACTAAATCAACCCCTCTCTGAGCCTCTCTTCTGATTGGCTGACTGTTTTCTGAGAGATTGAATAAATATAAAGCAGATTACGGGTAAACGCAGAAGAATATGAAACCAAAAGAAACCTAATCCTTAACCCCAATCAGGGCGTAAAAGGCCTGTCTGGACGTGACAACTGGTCAAAATCTCCTTACTTTGCAAAACTGCCCCGAACTCTCAAGCTCTGAAACTCAGATTGGTCCTCACACACACACACACACACACACACACACACACACACACACACACACACACACACAATTCCTATAACTTTTAAATTGAGTCGGGTACAGTATGGTGGTCGGGAAGAAACCCAGAATCAGATTTGGTGTGACTGCAGTGTTGTAAATAAAAGAGGAAGAGCAGCTTGGAACGATGAAGGTACAGGGACAGAGAGAAAGAGAGGCAGGGAAACAGAGAGGGACGGTTGTAAAGGAGGTGGGAGAGCGACGGAGAGAAAGAGCGAGAGAATCCTCGAGGGTGTTTCTGCTGACACACTGAATGACCACAGTGACAGAGGAGCAGATTGAATTCTCCACGACGGCCTCTCCCCTGCAGTTCACTCCAACCCGCGGGTCAACCGTAAAAGCAGCCGAGGCATAAAATATCTGGAAATTGATTTGGATTCAGTAAAAAAAAAGAAAAAAGGGAAAAAAGGAGCTCCTTATAATTTTCTTTTTCTCGTGTGGTGGCAAGGATGACGAGTTTAACGGAGGACGTGGAGGGAGTGCAGAACAAGAATTCTGTATCAGGATTTCTCGTGTGGTTTCCTTTTGATATGACAGTCCTCACTAACAGAGAGGCCCCTTCCCTCCGTTGACCCCGTTCAAACAGCTTTTGCAGCGGACGGGGGAAATCTCACTGCCCCTGATTGCCAACATGTGATTCCTCACATCAAACACGAGCCTGCAAGTCACACCTGCATTCGCGACACTCATTCGCATTAGGAGGCGGCTGGCACGCCCGTGCGTGTTGAGTCACTTGTACTGTACATTACTGAGTCACACGTGTTCGGAGGGGTGCCTATGTATGTGATGTGAAGCAAAGGGCGAGAGGGCAAAAGTTTAAAAAACAACCGTCGCGTTGACAGCTGAGCGCTACATCGCCAACTGTCAGATTACGGTGCAAACAACGTGAGAGCCTGACGATATTGAAACCCCGCGACACAGACTCGAGATCACACTCAGACGGCAGGAGCCATGCTGCTACAGTAAAGGATTCCCTGATTGCCACTGACTCCTCCGACTGCTGAGAGGGCCACATATTTCATTCATGGAGAGATTTTCCCAGCAACACCTCTCCAAGTATTATCCTGTGCCACGGGGGGTAACAATTCACCAATTTGAAGCATTGCACCAGGCTTTTTGTCTAAGATGTCTCTGCATTGATTCTAACAGCTTGAAAACTGGCCAAAGCTGAGAGCAATTAATGGAGGCTTTTTCTTGACAGGAGAGGGCTTGATATGGCTGGATCATCTGATTTTGTGTTTTAGCTTCTCATTCACTTTGTATTGTTTTGTTTAGTTTTTTTTCTCCAGGTGGGTCCATAAGGTGTTGTCAAACCCGTCCCTGCACATGTAACCTGTTACTCCATGCGCCTCATGCATGGAAACCGCTTTCCTACAACACAGCACAGCAAACACAGATAATAACGTCGCAAGTCTTGCCACATTTAGAGTTTTCATAACACACCTGATAAAAGCATGTCAGTGCCGACAGCTTACCGAATACAAGTGGGATATCGAGGCAGCAGCAGCACAGATTTGTCAACCCAGAAATGTCCTGTTACTTACTGAAGAAGAAAAGACTGCAGCACCAGAGGCAATGCAAATGTCCAAACGCTCTTCCATGCCATTTCCAAGCAGCTCTGAACCATCAGAACAAAGGTTTCTGGTACACATGTTGTTCAGCGGGATATTATTCACAAGTGAGCACCACTTAAATGATTTTTGAATACAATCACCAGAAGTAAAAATCCTAATGTTAGGCATGACTTCAACATCACCACCACTAGAAAAAAATACTAGCTTTTCCTCTTACAGAGTAAATGATAGTTTATAGTGTAAATACAAGGAGGCTGTCGAAGTGGACCGGTGAGTAGATTTGTTTTCGTGTTCAGCATCGTGCTAATTATCGGTGTAAAGGTGTGAAATGTCCCACGTACACGGCTGAGAAGGTGGCAGGAGGTGATATTGTGAGAGAGAAGAGGGTCAGTGCTGTAAAAAAGGGAAATGGCCCAGGGAAGTGACATGGTGCTTCGTCTGACCTCACCAGCAACCTGCACCTGGAGCCGCAGTGTGACTGATTTGTTCAGTAACGCTTGAAGTTCAACTTGACTCAAAATACACTCGTCATGTGCCTTTATTTATGTATTTATTTATTCGTTTTCTGAGGCACATGGGTTGGTATTGTTTCCTCAGTGTGGTTACTTAGAGCTAGAAGCTCCACCTAGGTTAGGGTGAATCAATTGATGGATAAATGAACACATGTCAAAGTTTTAATCAAACACACTTGAGGTGAATGTGACCTTAAGTAAAATACTTTGAGGTAAAATATACCTCGGACATAAGGAAGAGTGAGTTCTCCTTTGGGTGGCCTTCCCTCAGATACCATCTACCTTCTTGGGTGTCATCTTGCCCTCGGCCTGACCCTGCCAATCTCCAAACACAAGTGGATTTCTCTTGCCCTCAGGGTGAAGGCATCAGGTGTCAGAGGTCGAGCAGAGAGGGACAGGTCACGATCCAAATGGCCCAGTGGAGTTAAACCTCTTGATACATTCTTGTTCATCTTTGAGTTCTAAACAAACCACTTGTGTTTGCCGCAGTCAGAAGATACGACTGTCTGCTCGACCTCCCAGCACATATGCTTTCCCTCTGTTTTATTACAGGTGGGGGAAATAAAACAAAATGAAATAAAACCAGGAAACAATAAAAAAAAATAATGTCTCACACTGAGGCAGTTATATTTAACTTCTCTTAATACTCACCTGTCCATTAACCCCTGAGTCTGGAAGTCACATTTATCTATCACTGATGTGTTTTCCCATTTACAAATGTTGGAGAATCACTGGCTGGATTATGGCCAGAAGCTACAGAAGAGCGGCTTACACAGTATAAACCTCTCAATAAACCTCAGTGGCAGCGAGGTGGTCAAGGTATACGGTGCACGGACAAGACATATTTGCGGCTGCAGTTTGGTTTTATGTGTCCATGTGTACATTGAACCAGTTTTACTCACTGTAACAGGTTCTCCTGTTCACATTGGCCATAAGGAAATCTCCTCTTGAAGCTATTTCAGTGTCAACTGATGGGGGACAAAATCCACAGTCATCAGTCTGTGCAAAGATACAATTCAAACTTCTGCAAAAAGCTAATATGGAGTTTTCGCCAGGGTGACTTCCATTTGTTTTAGTGCAGATTTCCCCTCTTCCCTGGCTCTGCAAGGAAACGCTGTCTGTTGAAGCACAAAGAAGACTGAAGGATACCCACTTGATCTGAATAAACTCAGGACTGCTGAAGCCTCATAGAAGCTAATTTTACACAAAACAGGGACTGTGCATTTTGACCCCTATCACTTACACCGAAGGGTGTAGATATGGACAGTTGAGTTTTATTTTGAAGGTGCTATCTGTTTTGCTATTGCTACGTAGCTAACACTAGCATTAAACAGCTGTGAAGAAACACTGTTTAGCATCAAACTTAATTCTTTTACGCATCAAAAGCAACACGTTTGTTAACTTTTCTTTTGCTTTTATTCCTTTTTTTTCCTCTACTGAGGTTAGCACGCTAACCAGCTAGCCCTGTCATGTCTCGTGATACCATTTTGTGACAGTGAGTCACTGTAGTGTCCAGTCTGCCCTCAGTTCAGCATGATGTAGCTTTTCAGAGGGTGTATTCCAACCTCTTGCCTTGTAAAGAAAACAATGGGCTGGAGCTCCTGGCAGGTGACCACCAACCTGCTCCCAGCAGGAAACCAAAGAAAACTTACATATAGCACCTTTAGGATAGAAAACTGTGAACTGGTCCTTTAACCTAGACATGAAATCCACCAAATAGACACTTGATGAGGGCACAATAACATTAAGTATGAGCAGTAATTTACTTTAATATCGTCGAGTGCAAGTACATCCTGTTTCATCGGTAAAAGGAGGATAAACCTCTGAAAGTTACAGAGAAAAAAATGTTTTGTCTGTGATGCAGTTCTTATAAATGCACACACACACACACACACACACACACACGAAAATGTCAGCAGGATCAGCAGACATGTTGCTCCACTGTTGGAATTCTCCATCAGATCAGAAAATATTCGAACACTGCCTCATTCATTCTGTAGCCCTTCACGTCAAGTCTAGCCCATAACCACAGGACACCTAACATTATACCTCAGAGCCACACAAATGCTCTCTCTAAGACTCACACATACACAAGGTCTGAAAGGTCGTGTATTGTGTCTTGCCTTTGGTGTGCCCCCCCACCCCACCTCCCAGGTAAATCTGTCATCTGTCAGCCGCAATCTGAGCGACACAGTGGCTAACAGACCAATCACAGTGGTGGACTGGCATTCCTCCTGTCCAAGTGCTCGAGAAGACAACTAATTGGTTCTTTTGTGTGCATGAGGTGCGGGGTCACATATAGCAGTGGGTGGCTGCTTAAGGCATGGGCACAATTGGAGATCACAGCCGGTGGGAAACCCCTTACTCCTGTTTATTTCTGTTTTTGTTGTTGTCGTAAATGCTTCTTTCTTGTGTTTCCAAGTTATGTGACTACATAGTTGGAGAAAGAAAGAAAAGTCATAAATTTATGTAATGAGTGGACTGAAAATCTCCCTGGACTTTTAAAACTATCAATGCAAACTGCGGACGCTTTAAGAGAGATTGGGGATGTCATGCAGCCAGGTGAAAGCTGTGATAATGAAAGGATTAAAAATGATGGTTTCAGTTAATGTTTCAATGATGCATGAACGTTTATGTTTGTCATCTTACATCTTGTAATCAGAACTTCAGTGATGGCACAATGTAGCCCCCAGGCTTTTACTGCAACAAAGAGGCCTATCACATTACATAATCCTCGCCACCTTTCACTGGCTGACTGAGACTTTTAGGATTTAATCTACAATTTTTATTGAATCAGTTTTACCTCCCAGTTTTACAGTCATGTCACCCATCTGTTAAATTTCTTTTCTTCCCTCACCACTGTCTGATTTATCACAAATTATAGGTGCATCCAGCGATGCAAATGTGTCCTTAAGTGATTTTGTTTTTCTTTGACCTGTTGAGAGCCGGTGAATCTGAACAGCTTCTACTTCCAGCATCTAGACAAGCAGCCAAGCTACATAACACAGGTTTTTGTCTTATGGCCAGACAGTTAAGAGCTTTAACAACAACAACAATAGGCTCTTGTAATGCAGGTGAATAAGATTCATGCAGAGAAGAAGGAGAGAGGATGAAGGTAGTATTTCAAAAAGAAATAATTAATTCTTTGCTTTGACTTTTGGACAATTGTTTGCTGTTATGTCAGATTTCTATATATATATATATATTTTATTTGAGTCTTTGTTTTGTGGTTGGTACCGCTGAGGTGCTAAACACACTTCCAAAATATATCAACAAAGCGGAAAACACAATGGCATTTCAGAAAACTCATTCTTCGGTAAAATTGAACAGGATTTCAGAAAGTATTTCAGATAAAAGCATCATTTCAGAAGAGTCAAAACCTGCAGTGCAGGAAAGAAATAATAAAACAAAAAAAAAACACAAAGTGAGTTGACTTTTACTCTTGTAAAATTATATGAGAGCAACTTCATCAATATATATTTATATTCAAGAATGAGGAAGGGCCTGTTTTCTGCTTGGTGAATGTTTTTTTTTTTTCATGTTGTGTTTTCTAAAATTGCGTTGTGTTTCCTGTTAGTTTGTTTTCTGATGTGTTGTAGTGTTTTGCACTGAAGGGCCACCGTACTTTCCTCTCCCTGTATGCTGCCTGTGTGCTTGTGTCCGTGTGCATTTTTCTGCATATTAAAAACAGGTATAGGTGCATTTATTTCTTCATGAACGTCTGGACGCAGGCGTTTACACATGCACAGGGCACCTGTTCTTTTTAAGTTCGAGTTCAGTTTCCTATGTACATTATGTAAACTATACAATGAAATGCTTGTGGTGAGATTCTGGTATTCTACAGTTTTACATAACCTAAGTTATAAATATCTAAAAGAAGTAAGAGATGTATAAAAGTGATAAAAAAAAATGACTATATAAAGGGCAAGTCCACAGGTCTAATTTGAGTTTCTAACAGCAGGTGCATTGCCTAAATCCAAGGTAGTGCTTAGCAGCAGTGGGTGAGACAAGGTGCTCATCAACCATTTTAACATACTACAAGTGTTAGGTGTGGTTAATCAGGATTCTGATGGCCTGCAGGTAGAAGCTATTCATCAACCTGTTGGTTCTGGATGGGATGCTGCGGTACCGTCGACCAGATGGCAGTCTGATAAACAGGTTGTGTGCTGGGTGGTTGTGCAGTCCTTGATGATTTCATGTGCCTTCCTCAGACAGTGTTGCTGATAGATGTCCTGAATGGACACCACCGAGGGAGAAACTGCTATGCCAGACAGTGACGTAGCCAGTCAGGACGCTCTCTGTGGCGACAACAAAATCCTCCAAGTGTCACTGGCGAGCACATGAGTCATCAGTGAGAAACTTGAACACCGCTGACTCTTTCCACTGCAGCTCCGTTAATGTAAAGGGGGGCATGCCCAGCCCACTGTAACTTTCTAGTCCACAATCATTTCCTTAATTTTGCTGATGTTAAGGCATCACAGCGACTGATGTACCTGGCAATGCAGTCGTATGTCAACAGAGAGATCAGGACGGGACCGAACACAGATCCCTGTGGTGCTCCTGTGCTCAGAGTCAGTCGAGAAAAGGAGCTGCAGCAACTGGTTTTCGCCACCTGCGGTCCGCTCATCACAAAGTCCATAATCCAGAAGGATCTTTTTTCCTGTATCTCTGAACATGATGATGAGCTTGGCAGGAATGATTGTATTAAAAATTGAGGTGTAGTCAATAGGTGTTCTTTCTTTCTTGGTAGGCCCATGAAGGCTGGGAGGAAGGAAAACACATGGGTTTTGATAATCTATTCAAAGTACTTGATGATTTTGTAGACCAGTCCAACGTGGCGGTAGTCGTTCAGGCACATGACTGCAGGACTCTCAGGAATTAAGACAATGCTAGTGGCTCTTTGGTGGATTTGACTAACATGAGCCTGGACTCATTATTTAATGGCCACACCTCATATAAAGGTTCAAACTTCCACCTGTTCTGAACATAGATTTTTAGGCCAGAAAAAAAAAATCTCAATGCTTTATTTATAGGTGAAGGAAACTGTGTCTCAGCTGCTGCTGCTCCTCCGTCTCCCATAAGTGCTCAGTGTGATCAATATGTGGTGACTTGGATGACTGCTGCGCACAACATTACATCAACTTTACATTAATCACACAGTTATACTGTTTGACAGGCATTGACAACCTTGGAGGCACTTTCTCTATCAGGATATAAATAGTTTATCAATAGAAGAGGGTTATCATTCGGAAATGAAAAACTCTGTCCAACATACTGTTTCAACTTCCTTAGTGTTGTATTCCTCATATGGTGGCTAAGTCAGGAAAGTTATTGCCAGTGGAGGAAAGTAATTGAATTAATTTACTGCAAATACTGCACAGTAGAATTTTGAGATAGCAAAATAAAGTAACAACATTTCTATTTCTAAATTTCAAACAGAAATATTGTACTTTCTGCTCAGCTACATTCATCTAGCAGCTTTAGTTACTGGTTACTTCACAGAGGAAATATGTGGTCAATTAATGAAATATGAGGCATTTTTATAGTATGAAATAGTCAGTAGTAACTCCAACTTCACCAGTATTAGCATGAAACTGTAGCTAACGCAGTAATGCATGCAACAATAATAAATGCAGTGATGCATTACATGATATACAATAATATAACACTGACAAAGGTCATTATGCTGCATAAGTACTTTTGGTACTTTAAGTACATTTTGTTGATATTTCTTTGAGATTGCCACTTTAAGTAAAAGGTCTGGATAATGCAAATAAGGAAAATTGTTTAAGGTTTAAAAATCTTTGGCATTGACCCTCTCAGTGGATCCAGTTAAATGGGTAAGACCTGATCTATGGCTTAAATAAAGCCTCTACTCAGTAGCAAAACACTCAGTCAGATTGGCGACGGTCCGACATTAAACCCGTTTTTAACTTTGGTATTTTAATTAGGTAGATTGTCCTGTTTGATTACTATTACAATTATGCTGCACTGGTGCAGAAGTGTTACGTTCCTTCATTGAAATTACACATTCCTGAATGGGTGCCAACGTGCTTTCAGGTTGTTTTGGCACTCTGCGGTGGCTCAGTGTCCAATAATGACATGCCTTTTATTTATTGTATTGCCATGAAGCTATATTCACAAATGGCGTGTTGAACTGATAGGGTTATAGGTTTTGGCAAAAATAAAACAACCCCCAACCCTATCGTTGGATAATTATGTCCACTTGTACTACAGGATAATTTTGTTATAAATGTTGTGACACTCCTCATGAAAACCAGTAACTTACAGAGCAATGCAGGAATGTAAATCACTCCCAAATCATATTATACAACTAAATAATATATTTAGTTTTAGCTCTACGAACGAAGAAACTTCAGTAATTACAAAGTATATTGTTGTGTGTTGCAGTTCCATGGGCATCCAATGTTAAATGATAGATTCAGTCTGATTTTCTTAGTGTATATGTTATTTGTATATATGTTATGCTGTGTATTTTGATGAGTAGTGTGTATGTGTGGTCGTATTATCGACTTCACAAGAAGTCCAAACAGATGTTCTTCTTTCTTAACAATCATAACGCCTTCCCTCTATAATTCCACTTTGACTGTATATGTAGTTACTGTTCACCCTATAATCATCATCATCATCATCATCATGGCTTGATTCTTTTTTTTAGATTTAATGAATCTATTTTTGTCACATAAACTTATAAAGTTCAGTAGCTGTAAGGAACATCCTCCCACTCTGACAGCTGCCTCCAGGTGTCATCCTGTGCTGCACTTGACTGAGAAACATCACCTACTGTATAATATTTAATGTCATAATTTAATGTTTTTAGCATATAACAATATAGCAATATAGCATATAGCAAGTCAAACATTTCCCTGTCACAGTGCGTCACTGCTCTGACCATGTCACGAGCAGGATTTTTAAAAAGTAAACTTAGGATAGGAAGCATGAGCAGTTGCATTCAACAACCCACAAAATAAACATACAGGTAAATACGCAGCATGTCATGAAAACAGACACAGTAATGAACAAACCCAGAAATGACTGTTTGTCTATCAACAGCACACGTCTTGCAACCACTGAGTACGCATGCAAACAATAAAGCCTGAAAACTTCTCTGGATCCGTTTTTAAATTCACATTAAATCCACAAGACAAGATTAATGAAAAATATCAACTAAAATTCTCTATTTTAGAGTTCTTCACTCTGCGCCCCCCCCCCCCCGTGGTTCGACCAACAGTTAAAACAGTGATCATATTCATGGGTCGTGGTCTCAGGAGGAGGATTATTTTCTCATTTGACTGGCAGGCCGGCTGAACTTCATCACCCCCTCGCCGCCACCCCCCCCCCCCCCCAACCCAAATGGAATCTCAAATTCTTCCACTTTGCACGACGTTTAAGGGGAAAACATGGTTAAAAACGTAATGTTCAGCCACCGCGAGTCAAGAGGGCTGCTCAGTTTTCATTAAATCAGGTTCCAGAGTGTGACTCAATGTGAAGCTTTGGATGAGGGAGTTTAGAGAGTGTATGGAGCCCCGCTCACCCCCTACCCACCCAGTTCGCATCCAGTCTGCAGGGAAACACCCAGTTTTAATATCTTCCCCACTCACCACCAAAGGTGCTGAGGTCTATTCCTGCAGAGTGTGTGCGTGCGTCTGCTTGTACGTGCTCTTGAATGCAAGTGCGATGCCTCACATAACTGGTTTTTGTGTGTATGTGCCAGTTTGCATGTGCACGTGTCTGTGTGTGTGTGTGTGTGTGTGTGTGTGTGTGTACTCCCCATGCAGCCGACCCTGTGTAAGATGAATGTTAGGTGCTGAAGAGCATTTTTTCCTCTCTGTGGGGGGAGACCTTACATATAATAACCTCGAACCTTTCTACACTCCCTTTCTCTGTCTCTCTCCATCACTCAGTGTGTGACTTTCTTTTACTCTCTCTCCTTCTCCCAGCATGCAGCTGTCTGTCTCTGCACTGCTTGTACCTCAAAGCTGTCCCTTTCTATTTCAGTCCTTTACCCCTCTCTCTCTCTCTCTCTCTCTCTCTCTCTCTCTCTCGCTCTCTCTCCCTCTCTGCATTCAGCTCTTCACTGCTGTGTTTGGAGGGGATATGGGCTTGTATGTCAGTGTGTGTCTTGCTGTGTGGTGCTTGCCACCATCAGGTAGGTTAGCAGTGGGAATCTGATGAATGCTGGGCTTTAGGTTGTTATGTACTCACACATTTTATTTCATTTTATTTTTAGCTGTACTTATATGTCAGAGGTCAATAATCTTTTATTTTGATGGGGCTTTTTTTGTTGTAGACTTTCTTCAAGCACTAAACATAATGACATCAATGTATATACATGCAGTGCAGATGTATTAGAGGTGCACTCTGTTTAATGAGCGATAAAAAGCATTTCGATTAGTAACCATGGTTTGAGGCAATGTCTTATTTTTCACATTATCCTGACGGCAGAAACGTTTGTAGAAAGATAAACAAAGAAATAAAGTCCCCTTTGCATATTCCTATTCCACTTTGAAGAGCCTTAAAGTTTGTACCAATTAGTCCGATGACAGATGTGAGAAAAAAAAAAAAAAAACTATTTTATATCCTGTGTATTTACTGCTGTGTGACTCTGGTGCTAATGAATGTAAAGGAGAAAAAGCAGAGTTAGCAAAGGACAGTGGATGCATCTGAGCAGACTGTAGTTGTGTCCCAACTCAGGGGCCACGTCCTTTGGGGGATGCTATATACGACGGTGTGGCCCCCGTAGCCGTTGCAAACTGCGAACTGAAATGAGACGGTGTGGTGTGCAGAGAAGTGTCGCTTTGCGTCACCGGCTGTGCCCGCCTGTACCGCTGAGCTTGAGCTGAAACCCGATACTTAAATGTTAACAAACAACAGAATTACACTTTTTAAATCTATCATTTTGGTTAGCAGTGTGTGATGAATCTTGGGAGCGGTTGGGCCACGGAGGATCCACCCATGGGAGCCTTCGTTGTCCAGGAAAAGAAGATTGAGTTTCTGGGCCGCATTTGAAGGAGCCTTTGAAATAGGACATCGTAGTCGTGCTGCTGTGACACAATCTGTCTTCTTATACAGCCCGCTACGGATGCGTCCCCTGAATTGGGGCCCAGCTTATGTTCTGGTGGTTATTTATTTGCTTTAGAATGTAATTAGTTTGATTTCTCTTCTTCACTTGCTTTGTCTTTTCTTACTGCTCCCTCTCTCTCATCTCCTCGTTCTCAGTCTAAATGTACAGCAACTGGCTAACGCGCTAAACTAAAACCCCTAACATACGTGACGAATTTCCTCGGCATCAAAGCTGTGGAGTCTAACCAGTGTTTAGTGCCACCCTCGTCCCCTCCTACCCATCATCCTCTCTGCAAACCCAGATGTCAGTTTAGGTGAAAGGGAATACTTGAGAGGCTGTTCAGCAGGTTCACAACTCATGTCCACCCACTGCAAATGGAGCATAGAAAATATGTAACAGCTGGATGAGGAGATTCATAGCTCCCTGAAGACATAAACGAGCTTTGGAACACATTCATCTTCAATGACTGTTTATCTGAATGCCTGTCTGTGTCTGTATGTCTCTCCCACTGTGTCTGTCTCTAATTATCTGTCTGTCTCTCTTTTTTTTTTTTTGCTTTACTGCTTCCTCCTTCTTTTATGATTGTTTTTTTTTTTTTTTTTTTTCTCATGCAGTCACCAGCCATAGCGAGCTACTGCAGTGTTTTGTCGAGTCTTCTTCAGCCGCGGTAACTTTCTACAAGAAAAAAAAAAAAATCTCAGATCCCAAAAGGTTTAAACCTGCAATAATCTTCGCTGTTTGTGTTTGACACACGTGCTCACATGAATAAACCTGAGCGCGCACGTTCGTTGAGACGAACATCCCAGTTGTGGTGGTTTAGAGCGTGTTGGTAACATCTGGAATTGGTGAAAAGTTGAGTATGATGTCAGTAAACTGCACGGCACAGATGTTAATGGATGTTTAGGTGGTGTTTCAGTGTCTGATTGCTCTTGAGGAAACTGTATTTCATCTTTTGTTGTGCAGTCTATAGAAAAAGCTGCTCACTGCAGGTACCTGTGCCCAACAACTGGGCTCGTTATAAGTTTTCTCTGCTGGTAAACATGGTTTCGTGCCTGGAGCGGGTGGTGGTGATTGTTGCTAGACAACAACTTTGGCCAATGTTGCGTTTACAAGAGAAGAGGTCAAAATACGCCCTCTGAGCAGCGCCATGTCTTCAGGGCAGATTGGAGGCTACAATGAGTCGCTATCGGAAAGTGATGAGAGCTAGTTAGTTAGCGTGCTAAACTGTATTTATTAATATTGCACATGTAATTCTGTGTATTTTTTGGGAGTTGAAGCTAGAAGGGGAATGTGGGATTTTTCTTCTGTTGGGGAGGAAAGGCAAGGAAATATTTCTGGGTTTTTGTTTTGTTTCCTTGTCTTGAAAATACTTCACTTTGATAGTGTCCCGACAAAAATGAACAAAACTTAGAAGAAAAACTCAAATAAAATAGACAGCTGCTTAGTGTTATATCAGACGAGTGTGGTTCAAATGTTTCAAGTTAAAACATTATATTTTTACCTCACATCATTAATATGCAACTGAAGTTCAAATTTTCAAAGTAACCTTCCCAGTCTCTGCATTGGGCCACAGAAGTGTGTGTGTGTGTGTGTGTGTGTGTGTGTGTGTGTGTGTGTGTGTAGTCCTGCTCAGGGGAGTACGTGGGTGTGGAGCAGGCAACAGAAGAGACAACCCCAATGCAGCACTAATGATTCATAAAGACCTGGCCAAGCCCGCTGGGAGTCCACCACAGGTAGACTTCAAACACCAGAGAGGCAGAGCAGCAGAGGAAGAGGCAGACAAAGAGAGATGATGAATTACGTTGAACCAAAGAGAGAAAGTAAGAAACGAACAAAGGGACAGATACGACTTAGCAACATGTTATTGATGTGTTTTTGATGCTTTGAAATTGGGACTACCGGGAAGTAGTTTGTATATAATGAGGTGTGATTCTCAAGGACAGAACACAGAGACTCTGCAATCAAACTCTGTTTATCTCTGATTTCATATTCTCTGCATGGGCTTTTTGCATGTTTCCCATAAATGTGGAGACAGATGCAGAAGATGCACGCGCACACACACACACACACACACACACACACACACACACACACACACACACACACACGTTAAATAGTAGACTTGCACATGTCAGGATGACTATTTCTACACAGCAACTGCTCAACTATTATTACTTTTCCAACCCGGGTTGCAACCACAGCTCGATCTGAAGCTTAATCCTCTCTCTAATGGAAACGAATCCCTCTGAAAGAGATAAGAGACAAAATGGCTGCCATCTGCGAGTTCCTCACCTGATATAAAGACATGAACATTAGCATTTTCAGTTTCAGACACATACACATCCTGTGCCACAGACCAGCAAGAGGAAGAGTACGCTCAGAAAGAGAGAGAGGTGTGGGAATACAGAGATAGTTTGGTAGAATGGAGTTCTCTTTGTTCAGAGGTCCTTGAGGTGGCACTCGCAAAGTTGCTGTTTGTGTGAAAGAGAAAGATAAACACAGCGGTGATGTTGCAGAGGGGAAGGAGAGCTACAGAGAAGATAGAGAGGAGGAGAAGAAAAAAAAAGGTCAAAAGCGATGGAAGCAAATAAAAGCCATGACATGTGCAATCTTTATGTCTTTACAAACACATTATCATGTAAAAGCGATTTAAGCAATTTAACCTGTCAGTGACATAAGCACAAAAATCTGGGATCTGCACAAAGCTCCTTTACATACATCCACTGCCGTCCACACTTTGCATGAAATGAACCTGCTATCACTCTTACACAGGGCATAGAGAGGCTCTAATATCCTTTTAGAAACATGACAGCTTGTCAAACTATTTTTATCAGACCTCAATAATAATTTACTTATAACGCTAATTTCTACATTGCAGATAAAACCAAACTTGTGGAGGGCCCTTCTCATGTTGGAACCCCAGTTCTTACTCTTCCCTTCGCTGGTGTAACCCTGCTCATGTTTGTACCTGATAAGAACTTAATTTATTTAACTTATTTCTAATGAAGTCGTTGAGGTGATTTGTGTATATTATTTAATATGTTAGGAATAAATGAAAATCCGAAAACGTTGTGAGAATGTTTTATATAAAATCAGTGATACAGACTTAGGGGAACAGGAAACAGTCGTCTTCCTCCACATCTAGAAGTGTCCTGTCATGTCGAAATGAAGCCATGAGGAACGTTAACCTGAGTGGTTACATTTCACAGTTGGGTCTTCAGTTGTGTATAAGACTCAGATTATTATAGTTCTTACTGACTTTCATTAAAATCAGTCATTTGTGAAATACAAAACTGCCCTACTTTTTTTTTTCTTCTTCTTGTTAACCCTTTTTTTTTTCTTTTTCTCCGTGTTTCAGAAAGAAAACAAAGAGTGAGTAACAGTTAATGTCAACTTTCTTTAAATGTGTGTGTCAGGGAAAGCACATGGATGACACATACACATAACACACAGAAATATTGAAATCCCTATATATATATATATATATATAAAAACTAATTAAACATCATGTCCACAATTTCTCCCCATACCCCTCTCCCCTCTGTGCCCTGCTCTTCTTCTTCTTGTCTCCAGCCCTGCAAACAAAGTGGTATAATAAACAGAATAATAGCGGGCCCCGGGGACTAAACAAACAAACAAGAAACGGCAAATCAACAAAGTAGCTAATTATGAGGATTTGAATTGCTGCTGGTGATCATTAGTCGAGGGATATTAATGCAGACTACAGTTTCGAGCTTGAAACACAGGAAGAATATTCCGGAGTCGGTGCTTTAATAATCCAGACTGCCGGGCCTCGGAGCCGAGCTCCGGGAAGGATGGACCCCATTTTTTTACGCCTGACGCTCAGTTTGTTTTAGTTTGATGTGTGAATGAAAGATACTTTGAAATCTGTATTAAAATGAGAGATATTTAAAAAATAAATAAATAAATAAAGCTGACAGAGAAGAAGGAAATATTTCAGGTTTAGCACAAACAAGTATATATTCCATATCTTTAGTGAAAACTTGGTTTGTCGTCCCACAGAGTGACACTAATTATGTCATTTAGACACCAGAGAGGTTTAACTGAGATCTTTAAAGTGTTAAAAATCTCCAATAACACAAATACAAATAGTCTAATTTTGGATTTGGGAAAAGTAATACTGTGTAAAACGTCCTGTCACCAAAAATCACATGCTGCATTGAACGCATTTAAATCGTATCACTTTTTCTACATTTACGCCCCCGGCGTCCACACAACGACCTTTGTGCAAACCAAACTTTGACCAATCCACTACTGTTACCATAACAACAAAGGTCCGGTACACCTGCTGCAGGTGCGCCCCTATGGGTCGTGTCTGTGTGGTTGTTCAGGTTGGATGAAATGTTACGCAGAAAACAAGTTTTAAATAACGCAAAGAAGTGCAGACAACCCACAGTTTGGTTTCACTCACACTGGAAACTGTTGACTGTTGAGTTTCTTAAATCTGCTCCATTCAAAATGGACATTTGTCCCCGTTTCAGTTATTTCAGCTAAAGCACATTTCTGAAAGCCCTACATGATTTTACACTCTCCGGAGCGAGTAGGTGGAAGAAAGGAGTGTGTGTTTAGTGAAAAACCTTTGTCCTTGAACCAAACTTCCATTGACAACTTGCTCCCCCCCCCCAAGGGTACACAGAGCAGATAATCTTAATCACACACACACACACACACACACAAACAAAGACATGGATAAGTCATTGGCTGATGGCCTAAAGCTCACAAAAGAATGCCAGAGGGTATAACAAGGGGCCAGACTCTGTGCATTATAGTGCTTTCTCTTCATTCTTTTACACAGAACTGCAACTACACAACACCTTACAGTTGTCTCACACACACACACACACACACACACATACACACACACACACACACACACTGAGAGAGAAAGATAAACAGGCAACCTCTGCTGGCTGTTTCGTACCGGCTTGTCCTTTTAATCTATGACCTGACTTCCCAAACAGTTGGAATGTGAAATGCTAAAGGAATGCCAAACAAAGAGACATGCCTCAACATCACAGAGACATCTCAGCAAGACGAAAAAAAGAAAAAAGAACAATATATAAGGACAGGAGGAGAAGGTGGGAGAGGAAGCAGAAGAGAAAGAGAGGATCAGAGAAAAGGAGGTAGATTGGCGATGGGGTGGAGAGGAGGAGATGAAAGGAGGGAAAGGGTAGAGCGAGACCGGACGGGAGAGACAGGAGGAGAATGAGTGTTGAAGGAGAAGGGCTGAGGAGAAGAAGTAGGGGAAGATGGGGGGGGCAGGTGGAGGCAAGGGGGAGAGGGGGGAATGAAAGGATATGAAGAGGCAGGTAAAGAAAGGAGAGGAGACAGATGGGTGGGAGGAGAAGGCGAGGAATGAAAGGGAAGAGGAGCGTGACGGCAAGACGAAAGCCGGCAAACAAGGGGATGGAGAGCAGGGGAGGTGAGGACTGAGAAGAGGAGAAGTGGAGGGAAGAGGAGCGAGAGGACAGATGGTGGGTTAAAAAAAAAAAAGGGATGGAGAGAAGGGAAGAGAGGAGGAGGGGGAGGGAGGTTGAGGAAGATAGGGAGAAAAGGAGAAGATATAGGTGACAGGAAAAAAAATGAGAAGGAATATAGTAGGACTCAAATAGAATTAAGAGTCAGAGAAGAAGAAAGGTGTGAAATAGAAGAAGAGGCAGCACAAAAAAGGTAAAGAGGAAGAACACGGCGTACAAAGTCAAATATATGAATGTAAACGAGAAAAAAGAAATCTAGGAGGAGGGGAAAAATGACAAGGATGAAACAGAGGGAATAAGAAGAAGTTTTTAAAGGAGGAGAGGGAACAATGAAAGGAGACAAATACAAAAGGAGAGGAGGAAGAGAAACGTGTCGACAAGAGTAAAAAAAGAAAAGAGAGAAAGAAAGAACAGTATATAGATAAAATGAAAAAGAAAAGGAGAGATTATGAAAAGAGACAAAGAAATGGGAGAGAGAGAGAGAGAGAGAGAGAGAGGATTTCTGCATATTGCAAACAGATCCTCTCAAAACACGAGCCCCCTCCCCCTCCCCCGCTGTGATTTACCATAAAGATATTTGTCATATCTGTCATCAGAACAAAAACACGCCACAAACAACAACAGGATCTGGGCTGCTGTGAGAGCAAACCTCGACACTGCTCGCAGACAAAAAACAAAAACAAACACACACACACACACACACACACACACACACACACACACACACACACACACACACACACACACACACAAAAACGTCAGTTCAGGAAAAGCTTTGATTTTCCTGCTGATACTCGCACTGTGCATATTTTATGATGAACCACTGTGTTGTCTTAAAGAGTCAAAAATGTTGAAATTTATTGACTTTTCCCAGAGTGACCCCCGTGAAACATCACAGCACAAAACCACAAACACACTCACACTCACACACACACACACACACGATGAGAAATTGAAATGATTTGTCAAGTCAGACAAAGCTAAAACTTTCTTGTGCATGTGCAGCATCGTCCCCGCACGGCCCCGCATGTCACTGAAGTTCACAGACAAAATAAAACCAACTTCAGACGCAATAAACATTTCATAAAGTGTTGTTTACTAACAGGGAGTTTAGTCAGATGCTATAAAGCTGCTGCAGACGACAGAAAAAAAACCTCCAGTTCTCCGTTTTGCTGAAGCCACGAGTTGACGTTTCAGCGCTCAACAGGTCGTAGGTGTGATACTTTTGTTCCTCAGACGTCCAGGAGGAACAAGAGAACAGGTGGTGACCAGCCGTGACAGTGGGGCTGGTATTGTTTTCACCATGTGAGTCTGTGTGTGTGTGTGTGTGTGTGTGTGTGCACGTCATAACGGTAAAGCGGGAACTACCACTACAGAGGCAGTTTTGAGCACTTCGGCTGCTGTGTATCTGAGACGGGCCTGCGCGCCTACACAGAGCTGCTAATCTTAGTGGGTGTGAATATGTCCGGAGGTGAGGCTGCATCTAGTCTCTAGGATGCAGAGAGAGTCTTTCACACTTTCTGGAGAATGGTAGGATTTGATGAGCGTGAGTCAGGACGTGTAGAAGACGTGCGAGAGACAGTGGCGGCAATAAGAGAGCAGAAGTGGGTGGAGCGTCTGCCATACCTCTACAACCCAGGAAGAAGCCTGAAGTAACAGTGCTGGTTCCATGCTGTGAAAGCACTGATTAATGTGATTGTTTTTTTCCCGTGACACTGATACTAATTCCTAGAAGGGGAATTTGCCTTGTATGTAAAACAGGTGTGCATTTCTCAATTCAGGATCACAGGAAGTAAAACTCTCACCAGGGATGTCGTGTTTACAATTCTTGAAGGAGAGAAAACACAAAGGTGATTTCTACACTTTGTTTTCACAAGGGCAGAGAGCTGACATTTTAAGGTTAGGACATGGGTATGTGGTTAAGATCAGACTGTTAAAGCTGTGTGTGTGTGTGTTAATGCGTGGGTGAGTGTTTATGAAAGTCTCTGTGTTACTAAAGGTTTTAAGGATGGAGGCGTTTCAGTAAACAAATGTCCCCTGCTGTGCTAAGAATGCTGTTTAGAATAGAGCAGCTTGAGACCCCTTGCTACCAGCGGAGGATTTGTCTGAGTGTGTGTGTGTGTGTTTGTGAGAGTCCTCTAAAGAGAGTGTGTTTTATTTTGCATGCAGGGATGTTTACAGCCACTTTGCTACCAAATACCTCCTGCTTTACAGAACAGATAGCGTGCAGTTTGCGTTAGAAGTCGCGATCCAAGTCTGATCCGATACACAGATTCATCCCAATAACAATCAGGCCTTTGTCCACCACAGGAGCTTATCACACTTCTTCCCCCTTCTTTCTGGATCTAAATTTCATCCCTGCTCAGGAGTTGATACCAACTCCAAGTTCCAGGTACTCTCACGGGGCAAGGATGCGACATCTGGTTTCCAACATCCATTAGCAATTAATTACCGGAGGATATGTTTAGATCAACACTGCAGGGAAGTATGTTTGAATACACAGACAAAATTCTGATTCAGAGTAGAGGGGAAGTTGGTGACCTTTCTGCCGTATGATTCGGGAGCAAATTGAGCAGCTGTATAGAGCTATAGGACTCAGTTGGCTCTGGAGCAGCCTAGTCATCTACAAATGAAATTTCTATGCAAATAATTTGCAACAGCAAATACTGTTGGTTTGGAAAACAAAGTGGAAAAGGAGGCAGAACCTAGAACTTAGACCTTATGGGTTCTAACAGGTTCAGGTTATAGGAAGTCCCAGGATACTGATCATTCACTTCCTGTTGGCCTAATGGGGGGAAAAAAAAGCAGCTGATGTGAGCTGCAGCTGGAAGCGTTTGTCATTTGAACCACTGAAGGTGACGGTCAGCGCCGGCTGAAGGGGACAAGCTGTTTGAATGTCGAACCAAAGACAGCAGAGTGCGCCAAAGACTTAAGCTGATACAGATACATTAAAAACATCAGTAGCACGTGTGCATTCGTACATGCGCCCATACACTGACTCATCTGGACAAAACGTGTGTGAGGCTGTTCTTACCTGTGTGTGAGAGTAAGAACACGGCAGGACATTATCTCCTGGGAAATCTGAGACGTGGAGAAAAAAAAAAAGAAAGAAAGAAAAAAAAGTCAATAAAGAGAAGGGCTCATTTATCCTCTGTGGGCATCGGTCAAGGACGCCACGGGACACCCCCAACGGCATCACACCAGGGAACAAAGTCACAGCTCGATAACCAGATACAGGCTGGCAGGTGATGGTGCATCAGTTTCACAGAAGCTGTCAGGATCTCTGCTAATGAAACTCTCATCGCCAAAAATGCAACTGCATGCTGATCGTAATTCTGATTTCAAACCACATTTTACCATTCATGCACATTTCTGAGTTAAAAAAAATATTTCAAAAGGTGCAGAAAAAGAGGCGTAAAAAAAGGCCACATTTTGTTTTGTAGTTCTCTTTTCTACAGAAGAAAAATAAAACATAAAACTGCTTATAAAAATTACCCACACTACGCTACGTAATTTACTGCAGATATTCAACAGAAGCCAATTACATCCTCATCCTATGACCTTCCATTGTTATGTGATTTCATAATAATTATATGGGGGTAAAAGTAGTGAGATGTAAATTGCCTCCCCACAGAAATTACTGTAGCTTTATATATATCAAGCAAACCTTCAATTACTGTAGAAATGAGCATTCACAACAATTAGATGGTCATGTTACCTACATGAAAGACCGTCTCTCAGTTTATAATGAAATACATTGTGTATCTATGTGGCAATTAGTCTCTTTGTTTAAACTGTGATGGGATTTTAATGACATTTTAGCTTGACTGCATTTCACCGGCAGAGACAGGAAAATATGGAAGGAAGTAGGTAGTAACTGAGGTTGGGAGCCTGCTGATATATACGCTGTATGTCATCGACCACTGAAGCCCACCTTGTGTTTGTCCTTTGTGACATGAAACAGAGGGGTCAAAGTTCATTTGATGACTTATGTGCTCTTTTCCAAAATGTTATTTATATTTGTGGTTCCTCACAACAGCACTAGTGTCAAATCATGGCCTTAAAAAACGTATATACCACGTGTGTGTGTCTCATTTGGTCTTAAAGGGAGAAGCGTGGAGACGTTGCACCCGGTCTTAATGGGTTGAGAACAAGAAGATAACATTGACAGCACAGAGTTGCTGCTGGTTGAAAGATGCATTTGAACTGTTTGAACTGAATCAGGTCCAGAATAAAAAATAAACGATGACAAAGAAGAATTGTTGAGCCATCCTGTTGATCCACATTGAATGTGATGCTGTGTGTAGAAAATAACAGCTTTAATACAGTAGACAAACTGATGAAAATCAAGTGCCGCCATCATCCACTCTCCTCCTGGGATGTATCCTGACAACAGATGCAAAAAAAAAAAAAAATTAAATTCTTTGATGTGTTTTACGTCCCTTTGCTGTCCTCGGAGGGAAATCATTTTCTGCTGCACAGTATTACCAAAAGTGTAATAGCAGTGCTGATGAAGAGCGCTCGCAGTGTACATACAATATAATTATAGTCCACACCTCGCTGTGATAATAGTGGATTGAAATTGACTTGTCTTCTGTTGTAATCTATTTTTCTGCCCGTGCACGAGTGTGATATTTCGAGAGCAGCACGAGGACAGGGACGAGGAGTGTGTTACAGTGTTTCCAGCGTGTTCGTGTGTGTGTTCGTGTGTGTGTGTGACTGTGCTTTAGTGCACCTCCTTGTGTGTCCTTGCATGGTGAGTGTGCTCATCTAACAGACTGGTATTGCCTGCATCCTCTTCAACCTACTGTAATTTACCTGAACCAAATCAGACATCAGGTAGCAGCACTGTGCTGAGACAGAAGTGTAATTGTCTTGTTTAATGAGGCTTGGCACTTTCTCTGTCTGTGTTCAAAAGCAAAGCCCTAAAATTAGCTCTACATTTAGCAAGCTCTAACAGGAAATAAAGCAACCCACTGAGGCCATTGAACCAAGGCAGCGATTCTTACCACACACGATGTAACAATGCACGGCCATTGAAAGTGGTAATCAGCTTTTTGCCCCCCCCCCCCTTCTGCTATGCTAACTGCCGTCTCTCTTCTCCTGCTGTTTCAAAAGGCTTCTGTCGGAAAGTTAAAGAAATAGTTCAACATTCTGGAAAATAAAGCTGATTTCCTTTTACGTTGAGAGTTAGAGGAGAAGATGGAGACCAATCTCATGCCTTTGTTAAATATAGAGCTGGAGCCAGGAGACAGTTAGCTTAGCTTAGTTTAGCTTAGCTTGGCACAAAGACTGGATGCAGGGGGGAAACAGCCTTGATGAATTAATAAAATTGGCTTCATCTCAACAAATGATTAAAATGTCACTAGTATGGGACACAGGCCTCTCCAAAACAAGCAGACTAGGTGATTAAATCCAGGAGAAAGACTGAATAAAGCAGATTCACATTAAAAATCTGTGTTTCACAGATGTTCTAAGGTGGACACAGGACGTGTTAGATAACTTAAGATCTCCGTCAATCTTTCATCCAGTTAAAATACATAGGTGAAAACAACCAGATCTAAAAAAGTATATCATAAAAATGTGGCTTAAAAACAGATAAAAAGTCAATTTTGATGCCTCTGTCGAGCCTCCACAACACTGACGAATGACCAAAAGGGATATGACGCCATTGAGAACCGAATATATGAAACAGAGTCGAGCCTTTCTTACTTGTTTGTTTTGTGACGGTAGGAAGCAGTTGGTCAAAACAGACATGATACAAAAGCTGAAAATGAGTGTATTTGTAACCACTGCAGAGAGGTTGTGACGACCGAGCGTCCAACGTGGGGAAAATAAGAGATAATAACAGGAGAGTCTCTCAGAGTGGAGAGAAAGACAGTTATTAGGATAGTTGAATGGGAGAAATAAAAAAATCATACAGTAGTGTGTGTGTATGTGTGTGTGAGTGCATCTGGGGGTGTGTATGTGTTTGGGGGGGGGGGGGGGCAGCCTTGGCGTGCAATTAATACTAATATCCCCGTTTCCGTCAGACCGTTAAGCGGATCAACCCACACAATTTAGCGCTGAGATGAGGCGAGGAGCGTTCATTTGTGTGAAATAAACGACCTGGCTGTGTGACCACAGCTGCCATGTTACTCATGTGTGAATGTACCACCAAAGAAGAGATTTCCTCTCTTTGAGCCTGGCCAGAAATAACAGTAATGAGTTTCCACATCCTGGATTGCATTTGTTATTATCACTGAGATGCAGGGTATAACATTACTGTAGGTCAGTGCTCTCATTCTTGTTTATCCTGCCACTCTTTGACTGGGGGGGGTAATATTTATGTGGTTCACACACACACACACACACAAAAAAAAAGAAAAAGCTGGAAAACAGCTAAAGCTTTCTCGATAAGCGCAGCATTTTGATTCATCCATTTCAATGCGGCAGCGGTGCCTCGGAGCCGCGGTGTCATCATGTAATAAATGCAAATGAAAGCAATCAAAAGCTTATGAGCTTATATAAGGTTAGATTGAAGTGGGCAGACGCTAAGTGTGTAATTTTCCGCTGGTGAGAGTGTGTTTTTAAATGATTGTGGGGAATGGTTTGTCGAATATATTCCTTTCATCATTTTAATTTTGCATTTGCCGTATGTTATAGCTGCACTGGGGAAAATGTGTGCGACTTCTTATCAGCATCCATCACAAAGTGGGGCTGCTATAGTAAAAAACAGTCTCCCGTCTCCTTTAATTAAGTCGCCTTACTTCACCATGTTTGTGCAGGTTTGTGTTTGTCCACAAGAGGTGATGAATTAAAACTTTCGAACAGCCAGGTTGTGGCCTTAAACCTTACGCCGCCGCAAAGATGGTGGAATTGCAAATGCAGATTCAACGTGCACGGCGTATGCCCATTTCCCATCTTATTCACAATTTTACTCAAACATAAACTTTTTGTCAAGTGCAAATTTAAATACACCTCAAATCACCATCATGTGTACAGATTCTATTTTTATATCATGACAGTAAATCTCAACTTTTCTTACTGTATTGGGCAAAAATGGCAAGTAAACACAACCGACTATTTAATATGTAAAGTAAACAAAATCAAACGCAAAAGAAGTTCTCACAAATTTGTCACTTTGCTTCCACTTTCTGTCCGGTTTCGTCCCAAACCAGCTGCATGGGGTTTCAGTGTGGAGACTGTTCTGGTCTTCCATCATGTGAAACCCTCCGTCTGGTTCTTTGCTTCTAATGTTTTGGCTCATTATCTTTTTCTATCTCCTATCTTGATGAACCCCTGACCAGCCAGTCTGTCTTCCTTTGTTACTTGGCTTTTTTTCCTCACCATTCTCATCAGCAATATACTGTACAGTCCTATTTCCAGAACAGAACAGTACAGTCCTAATAATGCATCAGAGGATGTAGTAACACAGTTTGTATAGACCCTGTTTTTAAATCATCAACCTGTAGAAATTGTTTGCATTAACTTCCAAAGCTTCATTTACTTCCATCGCTGCAGGAAAACTGGATATCAACCAGTTTCTTCATCCCTGAAAAAGGCCTGTTTGGTGGCCAAATCTTTGTTTTATAACTGAGCTTATATTTGCATTATTTAAGTAAGAAATGAGGGACTCTGCAGCTCTTTTGACCGGTATGGGAAAGCTTTCTCAGCTCCAACACCATGCTCCATCATCTGCAGTTATGATTGTTGTCTAGATTGAAATTGCCAGACACCATTTGTTTTTGTTTTTTTATGTAAGAAATTGTCCCCACAACCCAAATACACTTTACTGCCAGTATGTAGAGAATACAGATATTGCTTTGGGTGGAGTATAATAAAAACAGAGCTATAAGGTGGTGACTGCTGCAGTTGGTGGGTGGCAGTGCCAGCTCTTGTCTTTGCCCTAGCAGGTCTTTGGTTGATGATAGCTGGAAGCCCAATATTTCCTCAGCAGAGGGGACCATATGCTACATCCGAAGGACTGTTGGCTCCGTTCGGAGAACTTTTTTGTTTTCCCCACTAGCTGTTTTGCAGCCAGCTGGGTCAGTATTTATCGCTCAGGCAAGAGGTGCTGCTGCTTTACTGAGGTGGGCGCTTTTGCTATAGCGACATTGCCAGTGTGTGTTTCATGACGCTGCAGCAGCATCTACCTGACGTTTTTTCTATTTCTTCATCAATTCAACATAGTCTGGGTTTTGTAAATTGCCACCTGCTGTACACTTCTTGTTGCATTTATTCAGAACCCCCCACCCCACCCCCCCAACACACACACACACACACACACACACACCCTCTTCCCAGGCATGTACAGTCTTGTTTTAGAAAAGCAAGCAGAGAAACTGACTTATTTCTTTTGATTTTGTTCCCCTGCATACCTAACACAAACTGTCACAGAAGCTTACTTCTTTTATATGTGCCTCCTGGAAATATTTTACAACACTCTTGAAGTAGTAAAGGGCCTTTGAAGCCCACCCAATCCCATAAAAGCCTAACATCTGGTATGGGATAGTAGCATGGAAGAAAGCAGCACAATGAAGTTAGGTATACAGTGTCAGTGGTATATATTTGTAAAAGCATTCTGGGTGGCAAGAGCTGGTGGTTTGGAGGTGGAGGTGCACAAAACAGGACAAAAAAACCAGTTCCTCTCAAAACAAACCATCAGAAAGACACATGTACGGCACGTGCACTCGAGCGCATGCTTCCATTAGTCAGGAATATTTAGGTCACGCAAAAACAAAACACACGTTGTCACACTCACAGTGTATTTCCCTGTGTGTGAAAGAATGACTCTATGAACAACAGCACTGACTTGTTTCACGTTCTTAAACAATTCATTGCTCTACACACAGGATAAATGCCGTGAATGTTCCCGCTGTTGCAGACTGGATGTGTACACGTGTCAAGACATGAAAAGCGCACGCGTCCGAATAAGCTGCAGGTGAAGATACTGTATATTCTGAAAAAGTAAAACCCATACGCAGCAACTAAATACAAACACAAGCACTTTGTCACCAACCCTGTCTCCTACAAATTCATTAATATATTAATAATTTGTAACAAACTATGTTTGGAAAGAAATGCAATGCTGCCTGGATTATGTTTGCCATTAACATAATAAGGAAATGCTCTTAATTAATGTATCTGGCAAACTGCAAAGCACGCTGAAGGCTTCATAAAAGTTCACCCAACTGAGGTATAGACTATCAAACTTTTTCTTTTTCTGTTTGGGCATTTCCAGCACTTGGTAAAGGTCAGGAAAAAAGAGTGTGGTCTTGGTTAAAGAGTGAAATTTTGTTAAGTGACCTGAAGACACAATGTGTTTATTAACACTTAATTGAAACTCTGAACTGTAAGTGTTCTTATTGTCCAAATCCAACCACATGCTGTAGATTTGGGATGTGAACCCTGGTCTCCAAGTCAGCTACCCACCATATGACTCACATGCAGCAGGTAAATGTAAATGTCTTCCAACACTTAAAAACAAAGGAATGTAATCCAGGCAGAAATGTGTATAATATCATATAAAGGTCCTGTCTAAGAGACAGGGTTGGTGTAACCCAGGTTTTGAGAAATCCTGTGTAAATGAAGTTCTTTACAGAGTCTTCAGACCCCTTCAATTTTTCCACATTTTGTTATATTACAGGCCTTTTTTTGATTTCTTAATTTTTAATTAAAAGGTCTCATATTGTATAAAGTGAGATTCTCATGCCATTTTTGATCGTAAAGAAGCTCAGGGACTCTCTTCTAATTTGGTCACTGACCTTGAGAGATTGTTTTTGCTACTGAAAATCACAAATGTGTCTTAAGACTTTAAATAAAACACTGGAAAAGAGTAAATATTGGGAAATATCTTTTTTTTTTTTTTAAAGAACAGTGGTACAGAACAAAGTTATGACAATAATAAAATAAATATTGCAACCATATCAACATGTCACTAAATAACATTATCCGTATCACAAGTGTTAAAGGAGTATGCATCATTGTGCAATAAATATAAAACAATATATTACTTCTTCCCCTCATCAATCTACACTCATTATCCCATAATGACAACAGAAAACAGAACAAGTGAAAACAGAATTTTACAAAATGTGTGCAAATTAATTGAAAAGGAAACAACTGAAATGTCACACAGTAGCTCACAGACACGACTCTGCAACCCAGAGTAACCCTTTCAAAGACACCAAATATCTGGTGTATTAATAGCTGTTAATTAAAACAGAAACAGAACATTTCATTTTAAGTTGCTCTGAAAGAATATGTTGAGACATACACATTTGTGTCTTACCTGGAGTCAGATGAGAAGATTCTGCCACACAGAAATAAGTCATGTTTAGACTACTTCACTGTAACATTAAAAGTGTAAGGAGCAGGGAAGAAGGGAATCGCTTGCTCCTCCAAGAGGGAATAAAATAATATCTTCTTCCAATTTACAGCCACTTTCTCGGGCTTTGTTACCGGGAAACAAAGCAAACACATGAAAAAGATATAAAGAGTTGACTCTTGAAACAATCAGCGCCCTGGATCTCACACTCTTGGCGACAGGTGAAGCATTGTTGGGATGGGGAAAGTTGTAATGTCAGGTGTGGTCCATGATAACATCCGCTGCAACATGCACGTGCACATGGAGTATGGTGACTATTAATGAAGTTCTTCCTTCTTGTAGATTCCTTCAGTCAGCATAACTGTCATTTGTTGACAGGTAAATGTTTTCTCAGCGTCTTGTAGCGCATTCCAGGAGACAACCTTGACTCATTCAATCAACCCCCCCAAAATTTGAGGCAGTCGGTCACAAAACTTGTCCCTGTAACCTACTTTACTTTCTGATGTTGTGTGACTGTAGGTATCATCAGCCAGTTAACACAAACTTACAAAATCCAGGTCAATTACTTTGGCAGGTCATGACTTTGGGGGTATTTTGTTTCCTTGTATATATTTTTGCCTCCTGTCGACAGCCCCAACCAGAAACCCTGGCACCTGAGGGTAGTTATTCCAAATAAAGACTTACCCAGTGGTGGAGGAAGGAGTAATATTTTTAATGTGCACATCACTGCTGATGGGGTAACGCCTCTGACACACCCACCAAACGAGAGAAAAACGTACCTCAGAGCCTGTGTCATTCGACCCAGAAACCATTTCGGCTCAGTTTTAAAATCGAAAGTTACCCTTCTACCCCTGGCTTTTACACAGGAAACCCCTCCTATGAGACAAATTAAATAAAGCATAAAATAATGAATACACACATGCAACATTTCTAAGCAGAAACAATGAAGACAATGTCTTACCGTTAACAATTCTGGTGACATAGAAATGATTTACCATAACTGTTACTTGGAGCACTTTGCAAGACTTTCCTCTGAAAACAATGAAACCCCCCCTCTGTGCTTTACCCAACTTAGTCCCGTCAGGGTTGTTCCCCCTACAGTAAAGCACACTGGATTCTCTCACTTCCTGTTTGGCAGTCTGGCAACCTTTCACCTGCAAGTGTCATGGATAGGAGCACAACCTGCAGACATCTGCTAACTGTAGTTGAAATGTTTTCAGTAAATACATTTACTTGTGAGATAATTGTATGTTTTGCTCCTTTATTGTGAATGGGACTTAACATTCACACTGAAATGACCAAGAACTTAGCATGTTTTCAGACTACACAACTCAAAGGCATAGCGGCGTATTTTGGTTGGTTAAACTAGACAACTACTGTAAATTCTCAAGTAGTGTTTAACAGTAATGCTAACACTTCCTCTCTGTTTACCTGCTGTCATGTCACATGTTCCACTTTACCTTTTTCTTTCAACACTTCCTCCAGACTTTACACATTAAAAGTCTTGTAGTTTTCCCTTATAGTTAGGCTTTTAATGTGAAAAAGCACCAGAAAGTGTTGGTTTTTTTATTTTATTTTTGAGAGTAGCTTAGCAGTTATCACAAGGGGACAAAAGAGAAGGAGATGCAACTTCTGACACCAACTATCTGGTGTATTTATAGGCCTAGATTAAATCTGCAGAGAAATACACATTTAGTCTCTTATGCAGTCAGATGAGAAGGCCAACATCAGCTTCTTTTAACAGAAATAAGTCCAAAACATGTTTAGACTAGTAGCAGAGAAGACTGGAATCACTTGCCCCTTTAAGAGAGAGTAAAATAATTTCTTCTTCTACCTCAGTCTTTGTTACCAGGGAACAAACATATAAAAAGAAATGAAGAGTTGACTTGTTTGGCAGTCATGCCCTAAACATGACTCTTCTGGCAACAGCATCTTTGGTCTTGGGAAAGTTATGGTATAACATACCGTACTTTAATAAGTCAGGTGTATTTTCATATCAACACCTGCTGGTTCAACGTGCACATGGAGTATGTTGACTATTGTCAGTGACTTGATTGATGAGTGCCTTGCAGGCAGGTATTTTCTCAGTTTCTTTTACTGGCATCTTTGTGATTCTACCAGGAAGCAAAACGCACATTAAGTGTTGACTCGTATTTGTCAATTAACGTCCTAAATTTGATGCACACAGGCGAAGCGAAGCCGCAAAACGTGTCACTTGTCTTTAACCTACTTTCTGATGTTGCGTGAGGTGGGCGTCTGTTTCTCACGAGCCACATCATGAAATAAGAAAATCTGTGCAAACTATTTAACCGCCAGCTGTGTCATGACTTCATAGGAATTTTGTTCCCTTGTTTATATTTTGACCTCCTGTCAAGGCTGATTTTGATGTGCTTTGTGGAAATGCATACAAAAATGAGAAAAATAAATAATCTTCTTAAAAAAACGTGTTAAAATAAATAAAATAAAAAATAAAGAAAGAGACTGATCTGCCAACGAAGGAATAAACGCAACTTGCTGCTTGTGTTGAAAATAGATATGCAAGGGTCACATTTAAAGCTTTTGTGGTTGGGATTGTAAAGACTGATATGTTTTTCTATATATTTGTTAATCAAGTTCACAGATGTCCACCACATTCACATTATAAAGGGTCAAAGCACTTCTTATTTTAAAAACTATGCCAATGATTTAATTACTAATTGAGTCATCAATCACTGCTTCTATTGTGTGGTCAGTTTGGAGAACCTACTGTGTTTTCTAAGGTCAGATATCAGGTGAGCTTCAAACTCACACCAGCTCGATCACATGTGCATCCAAGATGTTGTTGTTTTAACGCAATCTATTGCCAAATGCATAATCATCCCCCTGTGGGCCATGAATTACTGGATATTTATCTTTCCTCATTTATGTCTTGGCTTCCTGTTATCTTTGTCTCAGCCAAAACCACTTGATTAAAAATGCAAGCTGCCTTTATGTTGTCAAAAGTGACAGTGGCTCCAGCGATGTGATGGAAAACAAGTTGATGCTGTGAAAGCATACAGGCCGAGGCGCGCTGAAGAGACACTTGACAATTTAAATGGCTGTTTCATTTTTACTATCTCTCCGAGCTTGGTTAACACACTGGTGTCAGACTGCGGGCGTACAGCCATGTTAGCAACTCTGGTGCTTTAAGCTAAAATCCTATCGTCTGAATGCTAACATGCTGAAGTTAAGTGGATGTCAGCGTCTTTTACAGATAGGCTAGCAGAGAAGAACAACCAACCAACGCCCTCAGAGCTACACTCACCAGACAGGTACTTGGTATTGATCAATTCTGAGAGTTGATGTCAATAAGCATTCCTAGTCATTGGTTTTAATATTATTTCTACAATATCTTTGTACAGAGTCTGAATTATACAGTGACAATCGGGTGGGTCAACTTTCTGTCTGGGACAAAGGGGGAACCCAGTACAATGCTTCATGAACTGAAGTGAGGTGTGTTTCGGTCCTTACAGCATCTTACTTGATTAACTAAAACTCTGAAATGTAGAAGTGGAAGTATAACATGGAAACACGTATCTCAAAATTGTGCTGTAGTTATAGAGTGAATGTGCTTAATTACTTTCCACCACTGTGAATATTACTTTGCATTCACATGTGGATTTTGATATTTTTCAATAAAACTACTGAACTCCTGACTGAAAACGAAGGGGGTGTCTATTATAAAAGTTAATATCAAAAAGGTTAAAGCCTGGATAAACCACCACATAAAAGACTATTAACATAAAATAATAAAGTCTATATTGACGTAAAAAATCTCTACAACATCTTACTCCATTGTCTCGTTGCTGATGAGTGAGCACCAGTGTTTGCTACAATTAGATTGATATTTCATATTGGTAATGAAATAACAAACCAAGACTGGAAATTAAAGGTTGCGCTATCAACTAGCTAAAATTAGTTAGCTAAACTGTAACTTGTACTTGACACAGTCTAATTCAGAAACTCTGAAGGTAAAGTGTACAAGCTAGATAGTTAGCTACTGCTACTTACATTTACCTACAGTGTCTCTGCAAAGCGCGGGAGCAGAGACTTGAGGACGGAACCACTGACGGATTGAGACGTTCAGCTAATGTCAAGGTTTGTTTGTTGTTTTAAAGGTTAGACTATGGCAGTATTAAACTACTTTGCTAAATTTTTCTTGGGCGCTCCAGTAACCTAATAGCATATATCACGTAACCGCAAGGTCCACAGTTCAATCACCGGTTGGGGATATTTATTGCGTGTCTTACCCCTGGTCTCTGCAAGACAGATGAGGCCCTTAAGAACTGGTGTTGACAGAACTTCATACCCCTCCTAGATTTTGAGTTTTACAACAGTTTATTCAAACAGGAAGTCCAAACTCTCTGGGGTCTAACTGACCCCAAACAGTATGTGAGGCACAGGATACTTTCAAACATAGATACACAAACAAGCACAAACACGTATGAAAACACACGCAGGCACAAAATAACACAAGTTCCTAATCACCTCGTCTTCTTCTTCTTTTTCCCAAATGTGGACACAACAATTAACGTGCAGGCGGGCTATCCTGCCGCCACACACACACACACACACACACACACACACACACACACACACACACACACACACACACACACACACACACACACAGGGCTTAAATAGGAGGCTTGTGCTTCCCTCTGCTGTCCCTTTTGGAGTAATATTACTGTGAAAGGAACCTGATAGTCGTGTGAGTGTGTGAGTGTGTGTGTGTGTGTGTGTGTGTGTGTGTGTGTGTGTCTGTGTGTGTGGGAAGTGACACAGAAATACACAGACTAAACAGAAATCATTTGTGAGGTTAAAGGGAAACAGATTGAATTCAGTTACTGTGTCCATTTGTGCTTATGCGTGTGTGTTTGTGTGTAAAAGAGCCTTGACAACTCCAGATGAGCCACAGCAGCTGTGGTATCACACATAAAACACACACAGGCTGAAATTTCACAGACACACACACACACACACACACACACACACACACACACAGCAGTGTCATCACATGTATTTCATGTAATGGACCAGAGTGGCTGGGGAGCGAGAGGCAAGGTAAAACAAGGGAAGGGAAAGATAAAGAAAGAATAGACATACAACAAGAACAAGAAATACACACACACACACCAAAAAACCCCCTGAGGGAGGAGGTGTGACAGTCTTCATGATTGACAGCAACAGGTTTGCAACACAGACTCAAGTGTGATCTCATTCAGATTTTAAGTGTGAGGAAACTTTTTCAACACTGGAAATAATAGGAGCTAATTTACAGATGTACAGGGTGATGGGTGATACGATGACAGGCTTTTTCCACCCGACACAACACTATAAGCCGTGCTGCCTAAGATGTGAGGCAAATAATACATACATGGAATTTCTCTTCAGATTCCTTCCGGTGATCACACCTACGTATATTATGTAACTTGAATGAGCCTCCCTCTGTATGTTATTGGCTCATGTCTGAAAGAAGTTTCTTTGTTTTTACTCTCCAGCTGACAGTCAAAACTGTTTCGTGTCACGTAACATTACAAAAAAAATTGACCCCGAATGTGTGTGTAATTTTCTGTTAGAATAATATGTAGTAAAAATAGATATTATAGGTATTTAACTCAACTAACAGTAGAAATAAAAGCATGGACTTATTTCCAGCAAATTGTACTCAAAAGTGTCCAAAGTAAAGTAACTACTCGCTGTAGCTGTCAAATAAATGATAAATGTAGTGCTGCAATGTTTGCCAGTGAAATTTATTGGAGTACTAAGTACTATGACCTGGGAACACTCAAATAAATTACATGTACTTCAAAATCTGTAAAAATCTTTTTCATTTAATTTTACGTATTTATTTTTAACTGTTACTAAATTAAAAAGAAAATTGTTCAACACAGAGTCTGACCCACAGCATCCAGAAGGTGTTATAAGTGTTTCATGGTCTCAAATAAACTATTCACGCTTTTACCAATGAGTAAACTAGTGTTTAAGTGTTGACCTGCAGGTGGTGTTTTTAAAATCCTATATTCACCTGGATGTTTTATGTGTTTACTTTTCATATCCAGATGTTCTATGTTTTTTTCCAAAATGGACTTTAAAAAAACTGATTAACATTAAAAAAAAAGAGGTGAATCCAGAAAAAAATGTAATTATTTACCGCCTCACAGCTGTATGCCTCCACCAACCTGAGTGTTTGTGTTTGTGTGTGTGTGTGTGTGTGTGTGTGTGTGTGTGTGTGTGTGTGTGTGTATGCAATGTTATAAAGTGTGTTCATGTGTCCACAAACTCCTTTGTATGTGCTCACATGCTCTGCCAATGAAGCTGTAGCCATGATATTAGACAGTGCTCTTAATATGGGTGTTGTTCCAGAGAAGCTACATATTCTTGATGCTTCACACATCTTCCACCCGGCAGCAGAAAATCTTTACAATCACCACAGTTTCATGGTGGGCTCCAAAGATTAGTGTCACCAACTCAGAATCCGGTCAAACATGAAATATGGTCACGACCTCTCCTTCTGCTCCTGAGTAACAGTGTTGAATAATGGCCAGGAAAGTGTTTTTTTAGTGGCACATCATGATTTCACAGTGAAGTTGACCTTTGACCTTTTGGATATAAAATATCATCACTTCATCATTTTTATCCTACCAGACATTTGTATGAAATTTTGTTATAATTATCATACGAATTCTTGACTTATGGCCAAAATACCTGTTTTTGTGAGGGCACAGTGAGCTTGACCTTTGACCTTTGAACACCAAAATCGAATCAGTTCATCCTTGAGTTCATTTGAATGTTTGTACTAAATCTGAAGAAATTTCCTCCAGGCATTCCTGAGAGAATGGGGCGGACGGACAACCTTCAACACAAGGTTAAATATGTATGTAATATTAAAAACAAAGATGAGTCAAAACAGAAGAGCAGGCAACAGCTTCTAAAACAGCAGACTCCCTGCTATATCTTGCCAGTCAATATCAGCAATCAGAGAGCCAAACAAGACGTGTGCTGTGTGTAGTTCTGCGCCGTAGTTTTCTGCTTTGTTCTCTGAGTGACGTTATCATGCTTTCATGATCATATTTTTCATGTTTCTGCCTGTGTTTGTGGGGTTTTTTTTCTGTGTGTGTGAAGAAATAGGAGAGATATCAGTGTAAAAATACCATTTAAATGCTTTTCATGTGATTTAGGAACCTTCAGATATGGTAATACGTTTATGAGCATTTGATCTTCCTGCTTTTAATTCCTCTGTTATTACTGCAATGTCTTGGTACGTGAGAAAACTTTATCATGACTGTGTCATCATTTGTTTCTGTCAGCCTCTATAATGCGCTTGCACATGTGAGAACATGGATGTGTAATTGTGTATGAATTATGCATTACGTGTTTTCACGGGAACAAGCTGATCAAACATTGCAACACACCACAGCGTTCATGCTGCGTTCGTAACACCTGTCCTTATGGGCTTTTGTTTAAATGTGCATTGCTCAACGAGGAGAACGCATACCAACCAGCATTATGGTACAAACAGTGATATGATGAAAGCATCATTAAAGCCAGAGAGGCAGCTGATCATCAGTGACTACAGGACTGATCCACCTCCAGACACCACCTAACTTCAGTAGAAGAAAAGAAGTGATTGAATAAAAGCAAAACAAGAGCTAAAAGTGGCTTTAATTTCCACCTCTGGAGACAGCTGTTGGCGAGTAAAGGAATAAAGTTTGATGCTGCAGACAATGATATTTTACACCAATGGACCACAACTTTTTATGACATGTTTATTATTGTTGCTATGACAACAAATGTACAGCACGTTTACAGCTGGCACGCTCCTATGGGTTGTATCTGAGGGGAGCGACAGCCAAACTCTGTGGTTGTTTAAGCTGAAGGATTTGTTGCAAAGCCACCACAGAGGTCCACAGAGTTGTTTTTTGTTTCCTAGTGTGGTCTGAAAGAACTTGACCAGCCTTCACAGATCCCTGATCCCCCCCCCACCCACCCACCCAAACAGCTTTTGAGATGAACCAGAACAATGACTGTGAGCCAGACAAGAACACTGATACTGGTCAATTCTGCAAAACCTCTTATTTTAAACCCCTTGTTATCTTAATTGACAATGTTTTGTTCTTTTTACTTTACTACACTAGGGGAGCTCTTCTTCCTGGTGCTGATCATTGGCACCTGACACAACTCGCGAGATGCAGAAGCGCCCACAATGGATGCAGTTCCCAGGGCTACAGGGATGGAGCCAGGCCTCGTCTCACTGTGTGTGAATGGGAGGAAATTTCCGTACAACCAGGGTCAATATCTGGCAGGGAGACTAAAACAAGAAGAGTGAGGCCGTTTCAGCTGCATATTAATAATCCATTTTTAAACATGGAATGTGATGTTCACATGTTTGGGGTAATTCTTTAGGTGTCCACATATTTTTGTCATTGGAGTGGAGCTTCAAAGACAATAAACTTTATAAGAATAAAGACCCCATAAGGATGTACGTACTAATGTTTATTTGTTAATCTGACTTCCATTCAGGGGCTTCACCTGTACCCCCCCCCCCCCTGCAATACCTCACATCTAGCTCCCACCCCACACCTCCCTCCTCTCTTGTTGGCACATCAATAGGAAATCGATGGCTGTCTGGGAGAGAAGGGGCGGGAGGTGGCAGCAGCAGAGCTATTGCTCCACCTGCTGAATGCTGCGTGCCTGGAATACCAAAACCTGGGTAGGGACAGAAAGAGAGGGAGGAGGGCGGGAGGAGGAGGAGAAAAGATGGGGGAGTGTGGAAGAGTTCAGGCAGAGTGAGAGAGAGAGAGAGAGAGAGGTGGTGGATGCAAAGCTTTCCCTCCATGTGGAAAGAGACAGAGCTTATTGACTGAAGAGGATATACTGTACAAGGAGTTGAGATTATCTCTCCCTCTGAAGACTTGAACGTCCCCATGTCTCTTTCCCACTGTTTGTCTTTCAGGCCTGTTGGAGGGAGGAAGAACACAGAGAGACAGACAAAAAGAGGAGAGAGAGAGGGAGAGAGAGAAAGTGGGTAAAAACATAACGAATAGGAGAGATAAGTTGAATGGAGGTGTGCTGTTTCTTAGACAAGAGGAGAAACGGGGGAAAGAGAAGACAAGCAAGATGGATGGATGGATGAAGGGGAGAGCAGAGAGAGAGAGAGAGAGAGACAGAGACAGAGAAACAGAAAAAAATAAAACATACCGTGGCATTATCACCCGATTTTCCCCCCGCGTGCAGTCAGACCTCAAGTTTTAATTTGTTTTTCCGGAGAATTCTCCGAAGAGACGAGCGGAGTTGGGAGGATTACAGCCATGCAAGCATATCAATTGGCTTCCATGATGTTAATGATGAGGGAGAGGAAAAAGCGTAGAGAGCTCTAATGTAGCGTCACTATTTTACAGTAATGACAGACTCAAAAACAAGCCCAGTGGATGTAATGGATTTGGTTTGATGGGGACTAATGGAAACTTGCTCAAAAAAAAAAAAAACTTGGGGAAATGAACACAGTGAAGGTTGCCTCTCCAAAAACATTTTTCTTTTTTTTTTTCACCAGCTCACCAGTCTTGTTGATGTGCTACACATCAGTAGACATCAAGGGGATAAAGTTTCACGGGAAAACTTGAAAGCACATATGAAATTATGAGCTGCTTTCTTTTGATCCAGTTTACTGATGCACAGGATGTACTGCAGCTTTTCCATGTGTATTGTACTAAGGTGAACATCCGTGTAGAAAAACCTGAGGTGCATAAAGAAAAAGAAAAAGAAAAAGAGTTCCTCTGGCTCAGAGCAGGTACTTTATGTCATCCATGTCTGTGTTTAACAGCTAGATGCCTTCTATCAATAATGTAACTGAACTACTTCCACTCCTTCTTTACCAATTCAGCACTGATCACAGACTACACCTGCAACACGCTGACACTGCACTTGCACTTTAGCCCACAACATCTCACTCAATAATTTACAGCTTCACCTCCAATCTTAACAGCACTAGGCCAAAGGGAAGCTTAACCCCGCTGGCTTCAAATGGCCCAGTCAGCAGTTCAGATGTATTAACAATCGCAGTGAACGTCTCAGCTACAGGGAATCCAAATTTGAGTTCTGGGAGTGAGACATTTCTGTTTTCCTTTTTTTTTTTCTCCCTCCACTCACACACATATCTAATGCTGTAACTTTCTTCTTCTTCTTCTTCTTGTCAGAGTACGTACAGGATGTAACAGCTGACGTGCGTCATTTAACGGTCATTACTTGATGCTTCAGGAGTGAATATCAGAATCAGCAGCTCTGGCTTCTTTCACTACCAGCACCTGCTTAGAGTTGCTGCATCACACTCCGCCTACACCTGGCTCCTGAATATACCAGCAGAATACATAGTGTTTAGACTTTATACATACATTTGTATGCAGGAGCGTTAACATCAGCTGTACACTACGAGACACTTGCATCTGCATCTTGCACCTGGATTAAATTCTTTATCTTTAACATTCAGATGAAAAATAAGGATGTTTTTTTTTTGTAATTGTTGTTGTTGGTTTATAAAAGTGTTCATCTAACAACTGTGGTCTATTTATGCCTCAAGTTTGTTATTTATTATTTTTGGTATACATTATGATATACAGGTGACTACTGTGAAAGTGTTGCAAATTGCGTTGTGAAGACATCTCTCTGCCCATTTTCATTTTCCTCCCAGTTAGGAAAGTCCAGTTCCCTGTGCACTGCATCATGTTCCTGCTGAGCTCCTCTGTGGTTTCAGTGTTCACAAGAAAACATTTCAGAAGGAGACTGTCTGTTATTCTTCTGTCTGTTGCAGAAAAGTTTTCTTATATAGTTTAAAGTTGTTTTGCCAACTTTCTTTTACGCTTTAAAAGCATAAATACACGTAGCGCATTGAGATGTGGTAACAGAGGTTGCGGCTCTACTTGAATTTGACGAAATTTTGTCATTTCTAACCTTCACTGTCATTGATAAGAAGCAACCTCAGTGACAAATACCAATGTGTGCATGTAAATAATGCTGACTCTGACTTAAGGAAGGTTATTTGTGGGATTCCCTCCTCAGTGCTAGGACCCAATTTGTTTCTATTGTACATGAATAATATTTGTGAAGTGTCCAAATGTGTTTGATTTGCTAATGACACCATCCTATACTGCTCCAGGAGGAGTTTGGAACAGCCTCTGAATTCAGTGGAGGGAGAATTGAAAACTATAAATACATTGTTTGATACTAATAAGTTATCATTTAAATTAAGTATGACAAAGTATATTATATCTGTAAATCAGGCAAAGTTATCTGGACCCACAATGCAGACACAGGAGACAAGTGGAAGTTTAAACAATTTAATGTTTAGGTTTCCAAAAACAAAGCAACAAAAGTTGTACGTGAATAAAGGCGAGGCCGAGGTGTTACAACTGAAAGGTTCACAACAAACTGGTGAAGAGCGGAGAGGAAGTTCCGGGTTTAAGTCAGGTAGCTGGCCATCAGAGTAAAGGATCCACAGGTGTGTGAGGAGCAGCAGGTGTGTGAGGAGTTTGGCAGAAGAACAGAATGTAGGTCAGCCACGCCCAGCCTAAGACACACACACAGACAGACGGGGGAAACAAACTGGGGACAAACACTAAACAACAGATCCTAACACGCAAGGTCGCTGGACAACGGTACGGGCAGACGCAGCTGGCGATGCAGATCTCTTCCCTCTTTCCCTCCCTCACTGTGCAATATGAATATAGACCAATAAATATACAGTTGAATTTTATGGTTCTGTGATGTTGTTTATAGTAAAAGGTAACAGAGCACAGTTATCAAATATGCACAGTTTAAAAGAGACATTATGTAGCCTACATTTTAATATGGTCAGTTAATACAGTCAGTAAAAATGCAATATAAATCACGGGAGTCTCAGTATTTGCTTTAAAATCCCCAGCGCAGTTTTAAATGAAGAAACATCATCAAGGTCAGGTCATGATTTTATCCTAGGAAAATGCAAAAGAAAAATGTATCGATTCCAGTGAGGGAAACCATTTTATACCCAGTTCTGCAGGATGTTTGCACAGACACTAATGCGCTGCAGTTTACATTCTCGGGCTTCGGTTGAGAAAGTAAGAATGATAGACAGCTGAGGTTTTGCAGGCACGGCGCCATACAACATTTCCTGTGTAGCTTCCCTGTTAGTCGACTGAAAATATGTGTCGTTAAGCGGCAAACTACACCAGCGAGAATCGTCCTCACTCCATGTGGCTCAAGCCACCATTCATTTGAGTCTGGATGTGACACCCTCGCACCCAGCGCAGATAAATCTTTGTCTCTTCTGGGAATGTGTGTGCGTGTGTGTGTGTGTGTGTGTGTGTGTGTGTGTGTGTGTGTAGAGGGTGATAAGAGGCACTCGAGGAAGACAGAAGGCCCTTCATTAGCCATCTAATTATTGCTGAGATGTGTGACAGAGGGAAGAGAGACAGAGATAAACAGAGCTTTCACTTCATTGAATACCTTTTTCAACACATGCTACTCCACTGTCTGTAAATAATCATCTCCCTCTGTGATGAACTGCTATTTGTGCACGAAAGACACGGTTATGCAGTACTCTTGAAATAAACACGATTGTTTGTCTGTCTTGTTGGGATGTGCTTGATAGATACTATCTCTTTTTACTTTGAAAAGGTCAAGAGCAGCTCAACCTTAAAAAACACTCTGCCCTCTGAGGACCAAACAAAGTCTTTCACACCACCAACATTAAAAAAAATGGCTGTGTCCACGATTAACAGCATGCTCCTCCACTTCTTGGGAAGCAGGATGAACACAGAAAGACAGGATCTTGTTTTCTGGATTCCTTTCTTCTTTAGCGCAGAGGAGATTTCTTCTTCTTACACCATTGTCTCGGGGTTGGAGATGATGGTGCAAGACAAAGGAAGGAGTGGACATCAAAATTGCAGTTTGAAACCGCTCCCCAGTTTCCAGCCTGGAAAAGAAGGGATAAATGAAAGGTGCTAAGACAGAGTTTTTAAAATGGGACCCAGAATTCAAAGCTCTGCTGGTCCTTGAACTGACTGTCTCCTGCTGTGAAGAGCAACACGCGTGCGCCCCACTGGAATAGGTGACGATGAAGGAGGGAATCAGTTGACAAAGCTATTCACATGTCTCTCTGAGGCACAGTCAGCGGAGGGAGAGCTTGAGGACCACTGAGGATGAATGACTATGAAGGACGTGTCTTTCTCCGCTGATGTGCAGAAGTGATTAAGTCATTGGAAAGTGCAAAGGTTAAAGACATGGATTTATGAAGAGAGCTGAATAAGGTGTGGTGAGTCAGAGCGCCAGTATGCCACATCAGAAGTGTTTGTTTGACCTCAGGTCATCTCAATGTGAAGTTTTATCTTTTATCTTGGAGTCCAGTGTTCAGGTAATCTGTGCTCACCCACAGTTAAATGAAGCTGACCCAATGATCACTGTTATGGTTAATTAGGAAATAGAAAGACAAGACAAAAAGTCTAGTTCCCGGGTTGAAAAGTCAGGCACGCCACACGTCCATCAACACCTTTACTTCCCACCTCTCTGCTGAAAGGGCACACTGCTTCCTGCACTGGCACTGGATGTAGATTAGGAGGTGCTGACTTGTAATTCAAAGGGATACTGGACTAAAAATATCCCAACCGCTGTTTGTCCATTGTCTACAGCTACATGCCCCGAGACCTCCTCACCCCAACAGCGTCTCCCCTTTAGGTTTTTCACAACTGAAAAATCATTCTATACATTCTTTGCCATCATGCTTCATTTTAAAAGCCGTCAAAAGAGTTAATAACATCAAACGTTCACGGCCCCACGGCAGAAAAATCAGTTTATACACTGCAGAGAAAATGAGGACAGTAAGTGACACCTTCCAATGCTATAACCTTTAGCAGCCTGATGTGGGACAGAAACTGTGTGTGTGTGTGTGTGTGTGTGTGTGTGTGTGTGTGTGTGTGTGTGTGCGTGTTCTACATGGAGAAAAATGCAACCAGCCAGACTGAATTGCTGCCCTGGACTTCAGTGTGTGCAGAAGCAAACACACAGATACACAGACAAAGTTGGAGACTTTTATAAATGTACTGAGGTGAGCAGTGAGCAGTCTCCTGTTTCTGCACAATGTTCCCCTGAAATCTCTCATTAGTGAGGGAGCATATACCAAAGTCTTCCCTAACGAGGTAAGTAGATAAAATGAAAGTGGTCAGTTATACAGTATGTTGACTGGATTCAAAGTTGCTTAATTATCATTAGAAAACAAATTAGAGTGACGACACGAAGGGCTGAGTTTTACCGAAGTACGGTGCAAACAAAAAAGAACAAAACGTGTTTTTTAATCAGGCTGTAAACATGTTTATTCCTGCTGTAAAGTTGGGCATTTTTACATGGGAGTCTATAAGGATTGACTCACTTTTGGAACCAGCCTCAAGTGGTCATTAGAGGAACTGCAGATTTTGGCGCTTCAGTGTTGGCTTGATTCATCAGCTCTGGAGGTTTGCCGCTTCAGCACAAGCTCAGTGCAGCTGAATACGTTATGAGTGGGATAATCAGAAGATATATTTGACATATTTTACAAATTAGTTGCGTCATTTCTAGTGGTGGGTGTGGGAAAGGTACAGCTTTTCCATACTGAACTCATGCATGAGACTGCCTCAGATGTAAAAAAAAAAAAAAAAGAAAAACGCACCTTCTGTTTTATTTGTTTGCAGTTTACAGGATGGATCGTTCTCCATGTGCAGAAGCCACTGCTGAACACATTTCATTTCCACTCTCCAGAGGAAGCAGCGCGTGGACTCTTTCTTATACGCTGCATCACTCAAAACGATTTCACTGTTAAACCTGTAACATTTAAAATTGGGTTGAGAGTTGGTGACTCCCAGAGTTCTTGTTAGTTTTCTACACTGTATTTCCTGATCTCATCTGTTTCACACACACATTCACACACACTTGTCTTACGTTCACACTCATTGACATAATGCGTCCCCTAACCCTTTACCCAAACCTTAACTATCACAAGTAAATGACGAACCGTAACCTTAAAACCAAGTCTTAACAAACAAAAAGTCCTGATAGTTTCAAGACCAACATGTGTCCTCACAACAATAGAAAGATGTGTACATACACACACATTCAGTGCTGTTTAGCCCGTTAGCTAATGATGTTCAGAGAGATAGTTGTAAACCTACAATTATCATATTACGATGATGTCCAAGTCTTGGACAGGATTCTAAATCAACACTTTGCACTGATACAGTAAAGCCAGCTTGAGTGCCCAACTACCCACACACACACACACACACACACACACACAAACACACACGCAGACAGAACACCACCGCAAAAGAAAACACTGGCTTTTATAGACCCTAAGATTTGTTTACAACTGCCTCATACTGTTTTATTGATTTGGTTTAAAGTTACATTACTTAAAGCATGGCAAGTAAAAGCAGGAAGGTAAAAGAAAGAGCTTGTTTATTGACCGTAACCACTGCAATGATAGTGAGCAAAGCTTCGGTGGTGATCTCTGTCTATCTCTTCCTTCTGTTTGTCTTTATATATATCTTTCCATTTGGATGTGCGTTCTCTTTTTCCTTCTGCTTGCTTCCTTCTCCTTTCACTTTTTCTTCCCATCTCTTTTTCCTCGTCTCTCTTTCTCTCAGTAGAGGACAGTCACATTGTCAGGCTTGACTGCATAGCTAGCTGGGAACATCTCTTCACACCAATATGTCACTCAAAAAGAGAGAAAGAGAGAGAGAGAGAGAGAGAGAGAGAGAGAGAGATGGAGTGGTGAGGCAGACAGGAGGTACATAAAGAAATACAGAGCAAAAAGAGAGAGAGAGGGGGACAAGGAGAGAGACAAGGGAACCAAAAGACGGTGTGAGGAGACAGAAAAGGCTTTGGGGGGAGGGGGGGGGGGGGGTACGTGTGAGGGACTGGAAATGGAACTATGAACCCTGGGGAATGAAACACAGAAGAAGAACAGAGAGAGTTGGAGGGAAGAGTGTAGACAAAAAAGACAGACAGACAGATCGACAGGCAGACAGACATCACATGACAGCTACACTGTGACAGTGTGTCAAGTATGAGCTTGTGTGCAGATCTGAAGGCTGCCATTCAAAAGTGATTCATTTCCAGATAGACAGACACGAGATAGATTCAAAATACAGTCCTGTTGGTGTCGTAAACCCCTATTTTGCTTTAGCAGAAGGCATTGGTTCTTTGACAGTTAAAAGTGCCCTATTTTACAAAGATAGATTTCCATGTGTTCTTTGAATATAGATCAGGTCTAGGTTCTATATTAATACTGTGAAAGTATCAGAGCCTCAGTCCACAGAGAAATGCACACAGCCTGTATTCAGAAACTGAGCCTTAAAACCAGCCGTCAGGACTTCTGTAACTTTGTGATGTCACAACAAAGCAGTCACTGCTCTCAGCCATGCCCCAAGCCCCGCCCACCTGGACCCACCATCCAGCCTTGCAGGATTTGGTTTCTCTGAGTGTTTTACCTGAAATCTGCTATATTTTTATTTGATCACTCAGAAAGCAGTGAGCCAATCAGGAGAGAGGCTCAGAGGCCTTCTCTCTTCTGATAAAACACAGGAAAAGTGTCAAATATGGGACCTTTAACAAGTAAAATGGTTATAAAAATAAATAATTGAAAATAAGTTGGTGATGATTTTTATATGATCACATTATTCTGATGCTATTTCAGCCTCTATTCGACTGTGTCTCGCATGTAAAATGCTTCCCGAAGTCATGGCACATATGCTGGACATTTATCGCCCTTTGTGACAGTATAAAGCTTCAACAGATTTGTTTATGAATTGTTTGCATCTAGTGCTGTTCTTCCTGTATTTTAGGGTTTAGCTCTAGGTATTCAGGGACAGGCATTGCAAATTAACTTAGGTTATACAGTATATGCTTTGTGTGTGTGTGTGTGTGTGTGTGTGTGTGTGGCACTAGTTCATGCTATATGATGTATGCTCGTCCTTATTCAAGTAAATACATTAAATAAACACTGTAAGAACCACTCACATTAATTTAGCAGAGCTCTCATCAATGTTCCTGCTTTAATCACATTAAATATTAATATTTGATTTAAACACACCTGCTGGTTGAAGAGTGCTTAATTAAAATGCATTATTTATTTTTAAGCATTATTTCATTACGTCATTGCTGTTGGTCTAACATCAAATACCAACTTCACTGAGTGAACCTGTTCCTCACACACACATATACATACATGTTACATGTTACACGTTATGTCACTTTCATTGTCTTTGTCTTGCGTCACCAAAAAAAAAAAAGAAGATTTTTATTAAAGGAAATTTGGTTTTTGTACTGGGTCACGGTACAAAACAGAACTATGAAGAACATCAAGCGTCTGTTGCCGCTGCAACCAGAGGCTGCTGAGATGTATTAAACACTGAGGTCCTCCTCAGTGCTGGAAGTTTTTAACAGTGCAGCTCGCTTGTGCCCGAGGTGTCGGAGAGAAAGGAACGAAGCAAATTGAGTTCTCTGGCATTAATTTGAATTTTGCCATTCAGTCAGTCATTAATGCATGTCCCTTATACAACCTGAATTAGTCTCTTTCTCTCTCTCTCTCTCTCTCTCTCTCTCTCTCTCTCTCTCTCTCTCTCTCTCTTGCTCTCTCTTGATAGCCTGTTGAGGGCAGATAATTAAAAACACATTCAAATGAGCCAAAGATGGAAATTTAGTGTTGCACAGAACAAATCTACACAAACACACACACACACACACACACACACACACACACACACACACACACACACACACACACACACACACATATAAAGGACAGACAGGGGCCCAGATCCCACCAGACACTGATGTAATCAGTGACCTTTGGATGTGTCCACATTTACAATTACACACAAAATAGGGTTGAATTCATTTGCCTTTTTAGACAAGAGGGAAGAGGGAAACAGAGGGAAGAGAGCGAAGGAGAACAACAACAGAGGTGATGGATAGAGGCACGAGGGAGGGCGGTGATGGTGGAGACGGGAAGGATGGAGGAAATAGAAAGCGAGAAAAGCTAAGAAAGAAAATGAGCAACAGATGAAATAATATAGGATGGAAATGTCTTTTTTATTATTATTATTATTCTGTTGCTACTTTACCTCCCCTTGATTGTAGCGGTTACAGTCAATAAACAAGTTATTCTTTATTTTTCTTTTTTTTTTTTCACCTCCAACCAATGTCTTGGCACGGTTGAAAAAATCTGACTCCGTAATGAATGTCAAATCAATAAAGTGGAAGGGAGGGTACAGAGAGTCATTTACTGTGTGGGGTTGAAAATAGAAGTCAGGTTGAGATTATGTGTATGTGTGTGTGCACAGTATGTGTGTGTGTGTGTGTGTGTGTGTGTGCGCATAAGTTGTTATGTGAGAAATACCCCTATGGAGCTGGAGTGATGCTGCAACTTCCAAACTTCCAGGGCTTTGTGAAGCATGTAATTGTTGAACAGTATACATTTCTTATATGTGTCCATATAAACTCCATTACTACCTGTCTTAAATAAATGGATGAACAATAATTTCTTAAAGTTAAATGAGGACAAAACTGAAATCCAAGTCTGCCCCAAAACAGAAAGAGAAATGCAGTTAATAACCTGGGGGAAAAGTATCTGTGTTATCTTAGATTCAGATCTGAGCTTCAAGTCCAACATCATCAAGATTGCGAAAACATAATTTTTCCAATTTAGAAACATAGAGTAGCTAAAGTGCGGTCATTTATAAATCAAAAAGATGCTGATCAAAAAGATTGATTCATGCCTTTATTTCAAGCCGACTTGATTATTGTAATGCACTTTTCACTGAGAGACTTCGGCTCATTCAAAACTCTGCAGCTTGGCTATTAACCAGAGCCAAGTGGGGAGAGAGCATGAGGTGCTCCTCCTAATATACAAATCCCGTAATGGGAGCGGACCTAGCTACATTGTTAACTCCCTGATTAACTATATACCTACAAGAACACTGAGATCTACTGCTGGTTTATGGAGGGATCACAGCAACAGTCGTAGGAAAATGATGCAGGGGGTGCAGTCTTTGTCAGTTACGGCCCGAAGCTATGGAACACTAAAAACATATCTTTTCACCCTAGCCTTTAAGCTCTGCACATACGCACTGATCAGCACTTCTTTTAACTGCTTTTAAAGTATTGGTACTGATTTTATGCATTTTATGTTATCCATTTTTTACTTATTTTAATTATTAATTTGTTTCATATTTTCTGTTATTATTTTATTACCATTCCGTCTTTAATGTTTTGAACATGTTCACTTTATGTCTTTTTATGTGATGCACTTGTGCATGTAATGTCTTTGTTGTAAAGCACTTTCTGCTATACAAATAAAGTTTATTATAATTATTATTATCATCATCATCATCATCATCATTATTATACAACAAACCCACTAAGCCCAAACATATATATTACTGCAGTGGATGTGTGTAAAGTTTTGATTGACTGTTTAATGTGGTGTACACTCACCACAATAACAGAAGGGAATTGTGCCGTCTGTAATCTGGAACAGGGTCTTCATCACAGTCATGGAGGTGAACAACCCAATGGTCACCCTAACAGAGTTTCAGAAGTCCTCTGTATCACTGAGTGTAGTTTGTTGGGCAAAAATGTACCAATTTGAAATTAAATCTATGACATACTTAAGTGTGCAAAAGGTGAAAGGGTCTGAATACTTTCTGAAGCCACTGTAGTTGATACTTCATCTTATGGATAGCACACCCCAGAACAAAGTTTCCCTTTATGGACAGGCAGATGAAAGGCATCCTGAGTGAGAGATTGCACTGAGTTACAGAAGCCAGTGAAACGGCAGCGAATCTGGATGTGATGTCACTGCTGTGGCCTGTAATACAAAAAAAAAAAAAAAGGAAAAAAAAAAGTTCAGACTTCAGTCCACACTTTCAGCCACACTGGCTGTAAAGTAGAAATATTTCCAAGACTTTTAAAGAGACAGTCCATTGTGCATTGATCTCCTGCCAAGCATTTAACTTAATCAAGAAAGGAAAATGGCACAGATTAAAACAAACTGCAGCACATGACTGTATTAATACATTTACATCACACACAGTCCTTTTCAGACACTTACAGAAACAATATTTCTCAATCTCTTATTCTACACTGACATCACTGCTTTTAATAACTCATCTCCTTTTTCCACCATCGTTTGTCTTTCCTTTTAAGGAGTGGTGGGCCTGTGACTGTTCCTGACTTGTCAGCTGTGATTTACCGCACCATTATAGGACCCGGTTATAAAACACAGGCCTGATAACAAATGCATGGAAAATAAAAATCTGCAGGTGTTTGCACTGGTGGCTTTGTGTGCTTCACCAGGCAAAAAATCAGACAGAGTTCCCAAGATCATTTCTCTTCTTCTTTGACGATGCCACCAATCTCTTTCTCTCTCTCCATCCCTCTTGATGCCATATCTCTTTTCTACCTCGATCTTTCACAGTTTCTCTCTTCCTCGCACTCTGTTCTTTTCTCCAAAAGCAATGTGCATCCTTCATTATATGATTAAGAGGAAGCAGCAGTCAAAAATAGACCTAGACATCACTGAAAAACCACATAGATAATACATTTGCCAGAGGGAAAAAAAAAGAATAAAACATTGTTGTGGTATCTTATTCTGGACGTGTCATTGTATCAATGCGATCTCGCTAATGAATTGTAATGAGTGATGAGTCGGGGAATGGAGGGATCAACCTGAACTCAGCATATTCATCTTTTTAATGCGTGAAGGAGGAAGTGAACTAACTCATAAACAGTGATTCATTATCTTATCTTATCAAAGTAACTGATTTTGTTTTTTTTGTTTTTTTGATTTTAGGCCATTTGGGAGCTTATTTAGCTGTTACAGAGCAACATAGTGATTCATATGGAGTGCTGTTTGTGTTCACCTGGTGAATTGTATTAATTTTATTTTATTCCCTCTCTTTTAGCTCTGTTTTTTGTCTCCACCAGCTCCTGGGGGAAATACCCGGTTCATTAGCTGCTAAATGCTCCTCTATGTTCACAACCTCTAACTGTGTCTTGCTGTTCGCTGCTGAGCAGGTAGTGGACAGTGGCTTTTTACAGCTGTTTCTCTGAAAACAGCTGCATGCTGCGGCTGATAAACGAGACTATGAGAGCGGTGAGAGCGAACCAGAACAGTGAAGATGTGGTCCGGACAGATTGAGCTGAAACTCACTATAGAGCAGATTCAGCCGATAATTCTCTGTAGGTTCATCACACCTTTCACACTATCACACTGTTTTCACATTGTCCTTTTATACATTGTTTTCCTGGAGACGATAAAAGTATTAAACGTCCCATGTAGTCTAAAGGTAGATTTCCATGCGTTCTTTGATTATAAAGCAGGTCTAGGGTCTATATTAACACTGTGACAGTCACAAAGCGCTCAGCCTAAAGAGAAATCCTCACAGCCTGTATTCAGAAACCGAGCCGTAAAACCAGCCGTCAGGACTTTTGTAACTTTGTGATGTCACAACAAAGCAGTCACTGCTCTCAGCCACGCCCCAAGCCCCGCCCACCTGGACCCACTCTCCAGCCCTTGTTTTGATGGTCTGAGTGTTTACCTGAAATCTGCTATCAGAGCCTCCTCTCTTCTTATTGGCTCACCGACCTGTTGTTGCTAGAGCTCCAGAGAGAAGCCTGAGGGAAGAGATGTAAAAGTACAATGAGATGGTTTTTAGTTCTTAAAAACCACAAATATATCTTCTTATGGATCAACACTTCAGATAAAACAAATGAAATATGGGACCTTTTAGAATATGCAAAACACTAACAAGCTACTAAAAGTTGTTTAATTATCAACCAAACTGCAGCAGACAGCTTCGCCAAACTCCACAGGCAGCAGGAATACCACCCACCGGCTAACGAGCACTGAGCCCAAAATTATAATTTAAATTTGGAACTTCTGAAAGGGAAATAAACAAGTCTCTTTTAAAGAAAAATGAAAAATTTATATAATTTTATTTAGTTTCTTTCCATCGAGTTCATGAAATAAGAAATATACTTTTTACCCATACATCACTGACTAGAAATAATCTCGCTAATGACTGTACGCCATGAGACCTTCACTCTCATTAAGTTCCATTCTTTCTTAGAATGCTTTTCATTTCATGACAGTCAATAAAGCCTTAAATCATAGGAGTCTTAGCTGTGCATTGCTGCAGAGAGGTGCTTGCAAATCATCAGTGTTTTAGGAAATCTTGATGGAGAAGAAAATTACGCAGAGCAGGGGAGGGTGTTGGAGATGCCAAGTTGGTTTAATTTTGAGATCTCTGTTTTCACTGAATGCCGTGGAAATAAATATATATATAAAAGACATGAGCTAAATTACATATAAAAGAAAGAAAATGTGTACTTCTGCACGTTTTATGACAAAAATAAGTTGGATTTTATGACTGAGTTGAAGATTAAAAAGCAGCTTAATGGCACCATTGTGTTGAGTTTACAGGAAAAAAAAGATACATTTTCTGGTTTTGTGACAGAGAGAGAGAGAGAGAGAGAGACTGTGATTAAGAAAGTGTGAGTAATAGGGGCTCATCGGCAAAAAGATTTTAAAAAAAAAATACAAAGGCTTTGTTGGGTGAACGTTGCTTCTTATTTTTCACCAAAAAAAAGAAAAGAAAAGAAAAACACTGGGATGGAGGAGTGATTACACAACGGTAAGGCAAAAACTCTGGAAAAAACACAATATCTGTCTTGTTGTAGAAGTGACAAAAAAACTTAAAGACAAAAAAAAAAAAAAAAACCTTGATGTGTCCCTGTAATGAGCCCACTGCATCCAGAGGCACTGCTCTAAAGCCACAGATCGATAGCAGAGGAGATGGGTCTGACAAGGTTGACTCACTAAGGTTAAGACAATCACAGCATTTTTCAATCTGCAGGCCAGAGCTCACTGATCTTTACAATGAAACAGGGACTCGTCTGCTGCTTCGGAGTTCTTTGTTAGAGGAATCATTGTTTTATTTTCCCTCTCTTGTGCTCTCTGTTTTCTCTGCTTCTGTCACAGACAAACATCAAAATCGTGTGTTTTCGCTTGCTGTACTTCCGTGACACTATTGTCTCGCAGCAATCGTTTTTGGCTGTCGTGGTCATGAAATAACATGACAACAGAGTCTTTGTTTGTTTTCTCTCTGTTTTGCCAATTTTAATTAACCCATCAAAACAAAACTGAAATCTTGTCAACCGCAGGAATAAGGTTTATGCAAAACTAATGACAGCCCCATCAAATTCTATTTAGCAAATATTCGCAGACTAAAATGCTAAACTAAATGACAAACATTGTTTTCATCATACCTGCTAAAAATGAGCTTGGTAACATTGTGTTTGAGTGTGTGTGTTATGATGATGGTTGTATTTAGCTCCAAGCATCGCTGAGCTGTTAGCACGACTGTAAACTAGCACAATACCACCGCAAACTTGCTGTACTTGCTTTCTTTTTGCTAGTGAAAATCATTAACAATTTTGTTTTTTAATTTGCAGTGAACTTATGTATTATGATGGTGAACTTGCAACGTTTCTTCTACATAGAAGAATAAGAAACAGCTGTCGATGCTAACGCTAGCTATGTAGCAATAGCAAAACTTACTGATAGCTCATTTACACATTTACAGTTTCTTTCTCCTGATGCCTTGATACAAGCACTCAACCACCTCAGATCTTAGCTCCAGGTTTTACATTTTTCTGCCCTTAGATGGTCTCAGAATATTAACTGACTAACTGGAACATGTAGCATGAAAAAAAACAACATCCAAAACCTCTGTTGAGAACCACTTCTCTTGCATAAGCATGTTGTTTATAGTACAAACCTCAGTGATTAAGGTTTAAGTACTATGTAATACTAGCCGTGCTTCTGTGAAGAGATCATGGAGCTACATTAACAACAAGTTTAAGCTACAAAACGAATTGAATGTAATTTTATGTTTTTGTACTTTTTTTTCACCTGGTGTCCCAAACAATTTTTCACTGAAGAACAATAAAATATACCTTATCTAATCTAATCCTCCCTGTGTGTGTGCATGTGTGTGTGTGCATGTGTGTGTGTGTGTGTGTGTGTGTGCTTGTGCGTGCAGTGTGGCATAAGAGGTTCTAAAAGGGTCACGGTTGAACTGTGAAATGTGAGAGACGTCTATAACAACCCAGTCCCCCTTAATTCACCTGACCCATGTCAAAAAATATGAGGAAGGCGATTCAGTTTAATGACAAGTGCGCCATTTTTGTCAAGAGTATTTTATTGTGAGGTTAGACTTGAATGGTGTGTGGGTATATTGTTGTATTACAAAGATAGGTTTTCCCTTGAAATAAATTTTTTCTCTTCTTCTCAACATATTAAAACCCATTATACAGAAAAGTGCACCATTTGACACAAATTGGCCTTGTGCATTTAATGGTGTTAAAAAGGCACCGTTATTACACCAAATAAGGAAACATTTTCAAGTTCCAGGTTATATGGGCTACTCATAAACAAATATATATTGTTTTCGTTTGATAGATTTTTTCTTTTTATAACCCACATATCCCAAGACTTCTAATATTTTGAGATTTCTCTGTACTAATTAGATCCATGGAGGCTCAAGGCTTCAATCTGAAATAATTTGAAATTGTTTCCACATCTTGGCGCCTTAAAGAGATTGATTTATAATTTTACAAATATCCTCTCCTCTCCTTTTGTCCCCTTTCATAATAACGTGAACCTAAAGTGTTATTATTACCAAATAAGGGACTATTTCATGTTGTATATGCGAGATATATACAGATAACATATAAATTCTGTTATACAAAAACTAATTGACGGTGATCAGTCTGGGATAGAAATTCAGCCTTGGACTGGACGAATGACACTGATGGAGCTGGAAGGAACCTTCAGGATTTTATGGATGTTTTGATGATCCACTGGCCGACCAGGATTTGAGCTGCTAGTCCTCAGAGCCAGTTCACCTACGCTTTGGTCTTGTCTCTTTGCTTGTCTAAGGCAGTTTCTTCAGTGGAGGAAAAATTCTGCTCAGGTCACCATTACTCTACTGAATCCTTACAAAGAAAATAGTTTGAAAATGTTTGTTGCTATATTATTGTTCAAAATCTCATGTTGTGTGTTAGTCATTTATCACTGCACTCATCAAAGTTATTACTGAAATAAAAGCCAATATAAAGTAATTACTCAAACTCATCAACTTGTGTCCTCAGAGCCACATGAGAGAGTTTGGATTGGTTATTGTTTTTTGTTGAATCCCCCTTTTTTTCCCTTTTGCCTTTTCTTTGTTTTGTGAAGTAAAATCAGTGAGTCTTTTTATTTTACTTTGTGTGTTATATTTATTTTTATCTCACTCGTAAAAATTTGAAGATTGTTGTTTTTTCTCTACATGTGTATTTGCATTGGATTTCATCACTGTGCTTTTGTTCTTTTTCTTAGATAGAGTATCTGCTTTCACATGAAAACTTTTATCACCTGATCAACTTTTAAAGAAGCCACTGTAGAATTTTTTTTTTTTTTTTCCAGGGTGGTTTCACTCCCAAGGCGTCACATACAGAGACGGGACTCTGGATGTGAACCTCGGTCTCTGGTGTGACATTCGTTTGTACATCACAACCATCTCCTGGTCACTCTGCTGCTGGTTAATAAATGCATCTTCATTCAAAAAAATATGTTGCCTCTGCACATTGAATAAAGATGCTAAAGGCTCCTCACCAAGTGTCCATATGTGACGGGCTGGGAGTGAGGATATATGGTTTTTTTTCAGGTATCAGTCTACACATCGTAACAATGCTCTCTGAGCTTTCTCTGTACTAATTGGACTCATGGAGGGCTTATGGCTTTAATTGGAAATTATTTGAAATTCACACATTATGACTATGAAAAGTGTCTTCTTCTAATTCTCTCTCTCTCTCTCTCTCTCTCTCCCTCCTCCTTTCACTTTCATTCTCTCAAGGTTATTTTCTGTCGCTTAAAGGGTAAAGCAGCTTTGTCGATGGCATGTTTCTTACATAAGAGCGACACCTCAGTGGTGCTCTTATGTAAGAAACATATCATCGACTGAGCCAAATGAATTTTCTCTCCCTCCCCCGTCTCAGAGGTGCTTTACTCAGCAGGGGAGACGGGTTCAAAAAACGGAGAGAGAGGGAGACAGATAGAAAGAGAGAGAATCCCAGAGCAGTGGATTATTGGAAATTGTCGTCTGCCTATCCTGGTTTGTCTGGCTTAAAAAAAAACAAAAAAAACAAACATGTTCTTATCGTGGGTAAACCAGACAGATGGCACTGACAACTGGCAGACAGACACATGGACTGACAGAGAAGAAACGAAGAAAGGAAAGAAAGAAAGAAAGAAAGAGGGAAGAAAAAGGGAAGAAAAGAAGGAAGGACATAAGGAAGGAAGGAAGGAAAGAGGCAGTGAAGATTAGCATTAGACCGACAGCCAGGCAGACAGAGTGAATGCCAGGGGTATGGGACTCAGAGATAAAAACCCACTGGACATTGCTACTTGGATTGGTAGGAGTTTTTCTCACTGTCTCTCTCTTTCTCTGCCCCCCTTCCTCCATTCTTCCCTATCTCTCTCTCTCTCTCTCTCTCTCTCTCTCTCTCTCTCTCTCTCCCTCTGCCTCCTTTGAGCCCCTGCAGCTACACGCTTGCTTGCGCAGACCATCTGGGAGAAAGGGGATTGTTTTTGCAGCGGGACCCACGATGCCAGCTTCCTACACTGACTGATCTGGGGGCTTTGGAAAGCCCTACTCCCCTGCTTCAAACACAATAAACAGAATGGATGAATGTATGCCATTGTACTGTATCTCGAAGGGGGTGTGGGGGTGTGGGTGGAGGGGATGTGGGGGTGAATCAGAGATCGGAGGGGAAAGAGAGACAGAGAGAGAGAGAGTGTGGGTTTAGAGCTGGAGTCATAGCGACACAGAGGAGGAGGATGAGGAGGAAAAGCCGAGTGACAGGTGCCACAAGACTGAGCTGCACTTCACTGCTCTGTACAGAGACATACTGTGAAAGTGTAATTACTGAAGACATGCTCACCTTTTCATGCCCTTTGTTTTATGTTGAACTAAATACCACACTATGTTGTTGTTGTTGTTGTCACATTTTCAGAGTTGTGATCTGAACTGGTTACTTAATATTTTCCTTTTTATAAAATGTATCTTGTACTTTGTGTTTCTGCCGAGCTGAATTGTGTGTCTTTATTTGTGAGGATGATCTACTTAGTCTCAACCCTGCTTTCCAGGGACTGATGGTCATTGTAGGTTACATTAAAAACAAACAATAAAACAATAAGAGCTTACAGTTGAAAACCTGTAGACTCATTTGTTGCCTTGCAGTCCTGTCCGGCTGATTCCAGATAGTGGCGCCGAACCCCAGCCAGGCCGTTACACTGTGATCTAAAGCAAACAGAAAGAGGGCATTGTGCAGTGTGGTGGTGACGAGTTATTGTTGCACCAAAACCAGACTGTTATTTTGATGAACTGTGCTTTAAACACACAGTATCTAAGTTCTGCTGCTAGCGGTCTCTTAATGAAAACAATACGTGACGTTCTGAAATAGCGCGGGATCATGGGAGTTGTTGTCTTCATTGCTGTAAGCCTCTCCTGGTTTGGATTCCTTCAGTGTCAGTCCTTCAGGAATGTTTTTGCCGGCAGCCAAATTATCCGCAGAGGTGTTCTCTCCAAAAGAAGCAGACCAGGGGATTAAAACTGGTAAAAACACTGAATGAAGCAGTTTCAATTTATGAATCAGTGACTCACTGAAACTGTTCAGTGAACACAGGACATCTCGGAGGGCCTGGAAGCTGAACTGCCTAACATTCGCTTGGCTTTTTTCTCTGATAAATTAAAATCCAGATGTCCGATGACTAAAATCCCTCCTCTCATTAAAATACATAGTTGAAAGCGGCCAAGGTGCAAAAAATGTATCTTAAAAATGTGGCTTAACCCTTACATACTGTTCATAGTTCATGCCTTCACAGTATGGTCCGAGTAAATTTTCACCCGGGCCAAGAATTCCCTCATAATAAGTCTCTTTACTGAATTTTGATCTACAGATCTATTTAGAATGTATAAATAGCCTATCTGACATTAATAAATGGATGATTAATCCTTGATCAATGTTTCAGAGAGCTGAGAGAGTGTATTTTTCTCGTTCTTGGAGAAAAACATCTACTGCACAGTATGTCTTGCCTCTGACTTCTGTTCCTTATGTGCACCATATATAATCGTCCCTATGCTCTTTTACTCTTTCACTGTTTCGAGATTCCCCCATGACCCTTCAAAGACCAGCAGGTGCCTGTCTCTGGGGGAAACTGGGCCAATGTGGTGGGGACACAAACAGTTCTCGTGACAGTGTCGAGGTCCCCCCTGAACTCTGTCTCCACTGTCCCATAAAAAATACACACAGACATGGCATGTACAGTTTCACAGTTTCAAGATTCCCTGAAACCGCCATTTTCCCTGATATGACCCAGACTGGTGGATCCTAAAATCCGTTTCAAGAGATACGGGTCAAATTTGACCCAGAACGGCCTCAATGTACAAAAATTTACCATGATTGAAATCACATATTTATTTAGGCTTAAGAATTGTTGGAAACATTTCGGATAATTTTAGAACACAACTAAAAAAAAATATAACATAAGTCTAGTTGTTGTCAGACACTTTATTGTGGAAAAATTGCATATCATAATTTTGAGGAAGATAAAAGACATCTCAGGATTAGGCCATGAATCAGAAAAAAAAATCTGACAAGTGAATGGGAGTGTTATTATGTGAAAGTGTATAGGTAAATCAGTATGTAAAATGTACAACAACTTTTCATTCTCTGCATGAATTGCTGCAAAAAAGTATCTTTCTGTTATCTGTTTTATCTCTTGGCAAGTTTTACCATACTGCTTTGACGGATGTGAGATACTTAAGTTCCCACTCAGTTCACATACAAAACACCACAGTGCATGTGGAACATCCGGTAAATGCTCGTTGTTCAGAATCGATATGAAACATTCTGGAAAGCTTGTTGCAGTTTTGCAGGATTGTCATCACAGGGCCGCAGAGAAATAACAGCTGATTCCTGCCGCAGACTGATAAAGCCATAGGTGTTGCCGTCTCACCCTGATACTGGAGCTGCACACACCTGAATCTCATTCTGATGGGAGATTGTGCCTGGTGGGGATGAGGATCTATCATTTTTTTTGGAGACGTATACTCAGAGGGGTGTAGAGATGTGAATGAGATGATGAGCTTACAGGAGGAGAGGCCTCTAAATTTTAACACACATCAGCGTCTCACAGACTGTAGAGGAGGTCCATTACATGGAGTAAGCCTGCCCTCTGCTGTCTACGTCATGTAATAATGCATGAATATCTGTAGAGGCCTGCAGCAGCACAGGTATAACAGGAAAGTATTAACCTTTGTTAATACTTGTTTGCATTTTTTAGCTATTTTGTGAAAAGAAAAAAACTTATTTCTTCAACTGACAACTTTTTTATTATTATTATCTAAAAAATGGGATTTTACCAAATGGTTGAGATATCCATTATAAGTCATAGATTTTTCTCCATGACAGAGAAATAAAATACTTTTTTATTACATAAACAGAAGGCAGACAGTCATATAATATCAGTGCAATCTGTGTTGAACTATATCAAACCTGTCATCTGTGTTTTGGTGCAACGGCACAACAGATTTTTTGGGTGATTGATGCTGTCACTGTGGTTTTCTTCAAGCTATTACTGACTTGTATGAAACAAAAGAAAACCAGTAATAGTATTTCTTATTATATATATGGTCAATGTCCATAGCATTGTGCTAACATGTTACTTTATTGATTCATTATTACCTCTATATGCAGTATCAATCTGGACTGATCCCATTATGACTCTGTATACAGTGAATGCATCTAAAAAATGAAAAAGAATTCATGCATACAATGGAATAATGTGAGATTTGTCTCACTGACAACAGTTTATAAATGACAGAATATATTTGTATTCCATGATCATATTTGATGTTGTTAAAAAAAATTACAACTGAGGTTTTCTAGGTTAGGCTACATGTATCTAGGCTAATTATCAACTAGATATTACTACACAAAATGTGCTATAACAAACGGGAGAGAGATCCATTAAAGGGTCAGAAAGATGAAGCCCAGATGATTAATTCATTAACTAGTTACACATTAATATAAATGTATCAGGCCTGTGTCAGGAGATAACACAGCGTCTAATGACCCACAACATTAGATAACTGGAGTCGCTTGTTTTCATTTCCAGAAAAAAGGATGTTGAATAAAGTATATCCAATTATGCAGGACTGTACTCAGTGGAGATGCTACCAGTTCTCTTGGCTAAGCATTGGCCGGAGGAGATTAAACCAGGAAATGCATTTATCAGCTGTGATTCTGTTTCACCTCTCATGAGTGTGAAATCCTTCAGTGGCTGCCATCAGGATATTCTATTCAGAGTCTTACAAGTACATTCGAGACTTACTTAACAAAGTATGTCAGTTCTGTATGTGTGGGTTCTGGAGGCCAGCAGAGGAGGCGGACAGGTCAGCAAAACAAGCTCTACAGAAAGACATTATAGATTTACAAGTCCCATTAAACAAATCAGAGGCCAAGGGAGTAGTTTGGAGTATAAAGCAGTGGAGGAGTGGAACAATGTATTGATGGGAAGGTTTAAAGGTACAGTTTAAATAACAAAGTCAATCCTCACATTTAGAAACATACAGTTGCTGGGTCAAGTATAGAAGAACTCATGTTTTAAAACATGGTCAATCAGATTAAAGAAAAAAAAACACTGAAGATAATAAAAACGCATCACTGTTTTATGTGAGCATTAGGTTGAGGAATTTGTTTTGAATGTAATCATGTAATCATCTAACTGTCCAGGAAATTAGGCGATAGAGTTTTGTTATATTTCATGAGACAAACAGGGTCAATGGGAAGGTTTTAATCTCTGTTCGACACCCGAAGCATTAGGTGGCGGCGGTGGAAGAAGAAGCGATAACGCAGCCAGCTGAGAGTGCTGCTGGCCCTTTAAGACTCTTGTTGTTGCCGTGGTTACAGCCAGGAGAGAACACAGAGAGTATCTTTAGCATGTCAACATCTGCGACCTCAAGCGTTTAAGTCTCACTGTGCTCTCTGTCCTGGACTTTCACTAACTGTGCTTCCTCTCTGACAAAGAAAGGCAAGTATGGAACCAATACAAAGTCACTTGTACAAAGTCATCGATTTATTGGAGTCTTATTTCACCAATAATGCCTCACTCGTCTGTTAGCTGTTATGCTAGCTGAACTGTTAGCTTCCATGCTAACGTCGCTAATTTCGGTATCTTCTTGCACAGTTGATTTGCAGCATCACAAGATGAATATTAAACATTAAAAATCGTCAGTGTTGCTGCTACACTGTTGAATCTTGGTGTGCCCTACTGGCTGTTTTACACGCCTGATATGTCGCTGTCCATGGTGCTAGCAGAAAAGAGAGCATGATGATGTTCGTTCAGAATAACGTTAGATTTATTCCGTTTTTTAGTCCTTTTAGTCTACTGAGAGAAATAAGTAGACGACAATGAGAATATAATGTTAGTAAATGTCTAATGTTTGAACGTAATTGCGTTTTATTTCCATTTACTTAATCATTTCATTCTCCATTTCACAGTTCATCTCTTATCTACTGTTATATGAACTGTAGAACATAACTGAATACATAATGAAGCCATTAATGTTTTTCCACAAATAGTACAATAACATTACAATAACTACTGTCACTAAAATGATTTTTACTTCTTGAAGAGTCCAGTATCTGTGAGCATGTAAATAATCATTCAAAAGTTGAACAGCTGTATACAAGAATCAGGTTTCCACATCACACTGTATGAGTTTCATATTGAACCACAATGTCATAAGTCCTGTAGGTACATCCAGGTGTTAAACTGAGATCTAAGGTGAGCTCAGATAAATTTTCCTTTTAACAGATGATTGTGAAAAAAAAAAACCTTAAAGATTTACTTAATCTGAAACTACGGGGGCTTTGCCCAGACCATGAAAAACAGGCCCTGACCAAAAATACACAAAGTAGTAAGCCATAAGGTCCGCATAATCTTGGCCATGTGGTGAGAACCAACCATGGTCTAAATGTGTGTTCTTTAAATTAAGTGTGAAATTCTTTATTTGTTTCCAGAAGATGAGTGAAAGCACTGATGACATCAAGGCTGTGACCTGCACAGTCAAACCTCCAGTCTACCTGCAGATTGGAGACACCAAAGTGGACACATCTCACTCTGGTATTTGTGTTGTTGACGTCACCCTCCCCTTCGGAAAGCCTGCCAATGTAAGTTACCGCTTACCACAGAAAGCTGTTGACTACTGGTAATGCACAGTATCTGGTATCCACACTGAAAAGAATTGCTATCATGCTTTATTATCGTCTACGTTTTCACCTCTGTCTGAAGTTTCTAAAACCTTTAATTTGAACAAACATCTGTATTATCACATTCTCATAGAACTGCAGGCTAACATGTTTCCTATTCTCTTAAAGCTCTGGTTTGTGTGCTGACCACACATTGACCCTAGAACTTATAACTACTGTATTACGAAAAGAAAATGTACCATTGTAGGAGAATACACAAAGTACCATTTTCCTTGAACTTTTTCTTTGTTTACATCTGTGTTTCTGGTGTCTTCTATTGCTATTGTCTAATAAAGCAGAAAAAAATGCACACATATATACAAATCACTTTCTTTAAATAAAACACTGTATTCCGGTCTCAAGAGACACTTCAAACATTTTAGGCATTGACCTACTTTTTAGCATTTAATCCTAATTAAAAATCATTTTTAATGCAGAGTGACTCCTCATTAGCTCAAAGCCTCAATCTTCAAAGGCATCTGCCTGGAGCAAGTTTATGCATAAAGGCATTATCTCTACCAGGCTTTTTGATGGTACTGTCTTTAGCTTCTAATGTTAATACTGTGATTTGGCAGACTCAGTGTTTCTTAAACAATAGGTTAAGACGCAGTGTGGACTGGAGGCATGTTTCCTCTGGGCACCACTATGGTTTAGTGAGCCAGATTTATTGTGCAAGATGATATTTTTAAGTTCCATTTCATCCAGCAGGTCACCAGGGAACCTCTTTTTATTTATTTATTTTTTTAAAGTTGGGTCCAAGGCTAAAAAGCAATTTACCTGCCTGCTGATGTAGATCAGATCATCTCATCAGATAATACAATGGTGCTTGTATATTATTTGTAATCCACTGCCACTGTCTGTCTTTCAGATTGAGGAAATCACCTTTAAGAACTACTACACGGCCTATGTGACTGTGCGTTTGTTGAGGAGGAGCCCTGGGCAGGAGGCCCCTGCTAAGTGGTGCACTGCTCTGAGAGACCTGCCCCTGATGGACAACCCCCACACTGAGGGGGGCTCCCAAGACTACTACTCCATTCACAGGGCACAGGTGGGGCTGGAGCATATACGTGCTTGTTGTGCTGATAGATACACTATTAGTATGGAGCCTCCTATGGCAACATCACTGTAGGCTTGCCAGTGCTGAGGAGTCTTGTTGTTAATTAACAAGGGAAGCAGGTGATGTTAGAGTAGTGGGCTCCTGACTGTGAGATTGATAGTTTGAATAGTAGAGAAAACTGCGATTTACTACTAAACTGATATACCTTGGCACTACCCTTGTTTACTCCTCTACACATTATGAGCACCACTTGTAAACATCCTAATAGCAGCAAAATGTGAAGATGATGAGAAATTGTTGTTGTTTTGGTGTCCTCCCCGCAGCCAAAAACCTTACGATGCAGAAACAATGCTAGGGGCCCTTTAATAATGCTACTTAGATAAACCTTTCTTATATCCTAGTGAACATCAAGTGACAGCCCACTATTCTACGTGGCTGCAGCTGAACAACATATCCCATCGGGCACAAAGCTAACACAGCCTGCCAGTTCTAAGTGCAGTTTATTTTGTCTCTCAGCTGGCGTTGGAGGCGAGCCAGCCAACTATTCAGGAAAGGCACAATAAGCATTGTAATGTTGATATATGGAGACAATACAAACTGAAATATTTTCCATTTCTTCTATTTATTTCTTGTTTGTTCTCTATGCAAATAGAGCCAGATGGTGAATGGTGATTCAAATTTTGTTTACCTCAGATGGTGCTCCGAGCCTGACACAGTTTAAAGAGTGATTGTGGTAGTGTAAATGATGTTTATTCACTTTTTATGGGTGATTGTTTGTCATATTTAGCCTGAAGGGACGTTGAATGCATACTTTTACCACAGTAACCATTATCACACAAAGCACAATAGTTGTCTCTCTGAAGAATGTACCTCTGGGAAACTATCTCCCCTCACCTATCCACTTGTCACAGTGGCTGTTAAATCACAAACTTTGCTTGGAAATTTTTGTAACTGCTGTGTCTGCCGGACAGTAATGTTGAATTTCATCATACTTTGATTGGGCGGCAGAGACTCCCACTAATGACCTGCACCTTACACAACAGGCTGCTGCTACCCACCTAATCTCAGTACACATTAATATTAATATTGCACATTTCAGTAACTAATATCATAAACAAACTTTGAAGCTGCCGGTCCAGTGCTGTTTCTCTTGACCTGTTTGATCTCCGCCAACTAATTCAGGGAACTTACACACCAGTAAATCAGCTCCTGTATCGTTTTCCTCTGTTGTTTCTACGGTTGCCACAGTCACAGAAACTAAATGAAAACAGTTAGCAGCAGTAGAAAAATATCCGTGTACATTCACAGAGGTCGCAACTGCCCTCTCTCTCCGTGCTGCTGCCGTTGACCTTTGCTGCACAGCTGTCGTCATGTTTACATTGGAAACAACAGAAGCGTAGGAGAAGGCAGCAACTGCTTTGCTGTTTCAACTCTTTAAAGTCTGTTTCATTCAGTTCTGAATTTTTCAGGATTTCAGTTTTTATGAAAACGCAGGCCCCAAAGTACAACATCAGTGCAACAAAAGTGATCGGAACAGGTCTGATTTCCAAATTGACAAGTTTATAAACAAAACACCACAGTTTCCTCAGTTCTGACCTGGGTTGTGTCCAATGCAACATGGTGAAGAACTGACCTGAGCAAGAAACCAGATTGTGAGATGTGACAGGGTACAACAGCATCAGCAGCACACTGAACATGAGCTGAAACACAGCTGCAGCAGTGGTTAGGAGGAACAGGAAGAGCCATACTATCAATAACAGAAGGAGCAGTTGCTATTTATGAAAAACAGACAGGTAAGTGCTTCTGAGTTGGGATAAGGATTATCTGTGAGAACTGGTGTGTCAGTGAATGATCAGACAGCATGAAGGACACACTCTTCAGACAGAGTCCAAGAAGAGAAACCACTGCTCACAAAACTGCAAATTAAGCTTTGCCAAAGAACAAACTATGACTTGGCCAAGTATGTCTCCTGACTTCAATCCTGTATAAAACCTTTGGTGTATTTTAAAGCAAAAGGTTGAGCAACAAAAGCCCTCCAGCAAAGAGCAGATGAAAAGAATCAGAACATCTCTCCACAGATCTGTGCGAGACAGGTATCATCCCTACCCAGGAGGATGGACATATTAAATATTAAAAATATAAAAGAATCTCACTAATGAAGGGTGAACTGACTTTTTAAAAATGGACCTTTCAATGTTATAGTTAATTTTGTCACATCTTTCTGTTTTTCAGATTAACTGGCTTCATTATTCTTTGGCTAAAAACAAATAAAACTGTGTTAAATGGACAGAATGTTGTAATTGCTTAATGTTTTAGTTGTGTTGAACAGGGGTGTACTCAGTTTTGTTCTATACTGTAATTTCCCTGTCCAACAAATACTGCAAAACTATGTTTTGTTTAATATCGTTAATGTTATTCTTTATTGTTGTTTGTGTAGATGCAGGTGGAGCCAGATCATGTGGTGTCTGTACGACTGATCCTGAGACAGCCGTCCTCTGCCTGGCTAACCTTCAGCCTCGAAGACATCAAAATATACCCTCACATGGAGCCGGTTAGTTTTGTTTTTTTGTTTCCTTTAGACAAGAATGTGTTCAGATCTTTTGACAATAAAAGAAAACAAACATTATTCACAAACTCAATGAGACAGCAAAGATAGAATTAAAGTACTTAATGAGGTCTAAATGCCACTGAGAGGGGAGGTAGTTATTCAGGGAGGTAACTGCTCCCTGAGCTTTTATGTACAGAGCATTAGGATAATATTACACAGACTTGCTTGATTTGTAGTGTAATTATGCTTCTGGCTTTTATTTTATTTTTTGCCAATTTAGTGTCTGCATCCTTCTCACCAATTAAGGAGACTATAGTTTTTCTGTTGGCTGTTACACACACCCAAAACGCCAGTAAAGTCGAGACATTTTCCTGTCACCTGTGTAAACATTGCACACAAATGACATTATCAGTCAAATAAGTCTGAATGTTTGTAGCTATGTGTTGCCTTCACAAAATGATCCTTACCCAAAAATGAACTGAGGGGAACTGCTGAGTCAGGAGGTAATTCTCTCTGTCACTACGAGCGACACTTTTCACACACGGATCGTCATGTGATCTATTGTTGATATAAACATGTTGATTATAGCTGCTTTAAAAGTGTGGTCTTAATATATTAAAAGAGGAAAAAGTGACTCACAAGCTCTGTTAGATTCAAATCTAATGGCAAAGGGGGTAGGCTGAGTGTGTCTGAGGGAGACCCATAAATGAGGCAGGATTCCAAGCTTCAATAATGCAGTGCTTTTAATTGCTTTTAATTTCTTTTTGGATTTCTTTCCATTTGTATGTGTGTGATCCACTTGCACGTACTATGGCTGAGGTCAAATAAAGACAGAACAAAGGAAGGAGGAAGTATATGTAATCTCTCTCTGAAGTGGTTGCACCTGAGGAGGGCGGTTCCTTTCCAGGCAGGAGTGCTTGAGTTATCCTCCATGCTTACTGGTGTGATCATGTGACTCTCGACAGGCACTGACATTTTTTTTATTTGCTAATTTTGCTGGATGACACATGAACAAGTTGTTTGTGTTTCATTTGTAACTGAGCGATGTGAAGCTTAAAGTTTGTACTTTCAATTTTCAATGTGATTATAGCATCTTTCAAACGCAGGTCTGAGTTTTGAACCTGAGGGAGGGATGATCACTGGGATCTAGTGACATATGTAGCTGTCTACTATATTGCTATTCTTGACAGCACCACCAGATGGGGCCAAAGGAAAGACTAAATCCCACACACACTGGGTTTAACAAACAAGAATTTAAAATCAAGGTAATTAAATTATTCTACACTGATTGCAAGGTTAGACTCAACTGTACTGTTTACATTGCTGTTCATCCCTCCAGGACCCAGAGAAGGAAGTTTCTGATTGGCTGTCTGACCTGACGCTGGTTGACCAACACCCTGACCTGGAGGTACACATTTTGTTTGTGTGTGTGTGTGTATGTGTGTGTATGTGTGTGTGGTAGTGTGTGTGTTGTGTGTGTGTGTGTGTGTGTGTGTGTGTGGCTGTGCTCGTTGTGGTGTGTGTGTGTGTTTGTGTGTTGGTGGTGTGTGTGTGTGTGTTGGTGGTGGTGGTATGTGTGTGTGTGTGTGTGTGTGTGTGTGTGTGTGTGTGTGTGTGTGTGTGTGTGTGTGTGTGCACGTGTGCGTGTGTGTGTGTGTGTGAGAGACAGGCCCATGGCGACCATTAAAGACACTGAGGTCATGTCCTACACTTTGTTTTAAGCTTTTATTCTCAGTATAAATGAATGATTAGTTCCTCACCAGAAATGTGTGTGTGTGTGCAGAATCTACAGTATATCCAGTGAAATCTGGTGATCTAAATTTTTTGATAAACCTCTCTAATGAAATAATGATTATTGATGATTGTTACCAATGATATTATTGAATTTAATTACCCTACTTCTCAGGTGGAAAAAAAAACAGTCTCAACAGTGTAAACGTTGTTTTTAGCCCACGAAAACTTTTTGAAGGTTATTACAGAATGAATAAAAAAACAGTTAAACGAAATTAAACAAAGCAATTTTGACACTTTACATTACTGTGGCTTCTTCTGACTGACATCTGTTTCCCTGTGTGTCTCCCAGGGTCTCCCAGACCCCCAGACTGTATCATCCAGTATCCAGCAAATGTGGGCTCTGACTGAGGTGATGCAGACCAACCAGACTACAGCCTCCATTGGACGATTTGATGTGAGTCTGAAACACACAAATCATCATTGTGTTTAAGCATTATTCACAGGTAACACAGAAAGCTACCTTAGCGGTGGCTATGAGCAGTTTGCTTGGTCTTTATTGTGTCAATCAAAGTAAGAAGTTACTCATTGAGTATTGAGTCATGTCCATTACATGTCCATCCATTTGAATTGAATTTACAATTCAATCATTGTTGTTGAGTGCTCTCAGCTTCTTATACTTGAACCTCCATCAGTGCCTTTATTTTTCTTTTTTTTCAAAAGTAGTTATGTAAACAAACCAACAACATCCTCCTTAAGAAGCATCATTTTATTCAGTCAGTTTACAAGAGCCTTCATAGCTGCGTGGATGTAATCATTGCGTTTCACTATCGGTGCCTGACTTGTTTACACAATTGAAAGATATGGATTTAGCATGGTTGTTACATGCCCATGTGTAATCAGCCAGAATAGCTGAAAGTCCTTGTGTGAGTGTTCAGGACCTTTCAAATGAAATGGAGGAGAAAAAAAAATGAATTACTTATCGTTTCTCTCCACAGGTGGATGGATGCTACGATATCAACTTGCTCTCCCTGACGTAACGTGGCCATTGTGCTCTTGCATGCACATGAAGCTCACTTTATAGAGGACCACTGATCAGTAATGGAAGGAGCAATAATGAAGACACTGTCTGCTTTTGAACCATTGACAACAGCTGCAGAGAAGAACAAAGAAAAGGTTGTATATAGGTATATGATGCAGGAATGGCTGGGCATGATGTGACAGTGAATAACAGACATCTGCTGCTTTTTTTCTTACTTGAACACTGACGAATGAGAGAAGTATTTTGATTTCATTTATTTCGACATACTTTTTTTTAATGTTCTGGTCATAAAACTACTCAATCATTGCTATACACTTAAGGGCATACGGTATACATATATTTTTTTTCTTTTTCCATCATTTTGAGGAGGAAGTACAGTAGTGACTGCACTTACACTTTTACTGACGCAATTATTTATTAAGCTATGTAATAACCTTACTGCTCAAACCTGCAGTGTGGCACTGTAACACTGTAAATTGTGTAATATCAATATTTAGCGTTCTCCTGTATCCTGCTAAAACTACTGGATGACTTTTCCCTGTAATTGGTTGACCTGTGTGGAGGTGCGGGATGGCGGGCTGCAGGAGGTTTTAATGAGTCCCATTCATTGTGAAAACAGTACTCCACACCATACAAGGCTGTAAATGTTTAATGGTATAGGGGACAAGGGAAAAAGTACTGCAGCAGTTTCTGTAATGCTGCACAGTATGAAACACTTGGTGGCAGCAGTGGATTATCTAAGAGGTTCTGTTAACTTCTATCTTTGTGAGGACCAAGACCTTGAGAGGACACTTTAGGAAAGTGAGAAGAATCTGGTCCGTCTTCAGGTCTTTGAAGGACTTTTGTTGTTAAATGTTTGATTTTTGGATTGAGGTATGGATAAGCCAGGGGTATGCCGTATAGTTGTGATAGTTAAGACACAGGTTAGAAGCTCAGATGCGAATTATGTCAGTGAGGGTCCTCACAAGTGGGGAAGTAAAAATGTATGTGTATGTGTGAGAAAGCTGATGGAACTAGACAGAAGTCTACTTTCTGAAAATGTTTTACAAGCCTATATGTTGTGTTATTTGCAGCTCCTGTCGCCACATGTCAATAAAAAAAACTAATGTTCTTGTCTTTGCTGAGCAGTTATCAAACAATATTAACTTCTGGGATTCTTCAGGGAATATGGTTCCAGACTCTGTTCAGCAGCTGCTGCTGAAAAATAAAAAATAATAGAAAATCCCAATGGTGTGTCCTAAAATCAGCCAGTGTTCTAATTTTATTTTAAGTACAGAACAGTATTGTAGATTCTCAAGAGGTTCCCTCCACAATGCTGACTGAAGGAAAGAGGACAAGTGGTTTTTCTTCTGCTTCCCATTGTTTTACTTTGCAGAGAACAGCCTTGTCTTTGCCCATGTTGTAAACACTCTGACATTCTGACAACTGACAGTTACAGTACATATCTACAAGCACCTTGCAGTTTTGATAGGACCCAAACACTGTATAGTTTATTTATAATTTATATTAAGGTTAAACATTCTGTACAATCTCAAATGTACTATAGATTCTGCCACTCTGTAACTCTAACTGTAGCTTTATTTCAGTATGTTACTCAGAATATTAGTAGTTGCAACACTGAATGTGTCTTTCTTGATTCGGGGTAATAAATGGGCCTGGCAGTAATGTTAAAGTTGGTCCGATTTGAAGCAATAAAACTGATTTTGTCCCAGGTTTCAGGTTGAATAGAGCATCAGTCTCAGCAGACAGATAATCCCTGATTTGCACTCTGCTTGTCTTTATTACTAGATGCTTATCCCTTACCACCAAGTCTGTCAACCAGGACATTTATGAATATCATCACAGGTGGAGTGTGTGTGGGATTCTTCGGTCTGACTGCACTGGAAACAGCAGTTGAGGTGATTCCCTGTGGTTCAGTTCCTAGACCTGATGAGGGACTTGGATTGTTTATTATTCATTCAGCCATTTCATTCACATGCAATACCTGTTGAATCTTATTTGCAGCGGTGAAACAATCGATCATTTACTGAAGTCTTGCATTCAAAATTATACTCAAACAAAAAGATAGAAGTTTTACCAACTAGATATAAATAAGAAAAAGTACTTGTGATGTTACAGTGTTGTAATTTGCTTAGATAATATGTTTGACATCTCATCTGAAATATACACAAGCTGCAAATGTATTTATTTGTCTGCTACAGCTAACGTACAGGCTGTCTCTGTATGCCACTTTGTTCACAAGTTAAGTGTGCTGTGGTTTGCACAGAAGCTATAAAACCAAATTGAGCTAAAAGAAAACACTTTTAGTCAGATGATGTGAGGGTGTGTGATTTGAATATGAACCAGAAGGAGCATAAATCACAGTGGGTCTCAGACTGTATATAAAGCAGTGTGTTTGGTTTTCGGCTTTAGCTTCTGCTCTCCTTCTGAGGAGACCGAACTGTTGCTGTCCCTCAGAGGCCTATTCGGTCCTGATGAGTAAAAGAGGTTAATGGCTGCAGATTTTCCTCACAGAAGGACCCATGATGAATGGAGTGTTCAACCTGAATTGGACTGTGTGTGTGTGTCTGCGTGTCTGTGTGTGTTTGCAGGGGGAAGGCTGTGGGTCCTCTCTAGCTAATCAGAGAAAGAAAGGCTTTATATGCTTCCTTTAGGCTGCTTTTAATCGGCAAAGTGAGGCAACTTTATTTGTATAGCACATTTCATACACTAGGGCAATTCAGTGTGCTTTGTAGGGTAATAAAATACAGCAAAGGTAAAAATTAACATTTAAAAAGTACAAAAGTACAGGCAAGCAACACAGGGGATCCAAATCTTGAAAGTTAACTAATGCAATTTAAACTTAATCCAATAATCCTATCTACTGGTAATAAAGGCGTGGGTAAATTTTTCGAGGTTTTGCTTGGACATTACTCCTCTGACTTTTGCAATATTATTTAGATGGTAGTACACAGATGAAGTGTGACTATTGAAATTTAAAGATAACCAAGATTTCTGGCTTGACTCTTAGCTATATGAGTACTCCAATGACAACTGTCTTGGTCTTATCTCTAGTTGGAGAAAATTTGGCTTCATCAATCAACTTCTTCAATGCTGTTACACAAAGATCAAACAGGACCATAGTCATCCTATGAGCAGTGAAATGTAGGTTTGCATGTCATCTGCATAGTTATGGTGAGCTACTTTATTAGTTTGTACAATTAAGCCTAAAGGAAGCACATAGAGATTAAACAACAGGGGTCCCAATATGGATCCTTGTGGAACCCCCAGGTCATGTTCATCTGCTTGGACCAATGGAGGCAAAATACTTTCTATCATGGAGACATGACATGAACCACTTTAAGGACAGAGTCCCTCAAAGTTTTCCACTCTTTGCAATAAAACAGTCCAGTGTGTCAAAAGCGGCACTATAAGATTCAAGAATACTAAAAGAGAGACTCTGCCTGAGTCATTATTCAGGCAAATGCCATTTAGCACCTTTATGAGTGCAGTCTCGGAGCTATAATGGAGCCGAAATCCTGATTGAAAGTTATCGAAGCAGACCGATAGTAATTCAGTTCATTGGCATCAAGACTGTTCTTCTTCAGGAGAGGCTTAATGACAGCAGATATAAAAGCCTTTGGAAAAATGCCAGGTTGGAGAGAGTTGTTAGCGATGACTCTTTCATCAAGCTGCTCTTAAACTGTTTTAAAGAAGCTAGTGAATAAAATATTAAAGCAACAGGTGGATGAGTTGAGATTTCCTCAAGTGTTTTGTCATTGACAGGATTAAATTGTGTCATGCCCATCGAGGTGATGATGCTTTTTTGTTTGGCATGAGTTGAAAGTGTATCTGATGCCTTGAATCTTGTCATTAAAGAATGATGCAAAGTCATCGCTCCATCTGCTGGTAGAAACAAGTTCTGGTGATATTGGACACTTAGGGCCTGATTTACTAAAGCTTTGCGTGTGTAAAAACGTGCGCAAACGCGACAGAACGCGCAAACACATATTGATGCTGATCTACCAACCGGGCGCACCGAGGATTGTGTCTGTCAGTCGGGCAAAATAACATGCGCTATCCATTTTGCGCTTCTGCCTTCATGAATATGCAATATAGGCGTGCCTGCCAGAACGCGCAAAATATTGGGAGGAGTAGATGCAAATAGAATCATTTTGCGCACGCAATGTGATTTACCAAACCTCAAACTAATTGCGCTGATTATTTTTGCGTCTATATTTAGCACGTTTGAAAGTCAAGTCTTAGGCTACCTGGCACAGCCGTGCGCACAGATGGCTGCGGTCATTGTTGCAAGGAGGCGGCGTAGGCACGACAGGCAACGGAGAGAACGCATCTTTTCTGTTCGTGTCACTCTTTTTGGAATGGCAGAAGAAAAAATAATCGAGACATATCGGTTATCCGGCGATGCCATGATTGTCCTTTGAAAAAGAAAAAAACAAAAAAGTCATTCGTTCAGAGTTCAGAAAATCCTTAAATAATAAATGTTGCATCATAATGTCAAGTGTTTCTTGTTTGTGCTATTTTGACAAAACCAAAAACTCACATTTTTATGTACTAAAGCCCACTTTCTTTTAGACATAGGAAACATTTAGTTCGGCCTAGTTCCTATCATTTTTTCCTGAAACTTAAAACAAATTAAAACGCACACACTTCTGCGCCCCTGCTGGAACGCACAAACAAAAAAAAAACCCTTTTGGCAATTACGCTTTTCCATTGCACAGCTAAAGAACGTTCATGACGCACGTTCATGTCTTATGTGGTGTACCTGAATGAATTAAAAATATTCCCTCTATCCCAGTAATCTGCTCATCACAGAACGTCAGCTGCACCTGCTGTTCAATGGGAGACAGAGGGTCCTCCTCCGCCGGTCCCCCACCTGTTTTATTTGCCGATTTGTTATTCTGTGCATTTTTTTCCTTTGTTCTTCTACAAATGTCTTGCCACCTTTTCTTCATTTCATCCGGTGTTCTTTTGGTTTTCCCCACAGCATTAACCTTGTCACAGATTGCCTCCCATATTGCGTTCCTCCTAATAACGGTTAAATTCCTTTGCTATAACTCAGAAATGTGCTTGTTTGCCTCTTGTACCAGCACCTCCAATTACGTGGCTTCAAATTTGCTTCCGTTGGGTCTGCTCGTTTGCATTCGCCATGGTGAACACCCTTAACTCGCGCAAAATCCTCATTTAAATAGGGCCGGCTCGATCACTTTTGCGCCTGTAGTCAATTGCGCTGTTAATCTAAGTAAATCACTCGCAAGGCCCAAACAGGCAGCGCGCGCAATCTATCCGTGTGCCCACGCAATTTAGCGCTCTTTATTTGGGATCTTAGTAAATCAGGCCCTTAGTGTTTGTTGACCTGTCAGTGATAGCAAATTAGATGCGTGGATTGTTGCTGTTTTTGTTGATCATCTCAGAGAAAAATGACTGTCTAGCACATTTCAAGCTCAGGCTGCAACTATGTAATTTTTCTTCAGAGATTTCAAAGTGAATCTGGAGGTTTGATGAGGTTTTCTATTATTCCTAAACTTTGTCAACCCACTAGATCAAAGTGAAACTAATCTTTTCTGTATGTCCTGACCCATAGCAGTAAATAACAAAATGCTGACATGCTGATGGGGCTGTGGGTGAAAAAACCAGAAACACAAAATGACTTTTTATGATGACAATGATGATAGGTATCTGATTTTTAAAACCCACTTTCTGGCCAGAGTGCTTTGGTTTGGAAGACATAGTGTGATGTAATAATTTCACACACTCCTGTGCAATCATGACATATAGTAATGTGCTGCAGCTGCTCAGATACTGCAGGCTGACTTTTCAGGACATTTATCAAACACCATGATATAGAACAGAAAAAAATACAGTGCTGAATAATCTCAAAATCTGTGTTTGATATGATGAAAATCTTATGGATTCTTACTGGGCACTATCATTGTACAACCCCAGAGTGGAAGCATCTGCATTTTCATCCACTGATTTATTAACGTTTGTCTTTTAATTTGTCATCCATCATATTTTACATCCAGTAGGATCTCTCTTTATATTTTACAGGTTTCTTCCTTTTCATTTCCTTCTGCAGTTTATGGGGCGGAGTTTTTCCTGATCTCCTGTTGCTGCTGTGGGCCTGTAAACCCCACTGAGACATTAAATGTGATACTGGGCTACACAAATAAACTATCCCTTGACTTTTACTTCAATCCACAGCTTACAGCAGAGTTACAAATGGGAGGCATGGCTGAGAAAAGTAAATGAGGTGAAAGGAAGTCAGAGAGAGAAGGAAATAGAGACAAAATTGAAGGAACAAATTGAGAGCGGACAGGAGATTGTCTGCACACCTCCCCACAACACACACACATACACACACACACACACACAAACACAAACACAAATCAGCAAATACAAAACTGTGTACACCACAAATCTGCAGAGCCAGCTGCCTACTCAAGTGCACTTGACATTTAAATTCATATGCCCAGCCCTACCTCTTGCACCCTGCATATTGATGCCTTCCGGAGCCAAGAAACATTTGTAAGAGAGCAAGAGCAGTGTGAATGCAGGAGATAGGAGGGGAGGAGGAACTCTGTGTTCATGTGTGTACAAGAAAAAAAAAAAGACAATTAAAGAGACAGACAGACACAACAGACTAGGGCTGTGTATTGGCAAATATCTGGAGATACGATACAAATCGTGATACAGGTGTTACGATTCAATATATTGTGATTTCTTAATCTAATTTTAGGAAGTCTGGCAGTATAAAGAACACACCGCCATATGCATCAAAGCTGAGTAAAAAGTTTACTGGAGTATTGGTAGAAAAAGGGAAGTGAACAATGGTCTTGGTCACTGTGTTAACCTGCCTGTCAGCATCACCAGACATCCTCCTCGACTCCTGCTGGACAATAGTTGACGGAGCCAAGATGTTGTTTATTAATGGTGACTAATTAGCTTAAGTGCATATGTAAAATAATAGTAATAATATACAGCAATTGGTAAAAGAAAGTGAATGATCATTTACAGGTTGAGGTATTCACAATTCAAACAGTAATGCAACACCATGCGTTAATCGTTTTATTCCTGTCAGTAAAAGGGTGTGTGGATAATTTATATATAAAATGCAATTTATATTTTGTTTGTAATATAAGGGAATAGGTGACTACGATCATTGCTTTTTAGTTACTGCGCATATGAATTGCTTTTGATGTTCCTGCAAGGGTCAGGTCAGTCAGGCAAGTGGAAAGTGGATTGTCTGTCTCTTGCTCTTTGTTAATACGTTTAATAACTTTGAAAATGGAAATTGTTCTGTGTTATTAGTATTTTTTTGTTTTGTGTGTGTCGAAGTAAACAGCTCAACTTTACCAGGTGTTCCTGGGGATTTTTTAGATTGGATTAATATTTTTTGAAGTGGATTAAGACATGGCGACTCATTCGAGCGTCAAGCTGAGGCTTCATTCATTGGAAACCTACAATAGTCATAGAAACAGCAGGTGCTGTCATTTTACTTGGGAGAACAGTCTCACCATTTCCTGGCATTTTTCTTAAAAAGGCCAAAGTCCCTGATCTTCGGTGCACATACGTTTGCTGAGAGGGGAACACTGGAGACTGCAGGAGAGGACTTTTTCTTTCAAAAATGTTAAGCTCCACCTTCACATCCTGACATTACAGTAATCTTAAATTAACTTGGACTGAAGAAACCTGGAGAGAGTTTGAAGCATTAGCCTGATAAAACCTCCAGAATTTCTAATGGTCTCATGTTTTGCTTGAAGAAATGTCTTCAGCCTGGATCACTCCAGACTGTGTATCATGTGTTATTGATGGTGACTTTCAGAGAATCTTTAATAATATAAATGACATTTAGACGAGGGGGAGACAACACATCTCCAAATGCATGTTACTACACTGATATTAAATGTGTTTGGTTGGGTTATACAACTTTGTTTCTCTCTCATTAACTCCCACTCCCATTCCTCTTTCACCTCCGCCCATCATTTTGACTGAACGCGTTCACAAGCTTTCAGCCTCCACCCATCACTCGCTCCTTCTCCCCATGCCCTCCATGTTCAAAACTTGATTTGATCCTTGCAACATTGCATCACTTTCCGTGTGATGAGTGGTGCCGCCGCCGCCCTTCACCCCAACGCCATGAATCATTTATTCAGATGAGCCTGTGACAGCTGTGTCACAGCCTTTCTCTAATACCTGACAGCAAGAAAAAAAGATACCTCACGCTGTGAATAGAATACTTTATGGTGTTCCATCCACCTCCAGACAAGATGAGCTCACAGGGAGACTCATCTCTTAGAAAAGTGCTAAACGGGTGACTCTTAACTTAGGAAAGATTGTTTGGCCTGAAATTTAGTTAAATTTTTCTTCTTTTTTTTTTTTGAAGAGATGAGAAAAGATTTTAAAGTTTGACTGTGACAACGTGATTGGCTGGTTGAGATTGTGATGAAATCTGATTGGTTACCAAAAACACCTGAAGTCAGCTGATTACGAGAAGTGAGAGTGAGAGAGAACTGTGAATGAAAGAGGTGTGAAGATAATCCTCCTGACTGAACTTTTATTTCCAGACAGAAATAAAAATGTTCTCAATCTTTTAACTCATAGGGGAAAATATGAAACAATTCCTTTAAACATTAGTTGCGTTACTTGCATGCATGTACTCACTCTGGTCAGCTTACAAATTACAAAGTATAAAAGATAGGCATCGGTTGACTGACAGAATTCATTTGTATCCCACATTTTCTAAGAATAATGAGTGTAATGTATTAATGGACAGAGGTTTCTCTGTGTGAGATGTATAATACAATAACTTTCAAACATTTGTTTGCAATCACTTAGTGTAGCACAGCATGCTGCCGTGGCAAAGTAATACACAATTAAAATGATGAAGGTAATAATGTTGTCTTCCTCCAGGGCCATTCACATGCAGCAAATTGTTTCTGCTCATAATTGGAACAGAAACAATTGTTTTTGTTTGGAGGGTGTTTGATTTTCATATATTTCGCCCGCTGCTGCTGTTTCTTTATTTGTTTATGTTTTAGCAGGGATGAATGCAAATGGCTTCCAGATTAATATGCAAGCCAATCTGAAGGAATAATGAAGTCTTAACGGAGCAAAAAAAAAAAAAAACTAATTTTAAACTTTCTAAGAAATAACACTGGAGATATTTCAGTGTAACAGAAGGTCGGACTTCACCAGAAGAACTGACACCGAAAGTGAAGATGAAGGTGTGAAAAAGTAAAATAAAAAATCAATTCAGGAGTATGTTTATTAATCACAAAACTTTTCCAGTGTGAGATTCAGAAAAAAAAAAAAACCCATCTTGTCATTTATTAGTAGCCCCACTCCTGCAGCAGCTAATTTAATTACTTCAAAGTACCCACAAATAACACAAGCTACATTTGGGTTATACGCTCCAAAACAGGAAGCTCGTGCTCGTGTCCCGAGAAAGTTCAAATTCAGCCAAAGTCGTCCAAGTATGAGCATCACATTTCCTCCCAACTTCTTAGCTCAGCTGCATCCACCTCAGTGAATCAGGATAATGTCTGTGTGTCAGTTTCGCTCGTCGTGCCACTGTTCCTGCAGGAATCCCATCAGGCCTGCGGGATGGGATGACGCACATTACCAGTCATATATGCACAGCATGCAGGTGTCGGACACTGAATATGAAATGATTTGGATTATTAACCACAAATAAAAAAGAAAAGCAGGTGTTGTATTAATATGGTTGTCTTGACGTTCAGGAAGCTGTTTGCATCGCCTCTATTTATTTGCAGTAACGATCAAACTGTTGCTGCAAACGGTTGCAAATGATTCTGACACTAATTCTCACAAGTTAATGTTATTTGTATAAAAACAAGATGTGAACAATGTGCTGAAGTGCAATAAGGGAGAAGGGAGATTGCCAGTGCGATCGGGGGAGGGAGGGACAGACAGAGTGAGGAGAGAGAGAGAGAGAGAGAGAGAGAGAGAGACCACCTTGTGTGTTCATTCCAGGAAGTGGAACAGCTAATTTGGACAAACAAGATAAATACCTGAGTGAAACATTAGAAAGTCAAAACTCAAACACTTCACACACGCGTCAGAGGACGGTTCGAAACAAGAAAAGACTCTCTCTCACATAAGAGGGGAAAAAATAAAATTAGACTTTTTTACTGATCATCCGAGGGAATGTAAAAGCTGCGGAGACAAGACAAAGAAGAAACAGATAAAGATCTATTTGAAGTAATTAATTAAAAGAAAATAAGAAATATTACAAATTAGAGAGATGACAGGTAGCAATTGCAATAAGTTACAAATTATGTGAGGCAGATAACACAAGAATATGCCACTAAATCTGAAAGAAACAGAAATTAGTGAGTAATTGTGAACATTTGAATAGATTTTTATTGGATTCCTGTTTTACTTTATAACTACATGTTAATTTTACTTCCTGTGGTGGTCAAAGACCAGTTTCCCTCCATAGTGATTGTCACCTGTGTCCAATCATCCCTGCCTCCCTTGTGTATTTAAGTCTGTGTCTTTCCCTCAGTCCTCGTCAGGTCGTCTGTATTTGTCCCAGCTGTGATCGCGGGCTAACTTCTTCTTCACTATTGCAGCAAGCAGAACCTTGCAAAAACTAACCCCTATCAGATGACTCCTCCTCACTGTGATCTCACTCCGTAATCAATGATTCTTCAGAGACGGTGCTGCTTTTTTGCTTTTCTTTTCATCCACCTCAACCACCACCTAACTCTGTGTTTGTTGCTCTTTGTCACCTCACTGAGAATTACTACAGCTACTAGAGGGCAACTAACAGTGAGACGTAGCTATGGGCCATAGTAATCTGCTGCACAGTTGATGTATGGGCTCATTTTTTACTCTCCAATAAACAACGTGCATTAACACCTTTTACCCTTTTGTCTCCCCTTGCAGCTCAGAGTTCAGCCACCTCCAAGTCTGGCTTGATCTCAACATCCCGGGGTTCCTGATAATAAGAACACAAGCTGCAGGCAAAATAAATCCCCCAAGCTTCCTTTGCTCTGAGGATTATGTAAGATCAGGACAGCAAGCTACAGCTGCAGTCTGTCTTTTGATTTTTTTTTCATACAGATGATGAAGCAGATGAAAACATTAAGGTGCATCCTGGAAATTTCAGGCATAGAGTTGGAGGGAGCACATCTAATATCTGCAGGCACCACTTTCGATAATTACGGAGCAGCAACTAAAAAGGCTGTCACCTTTTAGATTTAGCCGTGACCGTGCGACATACAAGAGGGACGAGCTTTCAGATCTGAGAGACCGAGGAGCTGAGTGCCAGTGAATAAGGTCTGGGGTGTGGGGGTGGGGCCTGAGCATTAAGAGCCTTTAAAGTAATCAGCAAGATCTTAAATTGAATTCTAAAGTGAATAGGGAGCCAGTGAAGAGAGGCTAAGACTGGCCTGATGGGCTCACCCTCTTTGCAGCTGCATTCTGGACCAACTGCAGGCAGGATATATGGGTTTTATATTATATGTGAGATTTCAAAACATTCATCTACAAATAACTAAGCTGTCAGATAATCATGGTGGAGTAAAAAGTACAATATTTCTCTCTGAAATATAGTGAAGCAAAAGTAGCATAAAATATAAATACTGAAATACTGAGGTAAAATACAAGTACTTTGATCAACTCCACTGTCGTTCATTGTTATTCTGATTCACTTCTGCATCCTTAAGTGACATATACCAAATATTCAATGTAGAAAATGTAGTATATATAGATACATATTGAATTTCTATATATGAAATACATGCACATGTAAAATGAAAACATATGTAAAAATTATATATAAAACCTATTAGAAATTGGGACAGTTTTATATATGTCAATATACGTCTAGCTTATACACATATACATGTACTCTATGTTTATGTAGGCCTGTGTATTCTTATATTGTAGACGTGTGTTCTGTTAATATATATCCGTCCCAAAGCTCGTCAATATATGTTGATATCATATACATTAGGATCAAAAGGTCTGAGACCACTTTCCCAGAATGAGGAGACAGACATGTTTAAAATTAATACGAGAAAACATTGATAAACATATACAATTTGTATATGTATGTCACTTTAATAAACTGTCATATATAAATTAAATACATGTCACTAACACAGATGGTCGCAACATGTTATACAATATTAAAATTCATTGTAGATATTTTCAATGTACAGCATGTACATATGCAAATTTTACAATGGGTACTTCATATAGTATGTTGCAAACTTATATCTTCATATATCCAGAGGATGTATATATGTGATGATAATGTATCTCCTTATAGGTGACATATATCGCAACATTACTCATGATATAGGGTCATATATGTCATATATGACACTTCTGTATGGGCACAGATCAAATGATGACATATAGATTATTTCTGTCTTGAGCAGCAGTACAAAACCTGCTTATCTCACTTATTCAAACCATCATATATTTTCAGTGAAGCACCAGGATGAATAATGTGACTTTAATGTCCCATAAAGAGACATTGTAAGTGAAACCTCTGAGTTTCAGGGGTTAAAGAAGTTGTGTATTCAGACACTGACTCTGTTTACCACTAGATGGAGCTGCCGTTCTTCTTCATCTCTCAGATTCCTGCACGTCCTTTAACACTGAGGTGGGATTTTTTTTTGTCTGAGTGGCTACAATGAAATTTTCCAGGGATAAGCTATTTTTTTAATTTCTTGTTCACCTTTATGAAGTAATGCTAGACTATGACACAAACCAGAAGAAGTTGTACTGCTTTAACTAAATAAGCAATATTGCTGTGTCAGAACGACGACGGGGGTCTTATGAAAGCCACTCTGGACCAAAATCCAATTTCAGAAGCTCTGATGGGCTGTCAGAGCGATGCTAATTGCTCTCTCTTCCACCAATAGACAGAACAAAGCCTGACAATCAAAGTCTTCTTTTGTCACACTCATTAGCCCAGTTACTGCCCATTTATTTCAGATGGGTTTTCACTCCTCAAAGCGTCACAGCTGAGCATTAACAACATTATGTGGGGCTGCTATAAATACTCCCAGAGTCCAGGATGAAATTCGACATAATATGAAGGTTTTTGACTCGATGAAAACTGCTGCTGCTTCACTTTGTTTAGCCACACTCGCCTGAATTCGCTCAGACTTGCTCTGACTGCAGGTACGTTTGGGATCAGGAATAAGCCGTTGAGTTGGGAGGATGATGTGATGCATGAACACAGCAAAAACAAACACAACAGAGTAAGTAATGGGATCGTTCACAAAGTGTAATGCCATCCAAAAAATGAGCAGTTGACAATATCCACCAATTCAAGAAGGTGAATAAAGCCTGGAGAATGGTGAGAGAAGTTTTACCCATAAGCCTTTCACATGGAGAGAAGCACATCAGGAGGATTTCATGAGGCAGCAGTTTCTGCTGCATGCACGCTCTGCAGTCAAACGCACACCTGGGTCCACAGATGCAGCCATTATTTTCACATTACCACAGTATTGTGCAAGGTGCAGGATCCTGGATGAACGCACTTGCACATGAGAAAAGTGGTGGATGGTGTCAGATGTTCTCCAGGATGTGGCAATCCAAAAGAAAAATCTAAGGCAATATAAATTACAATTCCTTTTGGCATTAGGGGACCAATGCATTTGGACCCTGAAGTCCTTTGTCATGTCTTATCCATTAATCTTTAATTTGTGACAGGAAATACTGAAGGGAACTACATACAACAGCAATATAATATCAAGTCTACACACAACCACACACACACACACACACACACGCACGCGCACACACATACATGAGAAAAATTGAGAAATAAATTGAATTTCCTTTGCCTCCAAGGCCGATCGACGAGTAACAAATGACAACTCCAAGTATTGTTGTCACAGTTTGATAACATAATGCAATAACATGTCCATCCAAACACATGGACGAGTTTTATTCTCAAACATAATCATTGTTTGGAACGACCTTCACAAAGCAAAAGAAATCAGCTATACAAGCTGCTGGTGTCATTCACATACACACTCACATGTTATATTATTATATATAAGTAGGGCTATAGTAAGGCTTATTGCATCTTTAACAATAATATAATAATTCAACACAACACAGTATAAGAATGCAACAGTCAAACACTCACAGGGACCATTTGATGCAGAACAAGTACTTGTACTTTGATACATTTTGCTGATAAAACTTTCGAGTGTTGGACTTTTACTTGCCATATTTTCTTTACACTTTGATTTCTACTTTTATTGAAGCATAAAATATCTGAATACTTCCTCCGCTACTGGTATACAGCCTACGTCAGGTGTCGGGCCTAAAGCGCCCTCCATAATGTTTGGGACATAGACACATTTTTTCTTGATATGTCCGTCTGCTCCACTGTTTAAAATCTCAAATCAAACTTAAAGTGCACGTTCCAGACTTTAAATTAATGGTATTTACGTACATTTCGGTTTCACCATGTTGAAATTACAAGAGAGAGAAGCAGACTTCCCTGTGGTTTGGGAGTTCCAGGTGAACTTGTGTAAGCCATTGCCGAGGTAAATGCCATTGTTTCCTTTTTTCAGTTCAGGTTTTGTTTTCAATGCCAAAAATTTAATGTCACTGTTATAGCCCCTTATCAGGGCGCCATATTGTTTGGGACATTTGGCTTCACATGTGTTTTTGTGATTACTCTGGTGTGTTCCACTGCTGTGTTAGTGCAGGTATAAGATGCCTCGAAGCTTTCAAACCCCGTTGGAGTCTATTGTTACCATTGTTCAACATGAGAACAAGAGCTGTGCCAGTGAAAGTCAAAGAAGCCACGAGGCTGAAAAAACAAGAATAAAAAGACTCCGAGAGACTCGCCCTGAGGGGGCGTAAAGACTGTCTGGACCAGAGGTATCAGCCAAACGGACTTCCTAGAAACTTAAGGAAAGTTGAACAGTTCGACCAGTGTGATTTAGCCACCCAATTAATTTGATCCGAATATTTCCGGGCTTCAACCAGAGCTGCTGTGGCAGCTGAAGTGGCAGCAAGAGAGGGTCAGGAAGGGATAGCAGCTAATGAAGAGAGAGATGTGGGAGGGAAGGAGGAGGAGGAGGAGGAGGAGGAGGAGAGAGCATGTGGGAGAGCCAGCTAGGGCAGAAGCAACAGATGACACTGACAGCAAACACAGAGACAGAGTTAGTATATATTATTTATTTGTCACAAAGTACTTGGCAATCAAGGGTGGGTGGATGGTGGTGGTGGAGGGGCCCAAGTTGGAAGGTTTTGTCCCCTTCTACATAATTACTAATGGCTGTCCTGCCAAACTTAGGAAGAAAAGGACAAAGGAGAGCAGATGTGCCTCAGCCGACGGGGATTCACAACACCTGATCCTGACTTCACCCGAACCCCGGAGGAATCCTTCAGTTGAGTTCAGAGACAGTGAGTTGTGGTTTATTTGTCTGCATCCTGAAGAACAGACCACGGCAGTATCACGTTACCACCCTTACAAAAAAACAGCGTTGTTGTCAAGAACAGCCGATATCATATGGTTGATTGATTTGCTTTACCCTAAATCCAAAAGCTTGTATTCTCCCCACTATCTTCGTCTCACTCCCTGCTCAGTGTCGCGGCCAACAGGGCTTCTGGTTTGATGACTGGGATACATTAGTGAGATAAGTGTCCCCCCCCACACAAATGTTGTGTGCCTCCACACAGCTTTAGGGAGGGGATCACTCAGTTGATTGACTTTGTGTTTTCTTTTTCCCTCCGCTGGGATTTGCAGCAAATAGAGCTCATAATTGACTAGCTCGATCTTGGAAAATGAGCTCAGTTACTGTTTAAGTGGCTGTAGAGTCTGAGTGCTGGTGGATGGATGCTAGTTGGATGCTAGATGGCGGCAGTTAGCGTGGCACTCTAAAAATTGAGCACCAATGTGATTTGTGAGTCCCAAAAGTGTTAACAGAGTTGCAGTCGGCTGCAAAGGCTTGGCAAGCAGAAAGCAAGACTTGTTGCACGTCCAGGTGGATCTTAGCAGAGACTTTGAACAAAGGTGAATTTAATCGTTATTCAAATACATACTGTATCCCAATGAGGAAGCGGTCCAGCGAGAAAAATCTGGACTCTCGGTGTCATGCCGAGTTGATTCATGTCATCAGTGTTCAAAGTCTAGGAGCTCTTTAAAGCTACACTATGCGAGATTTAAGATTTGTCTGTTTGTAAACACCTTATTCAAAGTTGGCCCCTCCTCAACAGCTCAGCTGGTCGAGCGAGCTAATGAGTGAATGACAGTTCTTGAGGGTTATAATGTTCAGTTTTTAATGATATTAAATTTGAGAGGAGTTGATTCAACTGTAGCATCATTTTAGCGGCTGTAGTGTCTGTTATTTAGCCTACCCTCATTATTATGAATGACCTGTCCACCTGTTGGGTGGATGAGTGGCTCAGCAAAATGTCAGGATTTGACACCCCATCCTTTCATCGTTACAACATTTGTGCCTCTTGAAGGAGCTACTTGTAAGTTTTGCTATTGCTACAAATCCAACATTAGCATTAACAGCTATTTACTTACCATTCTAGAAGAAACGTTGCAAGTTCAGCATCAAACAACGTTAACTCTCGTCTCTATCATGTGTTTTTCCTAAACTGAGATTGGGATGCTAACCAGCTAGCCCTAGCTTGTCTCGTCACTTTCCGATAGCGTCTCACTGTAGCCTTCAATCTGCCATGGAGAAGTAACGCAGCTCAGAGGTTGTATTATACAGACAATGGGCGAAGCTCTTGTCAAGCGATCACCATCACCCACTCCCGGCAAGAAACCATGTTCCGCAGCAGAGGAAACTAACAATTCACCCCTTGAGCAACGGTCATGATTGTTCCCTAACATGTGCCAATTGATTATCATTCTAACCATGACAACGAAGGTCCCCTAACCTTTGACGCAAACCATCTACAGTTACAGTGTTTATGCCTAGATTTTAGATTTTAATTTTTCAGCAGTTTTGGAAAGTACGGACAAATGACACTGTCCTGCTGGCAGCGGTATTAGATCAGTAAATGCTGTTATGTTAACAATGCATTTTGTCATTTATTTATTATTACTCTACTTGTGGAGCAATCAGGTCTAATGCTATTATAAATGTGGGATTCACAGAAGCTCGACAGATTTCTAGCAGGCCTGTTGTTTGGATGTCCGTACCTGGAAAGACACGGGCCCGGCAGGTGCAGACCTATGATCGTGCATCTTAAATGTTTGGAAAACACAGTGGAGTTGCAGGACTAAAGCACGGGCTAAACAAACTCTCAGCTCAGTTACCATTACTACAATGAAAGCAGTCATCAGAATGGGCTCTCATTTCAAAAAGTCACGTATCAAGGTTCACCTGGAGAGCTGCAGAGAAACAGCCATGACGTGGACAACAGCAGGGAAAGATGTGTGGATCCATGGGGCTTACTTACACAAATAGACCTCACCTTTATTGGAGTTCTAAGGCGATATCAGATAAAAGTCTCGGAGAATCAAAACTGATCTCTGACATGCTCGGAGCGCACATTGATTTAAGGCTGCAGACCTTATTGAGGCACTGCAGGACATACTCGAGGAACACAGAGGCGATTCATCTTTTGATGAGCTGTGGCAAGACTGTGGACACAGCAATAGTGCAATGCTGCAGTAAAGATTATTCAGAGAAGGCTACAGAGGCAGCTCCACACTGAGAGAGTAAGTTATAGAGCTGAGCACTGGACAGCATGCTGTAGATTAAAAGAAGGGGACAAACAGGTTCAGGAGAAGATTATTTTACAACAATTTAAGATCACATTCATGAAGATATACGGAACAAGTGCCAGACTTTCTGAGTAAAATGTTTTTACTGTTTTTATCTCAGTCCTCATATATGATTATGATCTTGAAAACCTCAGGAGATGCGACAGGCAATAAAGGTTGTGAAGAAGAAATATGAAGAAGTCATCAGAAAAAGAGGCTCCGAGCCTCTCTTGGGGCTTGGGGCATGGCTGAGAGTGGTGACTGCGTTGTTGTGACATCACAACAAAGGAGTCACATCATAGGACAAACAATACCGTCCTGTTCATGGCGTCAGATCAGAGATGGCTTCTTTGTGTCTCTCTGTAGGGAATGGACAAGCTTCATGGTCTTGTGTTTTAATTTGAAGAACCTTTTGTTGTGGATGTGCTGAAGCACATTTGAAATGAATTGAAGAAAAGAAAGAAAAGAAGCTAAGTGATTCATAATTTCCACCTATGATTTCTGGAACTATATTAAAAAACCTTTTACAAGACCTTTCCTTGCTTCTGCACAGTTTCAGGCAGAATTATTCTGTCTCAAAAATGACAAACAAGGAATGAAAGATTTCATTTGAGGTTCCAAAATGGACTCTGGCATCCTTGTTCAGAAAAAAAAAGAAAAAACTCCTCCTTTGCTCTCTCCCTCACGATAAGCCACTTGTGAAGATGGCAGCCAATTTAAATGCATATCAATGTGGGTTAGACGGTCAGGAGTGATGTGGTGCAGTTCAGCATGTGGCAAAACTGGTTAAGCAGTTTCCTTCTGTGTTTCTGTGGAAGCAGTCGAGGGGCGATGCATAATCAATCACCATCCTGCTTTGTAATTCTGAAGCACGAGCTGAGCACCTCATATCTCCACCATATTAACATGCAGCAACATGAGAAGCTGTATATGTGAGCCAGCGCAGCGTGGGGCGCTGCATCCGCTGGCGTGAAGAAACTGTGAGCTGATCGAAACCATCTACAGACAAGATCTAATCAGACACCCCTGCAGTGTGTGTGTGTGTGTGTGTGTGTGAGACGCACGGTGTGTGTATAGTCTATGAAGATCCATTCTTGCATATATGCGCTGATCTGTGTGTGTGTTTGTGTGTGTCTAAAATACAGCACGATCACTTCTCTGCTATCAACAGCCTGCTGTCAGGTCACGACGATCTTAATGAGAGAGCATCTCTGCCCTGAATGCTAAATCCCCCTTATTGAAGCGAGCTGAGGTGCAGAACGTCGAAACATCCTGCTTTAAGTTACAGTGATTCTGACAGTGATTTTTCTGCGCTTCACTTATAGGAAGGGAGGGCGAGAGAGGGATACGTAAAGTAACAGAACGAGACAGAGACGGAGAGTGAGCGTTTACGTGGGTGAAACTTGTGTGAAATGGTATTTGTTAGGAAGCGTTTCCACTCTTGTTTATCTGTTCCTGTGACCCAGTGTCACAGCTCTGGCTTTTGCGTGCACATCTAATCCTTAACTTGTCACTGATTCCATTTCAGCAGACAAAATAATCTGAGATCAAACCAAAAAAAATAGAGATAATACTGCTCCACGGATGTGCTGTAGTTAAAGTAGACAACGTTTATGGACCTACAGTCAGCAACAGCAAAACCTAATGATCATGGACAGGGCGTATGTCCCGTTTTTTTCCCGCTCTTATCCCAAATGCTTTTATTCTGAAAGAGTAACAACTTAACACCCCATGAAAATCTTGTTTTTGCTCACATCCGCTGCTTAAGTTTTTCGCTGTGCTGCAGTGGTGTGCAGGTGAAGTCCAGGAACACATGACATCATTGCTGGGTGTTTCTACAGGTGTAAAAGAGCACACAAGTTTGAAACTGAGCAGTAACCTCCAGGGGGTTGGGTGAAAAAAAAACGCAGTTCTTTGAATGGCCACGAGTCGGGCTCCTAAAGTGAGTCAATCTTCTCAGACTCCACATGTTGAAATGCAGCAGCCATAAACATGTTTCCAGCCTTTGGGCCATTAGTCATTGGTAGTTTTACCCAAAGACCCCAGCGTAGGTCAGTGCGTCCTCAGGTGAAGCATTTGATTGACAGACTGTCAAACGAACCCAAGGCTCGTTGTGTAGTCACCGTGATGTTTTTAACTGACTTAATGAATGCCAAACAATGACAGTTTTGAGGCTTGACTCGGTGAAGTGTCCTTGTGAGAGATGCTGAATCCCTACATGCTGCTTTGTGGAAGTGGCTCTGGCTAAGAGCATCAGCTCTGCCTGAGGTGTGAAGGACGCTGATGGACTCCGATTTCCCGCCTCACACGTCTTTTTCCGTCTGCGGCTGAGGTTAATGGAGGTAATCGTGTATTATGTTTTGAGGTGGGCTGCTTTAAGAAGGGGGCTTATAAATTCGACTCGGGTGACGTGGCCACTGAAGTGGACGTTTAAAATGTCATCTGTTCTCTGAAAGTCAGCGTAGAGAGGGGTGGGGGGGTGGGGGGGGCGTGTGTTTCGGGGTTCCCTCTCTCTGCTGCTGCTGTCTGACACTGCTTTCTTCTCTCAGCAGGCAACCAGGACAACTTGTCAGAGCTGCCAACTGACAGCACTGTGTTACTCACCCTCTCTCTCCACCTCGCCATCCCTGTCACCCTGTCTGACGTTTCCTCCGACTCCGACGCCGCCTCTCTCTCTCTCTCTCTGTCACTTACCCGTGGTTCTTTTACCTCTCGTGTTTGTGCATATGAATCTTTCCCGTCTCTGTTTCTATCTTTGTTTTGTGTCCCAGTGCGAGTTTTCTGCCAGGAGGCCTGTCATCCATCAATAATTCAAAGCACTCATCGAAATAAAAATGAAATAAATAACAAACACAAGTGTTATAATTCCATTAAACCAGAACATACAGGTGTCATATGTGTACAAATATATAATGTAAAATTCCTGACATGAATCTCATTAATGTATGTTGTGTTACAAATGTCAAATGTGAACTAACCAGTGCTGGATTTTGAGGTCGACCCGGTTTTCCTTTTGAACAAAAACTGAACGTCCTGCCGACGTCAGAGTCGTTAGAGTCCAACCTCCGTCTGAGTTACAGTACCACTCCTCTGCCAGGACAATGATGATGAGGGTAATGCTGATGCTATGATGACATTGATTAGTATCCAACTTATCCTGCAATAAATACTGAAATACCTAAGTAACATAGTTCCTCTGAACCTGTGAATAAAGAGTAAAATTCTATATAAAAAAAGGTTCTATGTATCAACGTCAACGAAGAGCAGTTAGAAAAATGTGGACATGTTTTATAAATGCTTCTCCCTCGGTCCCCGTGTCTCCTTCACTTTGCTGCGTTACCCTGAACAAGGCTGAGTTGACCCAATAACTTTCTTTGATGTGTAAAAATATAGTTGAGCCGATCGCAGATGAAGATGTTTTATAATTCAGCAGCAGCCAGAAGTTTTTTTTTTTTTTTTTTTCAAATTATATTTTATTTTCTGCTTCTCATTTCAAAGCTGCATCATTACATTTGTTTGGTGTTTTTTTTTCTTTATATTTGGTCTCTAAAACACTTCAGCCTCTCCTCTCTCCTCCTCCTCCTCTCTTCTTCTACTGTACGCTTCTACACTCACATCTCCCTTCACAGTTTCAAGGGCATGAGCTCCTTTTTGCCCGTCTCTCAGCAAGTGTGTTTCTCAGCAGTTGTCTCTTCTTCTGTGTTTTTAAACTTGGCTGAGCTTTCCTGTTTAACCTCACATGCCAACATAATGTCATCTCTTTGATCCCAGAAATAAAATTTCTCTCACCTGAATCTTGTGAAAAATGTTCGACTAACTGTCAGATGGCAGTCATTTATCAAGTTGAAGATGTTTATGTTTATTTCTTTATTTATTGTGTTGTTTGGATGTATTTTCACTTAAATCTCGACCCCCAATCTTGAGCACCAATCCCTGTTCAGCCCAGGAGGCAACAGGCGAACAGGAGCTCTGGTCTGCAGTTCAGGTGAGGTCCAGGTGTCTCATTACACACTCTCTCTCTCTCTCTCAATATTCCCGTGGCCACACGCTGTGCTGTATTCACGGGGGGCGAGGAGCCTCCACTCTGATGTCTCGGGACGGACAAGAGCAGAGCCGAGGGGCAGGAGGCAGAGGTTACCTGGGCTTGTAATGTAGGCAGAGGGAGAAAGTGTGGAAGTGAGCGACACAAATTCAGGAATCATTTATGCCGATGATGAGGTAGCTAACAGACGACTGAGTCAGCCTGAGCTGCAGGCACACGGACGGAGACACGCCAGTAGAGTTTCCCATGTCCCTGCAGCCGGGCGGACAGATGCACGGCTTCACACGGGATACAGTATGACCTGCTCCATTTGGTTTTTTCATTTATTGATTGTTTTAAGATTACTTTGGCAGTTGATGGTATAGAGTGATAGGGGAGAGAGAGGAGCGTATGGTCCTTGTCTGGAATCAAACTGTGGACATTACAGTTACGTGGTATGCACCTGCAGAGGTTACCTGCTTACCCCTATTGTTCTTGGACTCCCTCTGCCTCCTACTATGGCAATCAATTTGCTTTTTATTGTTTTATTCATTCTTATTTTAACTCGATCCAATCATTTTTTAATTTTAATGTGCACAGTTAACCCCACCCACACCGCAGCTATCACAGCACTCCTGAGGATGGTGAGGATTTTGTGTTTGAGATGCAGAAAGATTTATTTTATTATAACGTTGTTACCCCTCTGTTGTTTGACCGCTCATGGTCCGTGGCCTGCACAGTAAAATTTGACAAATTTAATCTGACTCATAAAAACTTAGGAAACTGATTGCCTTGCAAAGGGTAAGTAAACAGAACTATTAATCTGAAGTTATGTTTACTCAATATATACTTGTTGAGTTTACTTCAAAATTACATGAATAGGACTACGAAAAATTAATTTTCCCTTTAAATCTTAAACCCAGGTGCAATTGTAGTTCAGTGTCTTTCACATCATTCAACCCCTCCCAGACTTTTCCTCTTGTACACTGTTGGATTTGTATTGCTTCATCCCGTCTCCACCCAACTCTCACCCTAATTTCTTCATGAATTCCTCCCTTCTTCTTTAACTATGTGCCCCCCCCCCCTCCCTTTCTCCCCGCTTCTCCCTCCTCTCCTGCCCATATCGTTTCCCATCCTATTTGCGACTTGCGTCTTTTAAAGGTTGCGACTGGCCGTGACAGCTCTGCTGATGCAAGAGGATCCCGCGTGCGTTACGCACTGTTGCCTCCTGCATCTTTCAAAGAACCGCTCGGATCCAAGGCCACTTTGAAGTGCCCCTTATCGATCTCTTTCTCTGAAGTCTGGGCCCCTTAAGGATGAGAAGATGGAGCAAGGAAAGACGGAGAGAGAGAGAGTGTGAGAAAGAGAGAGAGAGAGAGAGAGAGCAGACAGGAGGAAGACAAGACATGAAGACCATTCCTCCCCCTCTCCTCATTGTCTCCTGGAAATAAAGAAAATTGTTCCTGTGCTGGGATGCAAATGAACAGACCCACAATCATATATATACAACTAGAATTAGCGCCTCACGGTTGTATGCCTCCACCAACCAGTCAAATAGCAGGAAGTACGGTCACAATCTCCCTTTTCTGTTCTAAACAATGGCCAGAAAAAAAAAAGAAGTTTTGTGTGATGTCACAGTGAAGTTGACCTTTGACCTTTTGGATGATAGAATTCATAATTTTATCCTATTAGACATTTGTGTTCAACTTTATCACGATTAGCGTATGAATTCTTGAGTAATGCTTGTGGTTAGTTGCGTTTAGTGAGGTCACAATGACCCTTGAACTCTGACCTTTTGTGAAGTCCAAGTGGACGTTTTTTTGCCAAATTTGATGAAATTCCCTCAAGGCTTTTCTGAAATATCACGATCACAACAAGAGGGAGAACATAATGCCTCTGGCCACAGCTGTTGGCGGCACAGAGGCATGAAAACACACACAGTGATTGTACATTAGGGTTGAATGTTTTCTTGTTATTCTACAGTAAAAAAAAAGAAAAAAAGAATTAAATTAAAGTGAATCTCCTCTTCTTTTAATGCTCAACAATAGATGCCAGTTTTTTTTCATTCCTTCATTTCTCGGTTTTTGTGAGAGGGATTCTGTGGCAGCTCAAGGCTTTGGCTGGGAAGTCTTCTGTAGAGTTTTACAAGCAAATATGTGATAGCTCTGATTCTGCCAATTTGTAAATAGTTTGCCGTAAATAATTCAGTGAAAGTGTTGAGGCCTGTGTAGAGTTTTGGGCGCTGCTCAAGTGTAAAGCTTTGAAAAAAAATAAAACTGCTACTTTGATCTTCGGTTGGTCTCGGGAGTGTGATGAGCGAGGATTCTCACCGCATGATATGTCATCAATACATGAACACATGTATGTCAGTATCGGAAAAAATGCAAACGTGCACGCAGCCTAAAGTCCTGGATTCCTGCAGGTATTTCTCCAGAGAAAAAGGGGAATACATTTTGCCAAGAAAATTCTGGTGAATACTATCTCACACCCTGTTATTGTGTTCCAACATGTCGAGATCTGCAAGCACCCCCCCCCCACCCCGAAAAACATCTGCCCCGCTTTGTGTCTCCGAGCAAGTTTCACCATCCTAAAACCTTGTTTTCTATCTGAAGTCTGACCTTTCTTGGGGGATGGAGTCGAACAAAACAGGAGAATTCACGCTGCTTCCCGAGGATGGAGGAGGTCATGGTGATGTTAATCATCCTTCCTCACATATCGCAGCTCTGCTCCTGTTCGCTTGAGTGACTGAGGTGAAGAGGAAGTGCTCAGAGGATGGTGAGAACAGCCCTGGGCATAACACGACCACAGCTTTAGCTGCAGCTCCACAGTGTGAGGGCGAGAGGAGAAAAGGTAATCCTTTTTCTCTCCGTCTCGCTCTCTCTCTCTCGCTCTCTCGCTCTCTCTCTCTCCAGTCTGCTCTCCAGAAATCCTCCTCCTGCAGAGAAACAAAGCGGGGTCATCGTAGGTGAGCAGAGCACCTGTATCTGACGGCATCATAGATTTGCCTTCCAGTGTCAGCGCACATTTACACATTCACAGGTGAATGGCTTTGTGTGTCTATTTATCTGTGCGCGCAACCATTTATGCCAGAGTGGGTCTGTATACTCTCTGTGTATCTTGAGGGCTCTGTCAGTGAGGCTGCTGAATACTGAATAGTTTGTGTATTCTCTGAGGGGGGAAAAAAAAATGATGGTAAGGGGATTTTGAGGAAAAATAACCACATAATTGCAAACAGCATGAAGTGATAATAAGACAGGCCTTCTATCGCGGTAAAGGTCACAGGTTTGATGCTAGCAACAGAAAGTGTGTGTGTGTGGGTGGGTGTGGGTGGGTGTATAAACAACCAATGAATTATGGCAAAAGTCAGAATTCATAATACAAGAAACACAACCCTCACCTTTTAACAAAATATCACTCTGCGCACCAGTGGTACTTAAACTCACTCACTATGACTGATATAACTTCTGCCACTAGGTCTCTCTCAATCAAAACAAAAGATGGTGTTGGGTGTCATCGTGAAACTGCGTGGGATCATATGAGATGTTGTCCTCGCCACCATTGCTGGAGGCTTCTGTTGCTTTGGACTTTCTTCAGTGTCAGTCCTTTAGGAAGTTTTTTTTACCAGCAGCCCAATTATCAACAGAGGTCTCCTCCTCCTCTATTACCAACAGACCAGGGGATTAAAACCAGCAGAGACAACAAATAAAGCAGTTTCACTTTAAAAAGCAGTGATTCACCAACAGTTATTGGCGGAGGCAGGATGTGTCGGACCAACGGGGAGCTGAGCTGTCTAACATTTACATCTGATGCCTGAAATCCTTCAGCCGCTTAAAATACATAGTACAGTATATACCATTACCATGATTAAATTGCTGAAGCATGATACAAATTAAATTATTTAACTACACAACTCGAAAACCACATTCGGTTTAACTGTGGAATCACTTTCAGCAAGTGGGGAAAAAAAATGCACTGACATTTAGAAAACACACATATAGAGATGCAAAGGGAGATGTACGTGATATGCACTCTGATGTGTTGGCTCACACTATATCTATACGTTACTCATTGAGGTTCCCATACTGGATGTGGGTTTACGAAAACCGTGTGAAAACACATCTGCAGGATAAACCAGGTCTGTCTCTGGAGAACCATCCTTCAGTCAGGGTTCCTCTGACCTGAACAACCGCATGTATGAACAGACTCATATGGACTATATGACTCACACAGAGAATCCCCCATGGGTTGTATTTGTTGTTAAGGTATCGAGACAGAGCCAAAAAAGCAATTACCCTTTTGTGCACTTGTGAAGATAGAAGTGGTACTTTAAGTACCACTGTTATCCAGGCCGAGGTTTTTTGGTCTTTCTGCCCTTTTTTGTAGCCAATTATTAAAGAAGCATGAGCGGGGCACCTTGATGGTTTAAAGGACAAGTCAGGGGATATTACTCTTCTTGTCAACAAATCCTTTGAAAAGCTCAAACCCTGTGCATTGAAATTACCCTAAAAGCAAATACTGTCTGTGTGAAGCACCCCATGTTTCCTGTCTGCCCCTCTGCTATCGTCTGTCAAGTAAAGACAGAACAAAAAAAGAAGAATTGTGTGTGTGTACCCAAAGCCTGATATAATTTTATCCTCTGTGCCATAGAGCTCCATTGTTGTCAGTGAGCCACGCTGCTGCACTGGGTGACATGTTCCTTCATTACCATGAACACACACATTGTAGTTTATTTTGACTCAGTCCCACACAGAGCGTCCCGCTGCTAGAAATGTTCACTAGAGTGCCAAATGTGACTTAATCCGCCACTGAAAATAGTCCCCTGCAGTTTGATAAGTAGTACAGTGACCGACTTTTTCAGGAAATTACTGAACATTATTTACATAATATATATTTGTGACCCATTTTTATAGATTTTTCATCTTCAGGAGGAACAACCGGTCTTGGAGATGAGAGAACCAAATAAGGGATTTCAGAAAGTATCGAGGGGTTCGGAGACAATACTGAACATCGCCAGCCCTCTCATTTAATCGTGCAAACCCCATTGGAGTAAGAACACAGGTTTCACGCTCCCTCCAGACCCTGCCCAATCTGAAAAAGACTAAACCAGTTAGGATGCAAATATTTGCCCTTCCTAAAAGTCCAAATGCACCGATACTTTCCTCTAACGGTGCAAGCAGAAATGTGAAAATCAAGTCTAAGTACAAGGGACTTTGACAAGGGTTATAATATGAGGAGGGGAAATGATAGATGGAGGATTAGGCCTAAATATCACATGAGTCTCTTTGGGGTTACATAATGTACATCTTTATAATTTCTCAGTATCATATTCATTCTGATGCAGACCATTGAAACTACACCAATCTGTGAAACCTTATAGTTTTAAACCTCCACATTTAACCTGGCCTTGCCTCAGGCATTTGATTCAGGAACGAGACTTGATTTCCAAAAGTTCTTGTTATTCTCTTGCAGAGAAAAACTCATATGTTGAGTTGTCATGCTTGGAAGGTGGCTGTAATTTCCCCACATAGAAATGTCCCAGCGTGGGGTCCTGAGTGAGAGTGAGTGGATTCTTGTGATGGGCTCATTACGTTGAGAATGTTCGTCTGTGAAAGTGATTGGGAATAATTGGGCAATTGCAAGTGATTAGTAGGAAGAATAAAGGGAGAAGCTCGGCTCTGGTGAAAATGACTTGACTATTAGAGACAAGCCATAAAAGGAGGCTGTATGTATGTAACACACACACACACACACACACACACACACACACACACACACACACAAATGCAGCTCCCTCCACACACAAACAGAATCATATTCACAGACAAAATACAATTATGAAGAGACTCACGTGGACTCATACATTAGAGGCGCAGACCAAATAGTTGGCATGCGTCCTGAAAACACACACACACACACTCGCACACACACACACAATAGCTGTATACTCCTCTATCAGGTTATTATTCAACAGTCGTTCAGAAAGCTGCTCTCTGTGACTTCCTCCATTAACCTGTAATTGTTGCAGGGCTAGCAGAGGGATAAGTATTGGATGTAATTAAATCTGACCTTTCCCCAAAGCTGTTTAACCCTTCTTTGTAAGTATGCCTGTCGGTCTATGTGTGTGTGTGTGTGTGTGTGTGTGTGTGAGTGTTCCTATGTAAATACTGTGCAAGATAATGCATATTTAATTAACTGATAATACATGCACAGACGTCGGAGAGCCTCTGCCTTGAGGTGCGGTTTGGATGTTTGTTTGTGTGTCTATTCTTTGCATTGAACATTGCATTGAACCAAATGTCGCATTCAGGCACATTGTAACGGTACAAATACAAACTGGGTGTTTAGTTCAAATTAAACCACTGACATTAACCTTTGATAAACTGTTAACGACCATCTATGTTTAAAGCAGTGGAAAAGAGAATTATTTCATTTCTTTTTTTCTTTTTTTTTAAACAACACATTAATCAACATTTCAGTTGTAATTCAATGAATCAATATCAAAATCGCCTCTTTATCTCTAACCACAACCAAGATCATGAGAAACCTGAGTGCCATGTTTGATGACCAGCTCTCCTTCTCAGACTATGATGCATCCGTCTCTCAGTTGTGCCACTTTGCACCGCCCATCTCTTGGTCCAGGCTATGGCTATCTCTCCCCTCGACTACTGCAGTGCCCTTCAGGCGGGTCTCATTTCACGCACACGCGCTGGTCAATGCTTTCCTCCAGGAAATGTCGTCTGACATTGCCATCCCTGCACACAAGGCAATCTCAGTCCAGACTGTTCTCGTCTCGATGGTGGAACAAGCTACTGGATGCTATCAGATCGAGGCCCTCCCTCTCTATCTTCAGGAATCTCTTGAAAACTCCTCTCCTAACACCTCTAACGCTCTACATGCCAAACTATCTCTTACTATAAACTTTCAGTGCACTTCTTTACCCGATCTCCTTACACTTATAGAACAGATTTAGTACTTTGTACCAAGGTCTCTTACTGCACTGAAGCTTTAGCGTTGTGCCTCACTTCTTAAGTCAGCTTCAGTCCTTCGTGTTCTTAAACGGATTAAATGACAGGTTTAAGAAATATAAACAGAGGACAATAAGGCACCGAAAACACCAAAGCAGCAACATCAGCATGTGCAAGGCAGTTCGCAAATCATGCAGAGCAAAAGGAAGCAACAGCGAGGCAAAATTACTGTGCGAGGTGAAAAGGACATGTGCATACAGGAAGTTAGTTAAGCTGCGGCAGAGGCTGTAACACACAGCTCATGGAGGAAATACCATTTACTTCAAAACCCTTAGAGCCTGGTGGCTGCAATTTGAATCAAAACTTGCTGAGTCATAATTCAGTCAAATCTGAACACACACACACACACACACATAAACATGAAACATATTTGTAGAATCACTGGAATATCATTGCTGAAAGTTCACTCTAACTGCAGAAGGTGCCTGCAAACAGGAAGTGCTAATAGTGACTTCAACATGCTTCTTTTTAATGCCAAAATCAGTGACAGAACCCATTAATATGAATTTTTTAATGCTGGAGATGGTGCAACTTATTTACAAGGTCAGTAACTCATGCTACTCAAATTCAGAAGACACAAATTGTAAAAATATAATTGCCACATTGTTAATAAATCAGTAATGCATTTGTCTATATATACCCAAGCCATGCAAAGCCAACCATCTGGCACCAGGCAAGGGACATGGGACAAATTAGCAGCAAGTTAGAATATTCATGTCCATCTGAACATCTACAGTGGCGTGATAATGGCACCTCTGTTCGGGTCGTTGCTACATTTGCCACTGCCCGCTCTCTCTGCGCTTCATGCTCATGCATGATGTGCCTGCTGTCAAGTTGTCAGTGGCTCTCAGAGTCCACGGCCCAGTACGCACAAGCAGCAATCCCCCACAGGAATGTGCTGAAGTGAGGGAAAAGAGATGCATGGTGACAATCACCATCTCCCTGATCTGCTGTTTTCAGTGAAAAGAAGTTGCAGAAATTCATGGCTTCGTATAAAACACCCATCAAGACGACTACTTTCCCTCTGGGGCAGGTTTGCTCCAAGTTCCCCAGGCTGTCAACAAGTCACGAGTCACTAACCAACCCATCACTTTGAGCACTGTATTAGTATCTTTATCGGCATATTCTATCTAGAACAGAAATGTGGTGCTACTGCTTTAAGTAGCGGAGCACACCTACAGTATGATGCACACAGTTAAGTTGCGGCTCATTTCAAAGGTCATGTAAAGACGGTTCCTTCAGTGGCAAGTCAACTATGACCACATGATCAAATGCTTCATCAAATGTTTCAAATGTTGAGAATATGATGCAGCAGTCAGCCAAACATCCAGCTCAGTAGTATCAGACGACACCGTGTAGCCGGTTGTAATGAGCGTGGCTTTAAGCAGCAGGTGAATGAACACAAGTAGTTTGTGTTTTGAACGATTCCAGTTACTTGTGCCGAGCAAATGAAGCCACATTGGCAACATCCGTTCTGAGGAAAAGTTACATTGCAGGCAGAGGTCAAGCTAAGCTAATAAGCTATGCTATGAAAACGCAGCTAAGCTAGCTTTTCAATATGACAAATCTTCAAGTGCCTAAATATATATACATACACACATATGTATTTCATCCAGATTATGCAAACTGCAGACATGTCATTTCTTCACTTTTTAAAAAAAAATCATATCTACAATCTGGATATTGAAAATGTTATGCAGGTGTAAATGCATGCAGGATGCACAGTGATCTAAATGTGATCATAAAACATATGGGGATGGTTTGGCTTGCATTATGATCAGATCTCAGCCAGGTGTAAACATCTGTAGAGCGTGACCACATCCTCAAGAAAGAAAAGAATCCACCCAGAATGTGCAAATAAACTGCAGGACGCTCTGAGCAGTTTCTACTGTTGTCATACAGAACAGCAAGTGAGTCAATGAAGCTGAAGTGCCAACGCAGCTGCACTGGATGTAAGCAACCTGACTGTCTGAATTTTAATTTATCACAGCAACACAGAAAACGGACTCCGGGGACGAGGCATGAACATACCTAAATTAATATTTAGCTTCATTCAATTAGAAACCATAAATAAATGAAATAAACCTGGCTAATGAGCAATCTAAAACAGCTGCCGATGAAATGTGCATTTATGTGGTTACTCAGCGGTATGAGGATTCATTTGAGTCAATGTGAGGCATGTGTGCATATGTGTGTGTAATTTCACACTGAGGGTGTAGAGTGGCTCTGGAGACAGTGCTGACAAAATGATCGGCTGATGAGCGGCCTCTCCTCCCATGTTATTACAACAGTGGAATAAGAATTGGATTCTCCATGTGTTGGGGCTTCTATATTGCCTCTCTGATTGCATTGTGCTCTTCCATCACCATCACTGATGTTGTCCCAGGAGGCACAAATCAACATGCAGCGGCACTCTTTTTCTGTCAGGGTCATAAGCAAACAATTAAGGCTCATCCAGTGCATGTATATGCCTGTAATGGGGAGAGGAGAAGAGAGAAGAGAGAGAGGCGGCGCACGTGGCCTTTGACAATTAGCGCCGGCATGGGCATGTGCGCTGTACTGTATCCCCGAGTGTATTTGACATGAGATTTAAAAAAGGATAAAGCAAAGTAATGAAGGGGGAATGGGAGGGGAAAGAGTGAATGTGATTGGAAGAATGTGTGGGAAGCTAAAGAAAAGAACACACTAAACCATGTTAAAGCTTCACGTCTGCTCATTTCACCACAGAACGAACAAATGCCTTGTGCTACGTTTCATACGTTCGTGTGTTACATGAAATTTACACACATTACCCAATGAATGCAAGCCTGATATATTGCTTCACGTGTGTTTTTGTGTGTGTGTGTGTGTGTGTGTGTATGTGCATGCCTCTGTGTGTTTGTGTTCTTGAGACATGCCTCACTATACACCAACCACATGTTTGCACCATAAAATACAAGCCCCCTTAAATCTCCTTTATTGATCCGACATGCCTTAAATATATAGCAAGACAATCGATGGCGCTCAGCAGAGTGAGTGTATCCTCCCACTGAAGCTTGCAGGTGGAACAACGTTCTTCTTGATGCTTGTTTTTTTTCCACACAGATGCATTTGTATTTCTAAAGGCTGAATGGGTGTGTGATAGGAGAAAGATTAACATTGCAGTGTTGAGCTCCAGATTTTCTCAATCATTTTATGCCTTTTTTTCCTTCTCAGAGCGACAAGTTTCAGCTTTGCCTAAGACACAGTTTATATCTTGAAATGAGAAACTTACATGCATGATTTCTCTATTTTTCTTAAATCTACAACAACTATTTGCACGATATTCACTAACCCTGTTGCACGTTACCACTGGGGAAAACACAGAGTAGATGGATATTTACTAAAGCTACACCTCAGTGAGCTGCAGTTCATCTGATTTGCATAAAATGCAGCTAAATAAGAAGCGATGCCGGGTTGTTGTGCACGTCTGCAGAGAAACGGGGAACAAAAGAAGTGTTTTCTGCAGGTGAACTGTAATTATCAGATAAAGAGACACTTTAAGAGCAGCAATTGCATATTTGACCTGCAAGACAGCGGCTCTAGGTGTGAAGAATCCTGAAGTTGTCAGCTCAACAAAAAGGTCAGTGACTGAATGAGTCATAAGTGCCTTGGTAACTGGTATCTGCCTCTGCACTGTCCACTGTCCAACAAAGGTGAAATGCCGATAATAAGAATGATGATAAAATACTTGCATAATAAGTATTACTAACCATTTAACGTTTTTTAAATGTTAGGGGAAAATAAGCAGGTGGCAGCTGGAAAAAGAAAAAGTAAAATTGTGAAAATTAACATCTGTTGCACTGCTGCTCTTTTGATTTGTGTTGTGGTGCTGAGCTGAAACCTCACACATGTAATGAGTCACATTACAGCGCATCTTTTACTATACGTTCACATCGAAAGTGTCAGGTTTTGCGAGGTAAGTTGAACCCAGATGCAGCCAACGCATGGGAGACGATGCAGACAGGTTTATTTAACCACACGTGAACGTGACATGAACAGACAACGTGAACAGACGTGAACAAAACCGGAAGACAACAGACGAACCAACACAGACAAGGGGGAGCACAAAGACTATATAGACAGAGGAGGCAAGGTGATTGCACACAGGTGAAACACATTAGGGCGGGGCAGACAATCACTACACAGAAACAAGACCAAGACATGACGCAAAAACACAGACAAACAAGGAACCAAATTACAAAATAAAACAGGAAGTGCAAGAATTTCCAAAACAAAACTAACAAAAAGTGTCTGCCATAACAAAACATGACAGAAAGCAGTGACAATGTTCAAGTTAAACTGCGTGGCGTGTTTCCTCATCCTTTACAACATAACTTAAATAAAATAAATAAATAAATAATGCCTGGACAAAGGTGTCTGAAATAGAAGTTGTTCCAGGTGAGTTGGTGAAGAGTACCCTACAATATATTTTGTTAAAATAGGAGGTAACTGCAAGCTAACTAGCGCCATAGCATGCAAAACAGTGTTGCTTGACAACTTGAAGTCGTTTGTGTTTGTCGGTAATGTAGTTAACTTTTACCCTACTTGTGACCAGCTGACACGTCTGATTGCTTTGCCAGCTCTTTAAATAATTCTGAACCAACTTGCTAGCTGTCTGTTTAATTTCCCTCAGGAGCCGGTGGAGACCAAAAACAGAGCTAAAAGAGAAGGAACACTGGACTGTGATTCATCAGGTGAACACAAACACCAATCCAGATGAATCATCATGTTGTTGAGTGTGGAAACAAGCTAACTGTTTGCTAACAAGTTTAACATGTAAATTTAAAAGATGATATGTCAGTGCTGTTTTCACTACTGGACAAACTGTTGAAAACTTGACTGTTTAGCGCCTAAATAAGAGCCGCAAACCTTCTGTAAGGATCCTGTTACTTCATGATCTCAAATGCAAAAGTAAAAAAAGAAGAAAAAAAATCAGTCACCTAAATCATCCACTCATGTAACCTGCTCAGTCTATTATTTAGCATATTTAGAGTCCCTTTCATTGATGACTTAAAAGAATTCACCTTTCAAAGGCTGTCGCACTTGAGGACACATTTTAAAGACTCTTTCCCTTTCTTTAATAAGACCATTGATCCCTAACCTCTCCTCTCTTTTCCCTCGTGTCTTTCGTGGTAATGGGTATTGAAAAAGACATTGATGGGGTCCAAATGAAAGTAGATGTCTCAGTAAAGTGGAATTTCTAACTTCCGTCTCAGCCAGGCTCTGTGATGTGTGACTTGGCCCCCAGGAATCCCTCCATTTTTTTTTCTCTCTTTTTCCTCCCACTGTTTTTCTCCTCTTTTCTTGCAGCGTGGCGTCCCCTGCTCCCTCCCTCAGGCAGTCGACTGCCAGTGACTTCTGAAAGCCAGACACTCGATCTCGCCTCACTCGATGGCCAGATTCCATGAACTGTGAAAGCATTAGGTGGTTCAGCATCGGCTTGGATGGAAAGTGTGTGTGTGTGTGTGTCTGGCTGTCTGTGCTGATCTGTGTCTATTTGCACAGGGGTTGTTAGTGTTTGGATATGAATGAATGTCCATGTCTGTCTGTCTGTAGGGATGCGAGTTCTTGCCTCTTTGATAATTTTTCTTTGGTACCTCAGAAATCGTGAATTCAGTTTCTATCCATCTACCTATGTGACGATATTGCTGTTACGTATTTGTCAGAACTGATGTTGGACCCCAGAGCAGAGACAGAACACAAAACACACCAGCAATAACAATCCAAGGGAGTTTTTATTGGAGAGAAGGCAATGGGGATGGTGAATGTGGAGGGGGAGTGCGTCTGGGGGAATCCAGGTGGCTGGAGAGAACATGAGACAGGAGTATGGAGGACACAGGAGGCCAGAGGCAGGTGAGTAACACACTCTGGAAACACAAGGGACGGTTGGAGACAAGACAGAAGCAGGTGGGTGGTGTGGTGTGGCGCGGTGACAGCAAAGTGTGGCAGGATCAGCAGCCCACAAATCAGGAAGTCTTCTGGAACACAGGAGACCAAAGAGTTAATACAGGCAAAACACCAGGAAGATCACTGAATCAGAAGATAACCCTGTAGTCAAACAAACTAATCAGAGCAGCTGAGAGAGGAACTACCCCCACGCAGAGCGGAACAATCTGGTGACGATGGATGGGTGACTGGGGTAGATATACTGCAGGTGATGAGTGATAGGTCGCAGGTGTGGTGGTGAGCTGCTGTCCAGACCACGCCTCCGCTGAGTCACCTGATGTCAGGGGAAGCACACACACACACACACACACACACACAGGGGAGGGGAGACAAACAGGAAAGGAAAAACACTGGGAGACACAGCAGGATTGTGACAAATACTGTGACTGTGACAATGTAAAAGTAAATTAATAACTCTTCTCCCAGAGTGTTCATCCTTTCTCTGCTGCAATAAATGGAGATCAGCTTCCCTTAAGCAATGACGGTAAAAAGCCAACCATTACCACCTACAGCCAAAGCAAACGCTGTGGTTGGCCGGACGGTGAGTTGGATTGAATGGTGGAACCAAGGATTTGCAGCACCTTTTGTTGGTGCTTGACGGTCACACTGCTAAAGGACCGCACCAAAGTCGAAATGAAAAAATCTAGTATGAAGGTGTAAAAATACATACAGACAATCTGGTGCACCAGATTTGTGACTCTTTGCATGGCTCGTGACAGTCCAGTGTGACATTATCAAAGCAGCCAGTAATAGTTTATTTAATAGTCCTTGCTTTATTAATGAATTTATTACATTAATTACATTTTTACAGAAATAATCTCGAGAGTTTTACCAAAACTCCTGATTTTTCATTACTCATTTATTTAGCAGCACCTCATGCAAATCGGATGAACTGCAGCTCAGCTTATTTACAACTCTTGTCTCAGTAAATACTGAAATTATGTAAATGCTAAATTTTGTTATTAGTAAACATCGTCACTATCAAGAAAAAAAAGGCTGATTGTTTGTTAGCTCAGTAAATGAAAAATGAAAGGAAACATGTTAAACCCAGCAGAACAGTAATGCTACATAACAGACCTGAGGGATTATCTCTTACACAGCATATACAGTTCATAAACATCAGTGGCTGCTTAGCAGTGAGTATGTCACAAGGGCTGAACTCAGACATGTGGTGGAAATCAATGCTAAGGTTCAATGTGTCCCTCACAGATCCAGACAACAGGGATGGGTGGACCATCAGAGGCAGTCAAGTGTGTGTGTGTGTGTGTGTGTGTGTGTGTGTGCGTGTGTACATGAGGGAGACTGACAGACGAGACAGCTGCCACCATATGAAGCGAAGGAGAGCGGTTTGGTGAAGTGCGCAGTCAATTCCAGCGCAGCTCATTCACACAGCGCTCACGTCCACACCGAGGAGGCCAACTGGCTGCTCGCGTGGTTTCGTTCTCCCTCTCTCTGAAACGTCTTTCAGCTTCATTCAGCTTTCATCTGCTCTTCTCTTTCACACGTCTCTCTTTCTGCCTCCAAACATATTCCGTGTCCAACTCTGTCTCTGTCTCATCAGCTGTCTGACACATATTCAACTCTTTCATTTACCGGTCATCGGCTGTGTTTCACGTTTCTCTACTTTCTTTTCTTTCCATTCTATTACTTTATATTTGGCCAAATCATTATTTATAATCCTTAATTAACATTCTGTAGAGGTGTTATTTTCTCAGTCACAGACATGAATGAATGTCAACCGTTAACCCTTTGTGTTGTGATTAACCTTTGCATTTAGGTATAAAATTATATATTATAACATAACATAAATTTGACTTGAGCTCTGAAATTGTGAATCTTACTTTGTATGGCTCAGTCTTTTTTTTAATTTTTTTTATTTTGACGGGGGTAAATGTTTCCACTAGAAGTGTTTTCTTGGGAAACACGTTTTTGAGATCTGGGTTTGTGTTGCAACAGGCTGACCAGGCCTGAGCAACATTTGGCGAACACATTCATGATATGAGTAAACAGCAAGTTAGCTTGCCTTATCATGTGTGTCCTGGGTGCAAAGTGATCATTGCAAACAGACGCTGACACAGAGTTAATCATGTCCTTGTTTTCATTGTGATTATTGTTACTTGTGCTGAGAGCAGCTCAAACACTGACAAAGACTTTTGTTGCTTTTTCATCAGTTTGAAAAAGCTTTTTTCTTTTTTTTGTTGAACCAGAACCCAATAAAAAATCAAATTCTCTTTGTCTACAGGCTGTTTTGGTTTTTGTTGCAATATACAAACATGGCAAATCCAAGAGTCTGGAGGTTTTGCTGACACCTTTTTTTTTTTTTTAGCTTGTTAACCTTTATTTCAGTGGAAAATTGTGGTAAAAAGATAAATGGAAATTATTTTGCATTTATTCTTATAGCTCAGCAAGAAAACAAAGAATAAAAAAAAAAAAACAAGAAAACAACTGGATGGTGTTTGTTGTGATGCTTGGTTAGGGGTAAATAGACATCATTTCATGCTTAGCAGGGGGCTTACAAACAGACAATTAACAGATGAGCTTTGACTTGGAGATGAGCGCACTATAATTTAGGAAATGTGTCACAACAATTAAATGACCATATCAGTCTCAAAGCTACCCCTCACTTATTTACATGATTATTAAATAAATCCCAGTTTGTTTTGTTCAGTCGTTGTTCAGCCCCTCCACCGTTATGGATGCCCATATGTGTTAATGCCCTGCTGATTGGAGCGGGAAAAATGATGATGGTGCAGGAATAATAACGATGCAATGGGATTCAGTGCAATCACTTCCATTACTAATGTGGTTTACATGCAGTTCTCCAAACTCTTGCTGGATCTGTCAGACATGTTAATACACCGGCCTCTTGCATGAACATTTCAAATTATAAAATTCATTCTTCTCCATCAACCCTGATGTTGTGTTTGGGGTCCTCGCAAACCTGATTTTGAACTGACGACATGTTTCAGAAGTCCACTGCAGAAAACAACTCATCACCTCTGTTTGAGTTCTCAGATTCCAGCTCTTAAACCTGGTTCAATACAATGGATTTCATCGACATTCGACTGTATATTTGCAATTGGTTTTGACAAGACTTTTTACGCAGCACTACATCTCTCAAATCAATGAGCCGATCAGAAGAGTGGCTCTCAACCTCTCTTCTGATTGGTTGACTGTTGTCTGAGTGATTGAAGAAAATATATAACAGATTTCAAATAAACACTGACAGAAACCAAATCCTGCAAGGTTGGATGGTGGATCCAGGTGGGTGGGGCTTGGGGCGTGGCCGAGGGTGACGACTGCTTTGTTGTGACAACACAAAGTTACAGAAGGGTTTTAAGGCTCAGTTTCTGAATACAGGCTGTGTGTGTTTCTCTGTGGACCGAACGCTTTGATACTTTCACAGTATTAATGCAGAACCTAGACCTGCTTTATAATCCAAAAAGACATGGAAATCTACCTTTATACAATATAAGACCTTTAAATTTCTCTGTTGTCTAATACTGTACATTATTTTTTTGGCAAAAAAAAAGGACTACATAGCTCTTATAACATAAAACATGAAGTGTTTTCTTGTTTGGTGTAATAAAAATGTCCAGTTTGTCCAGTGTATTTTTCTACTTACAAAGTTTTATTAATTAGATGAGAACAAATGTGTTTAACTGAAAAAGCATGGAACATTATTTGCTAAAACTATATTTACACACAGCAATGACAAGTGAAGCCAAAGTTGAAAAAACATGAGTTGATGCACAAAGTTGCAAAAAACACAAACACACACACACTAACAAATGTAATGTCGCCTAATGCACCTCTATCATTAACAAACCCAACAAGTGTACCCCACCACCACCACACCTCCCCCAACCATCCGCCCCATCTCAGATCTCATTTCTCACTGTGTCCACAATCATCACGATGCTTTATTTGTTGTGTTTGTTTTATTTATCCAGCTGCCTTGTGCACCGTTGTTTACCCTGCCGGCGATGTCCTTGGACATCCATACGTCTTAGAAACGGATAATACCTGCCAAAATCTAATTTAGCCCTCCTCCTCCACCCCACCACCCTATAACCCTCCTCTCTTCCTTGTCAGACCTTGTAGGCAGATCCTTTTGGGTCCGCAGATAATAAATATCTGATCTGAGCTGCTGTGGAGGAGATGGATTAAGGGAGGCTCATGAAAAAAGGGGGGAAAAAGTCTTGGGAAAATAAAAGTCAACAGAATGAGAGGAGGAACAGGGGAGATGTTACATAAAGGGTGTAATAAGGTGGCAACTGACAAACGGAGGTCTCACAGGCACCAGAGCGGGAGCAGACGGTGTGCGTGTCTCTGTTTTACTGGGATTTTCTCACTTTTGATTATTAACTTAAACTTAACGAACTTGAAGAACAATCTGAGCGTGCGTCTCTGTTGATACATTAATGAAAGAGTGAATATGGAGAAGTCAGTCCAAACAATACCTACATGTTTGTGTATAAAAAGGTGAAGCCTTGTTTACTAAAAATGTAATTTCTATACAACTAAACTGCAACAGCAAATTTGCAAGTGGACTATGACAGTAAAATATTCCCAGACAACGTGTTTCACCATGGTAAATCATGCTGAACTCCTTAAGTGCTCCATAGCAGATTAACTTTACAGGATCAGATCAAAACTTGTAAACAGCCCAACTACTGACCAATCAGATACCTGAAAAACGGAGTCATTGTTCCTACACTGTAAAAAAAAAAAAAATCCTAATTTTAAGGAAAATACACAACCATAGCAAGACATGTATAAGCTCATGTTCATGCCCTAACAGAAGGTGATGCGCAATAAAGCTATACCACTATATCCCCATATAGACAACCGCTTCAAACATCAGGCTTTTATTACCTACCTTACCTCTTAACTTTTTGAGACTCTTATTTTTTTTTTTTTTTGAATATTTTGAAAGCGTCTGTGCTTCTGTGTTTGGCAGTTTAAATTGCATAAGGTTTTGTACAACAGAGCCAATATATCAGTATCTTGGTGTTGAAGAGTTTTTAAAACCTTTTTAAGGCCCTTGTGAATACAATTTAAGAATATAATAAAAAAGAAAAGAAAAATAACAGTGCAGTAAAAGTCTTTGTCATCTTTGAATATATATACTTTTTTCGGCCGTAGTCACTGTCCACTACCTCCTCAGCAGCAAACAGACAGACACGGTCCGAGAGCAGCTGGTGAACATAGTGGAGCATTAAGAAGCTAAACAGACAGATTTCCCTCAGGAGCTGGTGGAGACCAAACACAGAGCTAAAAGAGAGGGAACACTGGACTGAGATCATCATGAGACATCAGGTGACACAAACACCACTCCAAATGCAACAAATGAAATATAATAATTATAAATAATGTCAATTAAAAGTTTGAAGATAGAAAACACTGTCATGTCTTCTCCATCTCTTCCCTCCACTCCTCCACAGTCTTTCCACCAACAGTCACACAGTGTGACACACCTGCAATGTGAGTGATGTCAGTGTCAATCCTTCTGGGTTGGACACACTTGCTGCAGATGTATGATGTTGGCAGCCGGAGGGGTTTTTCCTCCAGGCAGCGGCCCCCGCTCTGCCACAGCAGCTTCGGGCCGCCTTCCTCTTCCTGTAGGCTCTGGTCCTGGGTACAGGTAGTCCAGGCAGAGGAGGTAGCTGAACAGAAGAGGGGAGAGGCGCTGGAGCGAGGGGAAGACCAACAGCACTGGATGAGGGGCCATGCTGTTCATCGTTTGAAGGAAGAGGAGGAGGTAGACCCCTGCTGGAGGACACAGGCTACTCCTCCGGGACACTGAAGTCCTTGTCCCACCTGTACCAAGGACAGACCCTTTGCTGAAGAGAGAGTCTGGCCAGCACCTGAACACAGACAAACACAGATTGTTTTAGGAGTTTCAGCTTTCATTAAAAGATAAATCACAGTACAGATTATAACACACCAACACAGCTTTATGACAAACTCTTACGACTGAGTCCTCAATTTAATTCAAAGAGCTGGATGTTGGTCTGAGCCATCAACCTTCAGCTGGTCAGCACTGCCTCTCTGATGGCCACGTAATCCTTGAGAATGAATGACCACTGAGTCCTCATGGTCCCTCTGGACCACGTGGCCACTGGGTGAAGACGGCAGAGCTGGTTGAAAATGGCCTCCACCAGGCGGCTGACACAAAGCAAGTTTGCAGGGCCCAAGTTCAGTCCAAGAAAACGGCTGAGAGATAATCAGAGAGCAGTGTGTGTTAATATAGATCTGATATTCGTTAGAGGAAACAGTGATATTTGAAGTGAATCTCACCTCTGGAAACTCTCCTTCCCAGGGAAGGAGGTGTTCTTCCCCGTCACTGCCTTGAACTGTCACCTGGGCTGCCTCTCCTGGTCTCTGGGAGGGAAGACAACTCGCTATTTCTCCTGCTCTGGTAGGTGTTGCCAGGAGCTTGGAAATACTTGGCACTGGCTTGAGGAATAACATTTTGGATCAAAAATTAACTCTATGTTTGCATGAAATGATAATACATAACATATTTAATCACAAGCTATGAGACACACATGTACTGCACCTGGGATGAACTGGTTAAGGTGGAAACTGGAGGGCTGACCCCGCCCTTTGTCAGCCTACCAGTCTCTGTGTGCAGCTGCACACCTGGTGGGTCCTGAATGCAGCTGAGGTGGCGCCTCTGAGTCTCCATATGTCCTGGATGTGGAGAGAATCCAGCAAAGAGACGTCCAGCGTGACGTGGAGATCCTGGATGAGGAGGACCGTCTCCTCCGCTCCATGTGTCCTCCTCCAACAGTGGAGCCTCCACTCTTCCCAGGAGATCCTCAGGATCACCTTGGCAACAGGCCAAGCATCCTGTGCTTCCAGTCCAGCGAGGACCACTATGGCTTAATGAGACGGCAGGCACCTCCAGGGGTCGACCTTGAAGATGCGGCGTCATCAATCTGGCCGCCATCCTGGAAAGCCAACATGCCAACATTGGTAACCCAGGCAGCTGTTTCAGAAGCAGCACCAGCGAGCATCTTTGTCACTTGGAGGGAGAGAGACAAAGAAAGGTTTCAAATGTTAATATTTGTGTGTGAATTTAATAGAAATGAAAATGGGGGGCAGCTCTATGTACATGCACATGTTCACTGCTGCCATTATCATCATTTTCATTTGTTGCAATTATGATATATCGTTGTTAGCATTATAATTATTATCAAAACTCATTATCATTGTTATATTTGCAACTATTATTTTTACTATTATTGTCATTATCATTATACACAATCAAAAACAAAATGTCACTTTATATACACTGTCACTTGTCTATTGTGCTTCATGGTTAAAATGTCTTCTGTGTAACCTTGTTTGTCCCCAGTGAAGATAAAAAAAAATGCTAATGCTAGCCACCCGCCCACTTGTTATTTTGCAATCTTATGAAATTGTTAAATTCATTCACCAATGAACAATGCCAGCAATCTAGCTGTTAATGCTAGTAAGCTACCCCCCCTTACCTTGTTTGTCCCTGTTTTTTTTACCAATGGAAAAAAAGAAAAAAAAAAAAAAAAAAAAAAAAAAAGGTAATGCTAATGATAGCAAACTAGCCCCCCCACTTGTCATCTGTCATAATGAAAATGGGGGGCATATACTGTACACACACATGTACATTGTCACCATTATCAATGTAATTGTTGTAGTAAAGAAGCCATTCCTCTTGATCAGTGCTAATGCAAATGCTAGCCCACCATATTATATTTTAAATCTATTGGTAGCTGATAAAAAATAATGCTAGCAAGCTAGCCCCCCCTTCTGTGTCACCTTCTGTCCCTGTTTTTTCAGCGGTAAAAAGGAGAAAAAAAATCTAATGCTAGCTAGCTGCTAATGCTAGCAAGCTACCCCCCTTCTGTGTCACCTTCTGTCCGTTTGTTCACCAATAAAAGAGAAAAAAAGGTAATGCTAATGCTAGCTAGCTGCTAATGCTAGCAAGCTAGGCCCCGCCCCCCCATCCGTGTCGACCAAGAGGAAAAAAAAAGGTAATGCTAATGCTAGCTAGCTGCTAATGCTAGCAAGCTAGGCCCCGCCCCCCCATCCGTGTCGACCAATAGAGGAAAAAAAAATGCTAATGCTAGCAAGCTACCCCCCCTTCTGTCCCTGTTTGTTCACCAATAAAGGAGAAAATAATAAGCTAATGCTAGCTAGCTGCTAATGCTAGCAAGCTAGGCCCCGCCCCCCCGCTACGTATTGACCAATAGAGAAAAAAAGCTAATTGCTAACGAAAACGCGCGCTAGCTCGCAACCCCCCAGCACGGCCATTGCGCCCAGCAAGGAGAAAAAAAAAAAAAGGCTAATGCTAATGCTAGCTAGCTGCTAATGCTAGCAAGCTAGCCCCACTTCTGGTCACCTTCTGTCCCTGTTTTTTCACCCAATTAAGAAGATAAAAAAAGCTAATGCTAATGCTAGCTAGCTGCTAAAAGCTAGCAAGCTAGCCCCCCTGTCTGTGTTGACTAACAGAGGAAAAAAAAAGAAGCTAAATGCTAATGCTAGCTGCTAATGCTAACGAAAACGCGGCTAGCTCGCCAACCCCCCAGCACGGCATTGGCCCAGCAAGAGAAAAAAAAAAGCTAATGCTAATGCTAGCTAGTGCTAATGCTAGCAAAGCTAGCCCCACTTCTGTGTCACCTTCTGTCCCTGTTTTTTCACCAATAAGGAGATAAAAAAAGATGAATTGCTAATGCTAGCTAGCTGCTAAAGCTAGCAAGCTAGCCCCCCCTGTTCTGTGTTGACTAACAGAGGGAAAAAAAAAGAAGCTAATGCTAATGCTAGCTGCTAATGCTAACGAAAACGGCGGCTAGCCCCGCCCCCCCCAGCACAGGCATTGCGCCCAGCAAGCAGGGCTAGCCGCCCGGCGGCTAGCCCGCGCCCCCCCAGCACAGCATTGCGCCCAGCAAGCAGGGCTAGCCGCCGGCGGCTAGCCCGCCCCCCCCCCAGCACAGGCATTGCGCCCAGCAAGCAGGGCTTAGCCGCCCGGGCGGCTAGCCCCGCGCCCCCCCCAGCACAGGCATTGCGCCCAGCAAGCAGGCTAGCCGCCCGGCGGCTAGCCCGCGCCCCCCCCAGCACAAGGCCATTGCGCCCAGCAAGCAGGGCTAGCCGCCCCGGCGGCTAGCCCGCGCCCCCCCAGCACAGGCATTGCGCCCAGCAAACGCAGGGCTAGCGCCCCGGCGGCTAGCCCGCGCCCCCCCAGCACAGGCCATTGGCGCCAGCAAGCAGGGCTAGCCGCCGGCGCTAGCCCCGCGCCCCCCCCAGCACAGGCATTGCGCCCAGCAAGCAGGGCTAGCCGCCCGCGGCTAGCCCGCGCCCCCCCCAGCACAGGCCATTGCGCCCCAGCAAGCAGGGCTAGCCGCCCGGCGGCTACCGCCGCCCCCCCAGCACGGCATGCCCAGCAAGCAGGGCTTACCGCCCGGCGGCTAGCCCGCGCCCCCCCCAGCACAGGCATTGGCTGAATGGACGACTTAGCCCCACTTAGCCCCCGACTTAGCCCCCGACTTAGCCCCCGACTTAGCCCCGACTTACCCCCGACTTAGCCCCCCGACTTAGCCCCGACTTAGCCCCCGACTTAGCCCCCGACTTAGCCCCCGACTTAGCCCCCGACTTAGCCCCCGTTAGCCCCCACTTAGCCTGCCACTTACCGTTAGCCCCGATACTTACCCCCGACTTAGCCCCGCGACTTAGCCCCGACTTACCCGCTTAGCCCCGACTTAGCCCCCGAATTAGCCCCTCTTTTGAGCTTAGAAAGTAATGTTTTACAAATAATTCCAATGTTTGTAGTTGTAAATCAACCTTGTAAACCTGTAAGATAAAATCTGCTTGGAAAATTTCAACGTTTGCATATGTGAAACAATGCGCTTGAGGCAAAGAGATGTGTATTTGTTAAGACAGTGTCAATCAAAACTGAACAAAAGATCAGTGGTGAGGTTTAAACAAAGACACAGAAAGAAAAGCTTTTGTGGACATCTGTATACAGAGATCAAGAGCAGAGAACTGGAAAACTCATGACCAACGCTCCCATGTGTGTGGGAACGTTTGGGCACAGCGTTTTACAGTTTTCTGCTCTGTATCACAACCACAGATGTGGAACAAAAACCATTTCTTCTTTTTACGAGTCTTGTGTTTAACCCTCATGATCATTTGTGGAGTTTTTTGCTTCAGACTTTCAACAAAACCAACACTCTCTTTGACACAAGCGCAATTCATTCACATACGCAATAACTTGAATTCTTCAAGCAGATTTATCTTACAGCTTTACAAAGGTTTGATTTACAACTTACAAAACATTTGGAATACTGTGAAACACATTTATAAGCCAAAATCATTTTTGACCTAGGTACACATAGTTACAGTAACAACAGTTGTTTCCTTAACAACCAAAATCAGACACAGCAAGTTTCCAAACGACAATTATTTAATATCAAGCCCAGAGTGATTAATCACATCCACAATTTTTCTGATGCATTCGACGTAGACGACAACTTAAATGTAAACCAGAATATCATTTCATCTCATCTTAAACATTTAACTCATGATCTGTGTGCGAAATGCCAATAACACTTGAACTGCTCTTTTAACAAGAAATTAACAAATTCATTCTTAACTCATTTTAGTAGTTTAATTCAATCTTTTTAAACCTATGAAATGAATTCTGCATCGACAAATTCAAGTTTGTGCATGTTGAGGGGGAGAAGAAAAACAATTAGATTATAAATTTATGTTTCAGCCACAAGATCTGTATGTTGTCAAGGAAAATAGTAAATCAAACAAGATGCACTCGAGTGATGAGGGTAAATCAGAAGACAGGGAAAGGAAAAATGCTTTTATGGAACCTGCTGTATGCAGATACGGCAAAACCTGTACAAACTCACGTCAACGGCAACGCTCCCAGTGTGTGGAACGTTTGGGCCGCAGCGTTCCGCTCGTCTTTAACAGTTGTCTTCTCTGTATCAGGACACAGATGTTGACAAAACCAACTTTTCTTCCCTTTACATGTTTCTTTCGTTTAACCTCTATCACTCTGTATCATTTCTTCCTGCTTACAATCAGACCCTTTAACAAATACAAATCTCCTTCTACACATGCAGAAACTTGATTGTCATGCAGGTTTAATCTTACAGGTTAATATAATGCTGATTTACAACTACAAACATTGTGGAATTATCTGTTAAGGTCACTTTACAAGCTCAGCACTCATTTTGACACTAATTTAAGCCTATATGTATGGGGTGGCGAGTAATGTGCATGACTTACCGTTTCTTTGCTGTGGGCAAGTGTGTTGTTCTGGCCCCAGGGGTGGATTCTGCCATACCTATAAAAACACAAAAGGAAAAAATAATGAATGCATAAGCAAGCTCCTTCCTTTGGACTATTAAATGTTTAAGCATTCTAAGGACTTCAGTCTAGATAAAAGAATGTATTCATCCACATTTAAACATTCTTCATTCTACTAGTATTACTGTAATAAAAACTAAGACTGATTGATCGAAGTCTAACAAAGGATACAATGGTAAAGAATTTGTAGGAGAATTACGTTCTATACATACACACACACAGTGAGGCAACACAAACACACTGTAAAGAGTTAGAGCTTCTGTCAACATTCGTATTGTATCACATGGCAAGAGCACAAAACTGTAACATGGTGCTTCAAAATTCCTGTGAGTGTGTTGACACTGATGCTTACAAGTAGAATTTAAATTCAGGTGTGGAAATAGGATCTAAATACTTAGAACCTCTCTCAGTGTCATATACTTTGCAGCATTTTAATGAGAAGGCATATAGAGGGGACTTACTGGCAGCATGAGGGGTACACGAAATACATCAATGCGACGGTTAAAGGCAGACTCAGGAATTAATTAAATATAACATATAGACACAATGAAAACTAATACTAACAACTATTGTACAAAAGTCGTTTCTGAGAATGATCAGAAACCTTGCGGGCATAATGTGATCTGCAAGGTATAGAGTTAGGGGATGTGCAAAGATATCACACTATACGACAATATTCTGTCATGTGCATATGATCTATCACTGCTCTCAGGTGTTGTATGTTAATGTGGTTTGCAATGATGAGATTAGTCCAGATGCTGAAAGCATAAGGCAGGTGCTGCACTCCATCCCAAGTAGGTCGGATACTACTAAGATACTGTCTTAGGTCCTGGTGCGAGGACAACAGTGGTATACATAGAAACTCATATTCCTTGAGATCGATCTACAAAGTCTTTATATTCCATACACACGTGTTATACGATCTGAGTTTGTATGCATAAATTTGCCGGCATCTAGATTGAAGATGCGACGCATACTAAAACAAGTAGCATCTACGTTATTATATGACGATTGTTAAAATGCCTAAGGAATACTCGTATAGTATAAACAACTAGTGAGGTTATGGATCACATGAATTCAATTGTACACACCTCTATATCCATACCAAACAAATTGAGTTGTACCAAATAGGATATACTGTAAAAATATCATAATATAAGCGCGGATAGTGGCGTATATGTGTCATTATTAATACATCAGTAGTACAAAAACATGCTATCTTCCAGCTGTCGCGGCCTTAGACGAACTCTGATTTTAACTCTCAGTTATCATAGTGCACAAAAGTACTCCCCAATTACATGCCCAGCATGTTAACTACACCGCTGAGAGCGCACTACATCCCTGCTCGCTGCTCTTCCTTGCCGGTGTGTGTGATGATCGTTGGACGTCCTTCGATCCTCATCTGTTAGCTGGACTCTTTCACTGGTTCTCCGGATTGAAGACACGAGAGGGAGTGCTGAAATCTTCTTTGTAGAAATGTAAGACTGCCTCTGTCTCCCATCGGGCTAATCTCAACAGAAATGCTGTCAGTGTCACTCAAATGAGTGTGTTAGCCGACTTCGCTACTGCAGTTTCGTAAAACGGTGTCTACTGGGCTTCCATAACAATCATTCAAGTTCCAGGCCAATCCCAAGTTGAACCTAAACACTGCAGCTGACTGAGCGTCACTGTTAGTCTCCGCTTACAACAATCCCGAGAGCAACAGACACAATCCTACTAACCGCTAAAAACGTCTGTCGACAACTTCAATATCTCACCTGAAGTTTTGTCGGTGACGTTTAATCAGTCGTTGGCACTGTTATACTTTAGCTAAAGAGCTCAATAGGTGGACAGTACTCCACCCTGTGCTAACAGGAAAGTTCGAGCTCGCATCAAACTGCATCTCTTTTCTCTCAGGAGCCTGTCTCCAGCGGTGGAAACCAACATCGGAAGATTTACTCGTGGTTGCCTTTGTTCGTTTGTCCGCGCATCTTGAACGTCATGTAGTAGGTTTCGTTGTCCGCAGCTCGGCGGAGCTCATTCCTGCGGAGAGTCACGATACAATGAGTATTACCTTTTAGGGGGGTTTCACCTCCCTGTGTTTCCTGTGGATGGTAACCTCCGACCGCTGCCGGAAGTCTTTTCCTTCGTTGTCGATCACTCATGTCGTCCGCAATTTCAAGTCCCATGACTGAGAGCAGACTTGACGCGCCACTGACTCACCACAGCGTCTAGCGTCACAAAGCTATACAACACACGTGACAGACCTCGGGAGTTCTGGTGAGGCGATGCGCAGTTTTCATGATGATGAAATAGATATCACGATGGAAGTCTTGATCATGACATCAGTAAAAGCTACCGATGTTCTTTCCCACATGGCAACCCAACTTACAGTTTGACACTTAAGTTTAAAAACAAAGGAACATTGAGCTTAACTTGACTGGTATGATTGTACAGCATTTGATTAGCCATATTTAACAAAAACCATTTTTATTTTGCGTTTGACAGATTATAAATCTATGCTTGGGGAAAATAAAATCCAATCATGCTTTTCTTCTTATACTTTACATTCAATTTTTCGAATCTATACCCAAAACGTTATGTGTATTTGCCTGCATTTTGCATTCAGGCCAGTAGACGTTTGCGACTGTTCACATGAAGCATCAAGATATAAACCTTTGTGGAGAACCCACTTTGCTTAGAGAAAGTAAAAAATCCCTGTAGGGGATCTACATCCCAGTACCAGGCAGTTATTATCTGCAATGCAGAAGAATATACAACAGCCTGGGGGCAAATTTTACCTCGCCGAATTACTTTCACTTCACTGACAGTGATGTCAGATGTGCAAGTTTTTCGGCTTTCACTGACATGTAGGTTTCTTGCATCGTGTATATGAAGATATTCATTGGTGTTGCCTTCCGCAGTCACCGTTAATTGCTGGGTAGTCTTAAGGTTCACGAGCTAGGGAAAAAAGGGACCACACAGTTAAAACCAGCGCGTTAGTTGGTAAAATACAATAATTTTAACCAGTGAGGGTAAAATAAGGTTACAGAAACAAAAACAGAAACGAGCGCGATAGAGGACAAGTAAGTGTAGGAACAGGGCCTAAATTATCATGCTAATGCTGCTTAAAAATCAAAATTAAATGTGAAAGAGGACCTCTTACCTTCGGAAGTGTTGCAAAAGAACTCTCAATTTCTGACCGAAAAAGAAAAATCAGCCCAAAAGAGGGCTAACTATCTGTGATTCCTATAACAAGACCTGCAAAAACAACACAGAGCAGCCACCCCTCTCGTTCTTTGCTAAGTTCCAACAGTCTTTTTCTTAAGTGTGTGATGCACAAAATCAGAATTTTTAAAAACCTATGCTCCAGACTGACCCAACAATCACTATCAGCTTCTCATTACAAAGTGTTCTCAGAAAGAGAGGTACAGAGCGGCAAGCGCCCGCTTTCAC